>NC_137104.1:32282451-32392451 GCF_949357685.1 Gobio gobio | reverse complement strand
AAAAAAAATGTTCAGTAGGTCAAATATGGACTTCTTTTACAGCCATAATATGGCCATAATATTATGGCTGTACTCCATAATATGGAAAAAAATTAACAGTAGGTTAAATTTTTTTTTTTTTTTTTTTACACATTATGGCTGTACAAAGTAAATATTTGACCTACTGAACAATTTTTTTTTCCAAAGGTCAAAAAGTCACTCATTGACCCTCCTTCTGGTTCCAAAAAGTAGCTAAAAGGTCTACAAAAAAAATTCAAACCTTTTTTAGACCTGTAAGCTACTTATTGGAATCAGAAGGGAAGTCAATGAGTGACTTATTGACCTTTGGGACATAAATTTGTTCAGTAGATTTGTTCAGTAGGTCAAATATGGACTTTGTACAGCCATAATATGTAAAAAAAATAAAAAATGTAACCTTTTGTAGACCTTTTAGCTACTTATTGGAACCAGAAGGAAAGTCAATGAGTGACTTTTTGACCTTTGGAAAAAAAAATTGTTCAGTAGGTCAAATATGGAGTTCTTGTACAGCCATAATATGTAAAAAAAAAAAAAATTAAAAATAAAATTCAAACCTTTTTTAGACCTGTAAGCTACTTATTGGAATCAGAAGGGAAGTCAATGAGTGACTTTTTGACCTTTGGGACAAAAATTTGTTCAGTAGGTCAAATATGGACTTTGTACAGCCATAATATGTAAAAAAAATAAAAAATAAAAATTTAACCTTTTGTAGACCTTTTAGCTACTTATTGGAACCAGAAGGAAAGTCCATGAGTGACTTTTTGACCTTTGGAAAAAAAATTGTTCAGTAGGTCAAATATCGACTTCTTGTACAGCCATAATATATATAAAAAATTTTTTTTTTAAAATTCAAACCTTTTGTAGACCTTTTAGCTACTTATTGGAACCAGAAGGAAAGTCAATGAGTGACTTTTTGACCTTTGGTAAAAAAAAAATGGTTCAGTAGGTCAAATATGGACTTCTTGTACAGCCATAATATGTAAAAAAAATAAAATAAAAAAAAATTCAAACCTTTTTTAGACCTGTAAGCTACTTATTGGAATTAGAAGGGAAGTCAATGAGTGACTTTTTGACCTTTGGAAAAAAAAATTGTTCAGTAGGTCAAATATGGACTTCTTGTACAGCCATAATATGTAAAAAAAATTTTTAAAAAAAATTAAAACCTTTTGTACACCTTTTAGCTACTTATTGGAACCAGAAGGAAAGTCAATGAGTGACTTTTTGACCTTTGGAAAAAAAAATTGTTCAGTAGGTCAAATATTGACTTTGTACAGCCATAATGTGTAAAAAAAAAAAAAAAAAAAAATGTTAACCTTTTAGCTTTTTGTAAAAAAAAAAAAAAAAAAGAAAAAAAAATTCAATCCTTTTTTAGACCTGTAAGCTACTTATTGGATTCAGAAGGGACGTCAATGAGTGACTTTTTGACTTTTGGGAAAAAAATTTGTTCAGTAGGTCAAATATGGACTTCTTGTACAGCCATAACATGTAATAAAAAAAATAAAAAAAAATTTAACCTTTTGTAGACCTGTTAGCTACTTATTGGAACCAGAAGGAAAGTCAATGAGTGACTTTTTGACCTTTGGAAAAAAAAATTGTTCAGTAGGTCAAATATGGACTTCTTGTACAGCCATAATATGTAAAAAAAAAATTCAAACCCTTTGTAGACCTTTTAGCTACTTTTTGGAACCTGAAGGAAAGTCAATGAGTGACTTTTTGACGTTTGGAAAAAAAAAATTTCAGTAGGTCAAATATAGACTTCTTGTACAGCCATAATATATATTTATATATATATATATATAAAAAAAAAATCAAAACTTTTGTAGACCTTTTAGCTACTTATTGGAACCAGAAGGAAAGTCAATGAGTGACTTTTTGACCTTTGGAAAAAAAAATTGTTCAGTAGGTCAAATATGAACTTCTTGTACAGCCATAATATGTAAAAAAAATTCAAACCTTTTTTAGACCTGTAAGCTACTTATTGGAATCAAAAGGGAAGTCAATGAGTGACTTTTGACCTTTGGGACAAAAATTTGTTCATTAGGTCAAATATGGACTTTGTACAGCCATAATATGTAAAAAAAAAAAAAAAAAAAAAAAAAAATTAAAACCTTTTTTAGACCTGTAAGCTACTTATTGGAATCAGAAGGGAAGTCAATGAGTGACTTTTTGACCTTTGGAAAAAAAAATTGTTCAGTAGGTCAAATATGGACTTCTTGTACAGCCATAATATGTAAAAAAAAAAAAAAAAATTTTTAAAATTCTAACCTTTTGTAGACCTTTTAGCTACTTATTGGAACCAGAAGGAAAGTCAATGAGTGACTTTTTGACCATTGGAAAAAAAAAATTTTCAGTAGGTCAAATATGGACTTCTTGTACAGCCATAATATGTAAAAAAAAAAAAATTCAAACCCTTTGTAGACCTTTTAGCTACTTTTTGGAACCTGAAGGAAAGTCAATGAGTGACTTTTTGACCTTTGGAAAAAAAAAATTTTCAGTAGGTCAAATATAGACTTCTTGTACAGCCATAATATATATATATATGTATAAAAAAAAAAATCAAACCTTTTGTAGACCTTTTAGCTACTTAGTGGAACCAGAAGGAAAGTCAATGAGTGACTTTTTGACCTTTGGAAAAAAAAATTGTTCAGTAGGTCAAATATGGACTTCTTGTACAGCCATAATATGTAAAAAAAAAATTGAAATTCCAAATTTTTGTAGAACTTTTAGCTAATTATTGGAATCAGAAGGAAAGCCAATGAGTGACTTTTTGACCTTTGGAAAAAAAAATTGTTCAGTAGGTCAAATATGAACTTCTTGTACAGCCATAATATATATTAAAAAAATATTTAAAAAAATTCAAACCTTTTGTAGACCTTTTAGCTACTTATTGGAATCGGAAGGAAAGTCAATGAGTGACTTTTGACCTTTGGAAAAAAAAATTGTTCAGTAGGTCAAATATTGACTTTGTAGAGCCATAATATGTAAAAAAAAAAAAAAAAAAAAAAAACGTTTTTAAACTTTTAGCTTTTTGTAAAAAAAAAAAAAAAAAAAAAAAAAAAAAAAAACCTTTTTTAGACCTGCAAGCTACTTATTGGAGTCAGAAGGGACGTCAATGAGTGACTTTTTGACCTTTGGGACAAAAATTTGTTCAGTAGGTCAAATATGGACTTCTTGTACAGCCATAATATGTAAAAAAAAAAAATGAAAAATGTTAACCTTTTGTAGACCTTTTAGCTACTTATTGGAACCAGAAGGGACGTCAATCAGTGACTTTTTGACCTTTGGAAAAAAAAATGTTCAGTAGGTCAAATATGGACTTCTTTTACAGCCATAATATGGCCATAATATTATGGCTGTACTCCATAATATGGAAAAAAATTAACAGTAGGTTAATTTTTTTTTTTTTTTTTTTTTACACATTATGGCTGTACAAAGTAAATATTTGACCTACTGAACAATTTTTTTTCCCAAAGGTCAAAAAGTCACTCATTGACCCTCCTTCTGGTTCCAAAAAGTAGCTAAAAGGTCTACAAAAAAAATTCAAACCTTTTTTAGACCTGTAAGCTACTTATTGGAATCAGAAGGGAAGTCAATGAGTGACTTATTGACCTTTGGGACATAAATTTGTTCAGTAGATTTGTTCAGTAGGTCAAATATGGACTTTGTACAGCCATAATATGTAAAAAAAAAAAAAATTTAACCTTTTGTAGACCTTTTAGCTACTTATTGGAACCAGAAGGAAAGTCAATGAGTGACTTTTTGACCTTTGGAAAAAAAAATTGTTCAGTAGGTCAAATATTGACTTTGTACAGCCATAATGTGTAAAAAAAAAAAAAAAAAAAAAAAAAATTCAAACCTTTTTTAGACCTGTAAGCTACTTATTGGAATCAGAAGGGAAGTCAATGAGTGACTTTTTGACCTTTGGGACAAAAATTTGTTCAGTAGGTCAAATATGGACTTTGTACAGCCATAATATGTAAAAAAAATAAAAAATAAAAATTTAACCTTTTGTAGACCTTTTAGCTACTTATTGGAACCAGAAGGAAAGTCCATGAGTGACTTTTTGACCTTTGGAAAAAAAAATTGTTCAGTAGGTCAAATATCGACTTCTTGTACAGCCATAATATATATAAAATTTTTTTTTTTAAAAATTCAAACCTTTTGTAGACCTTTTAGCTACTTATTGGAACCAGAAGGAAAGTCAATGAGTGACTTTTTGACCTTTGGTAAAAAAAAATGGTTCAGTAGGTCAAATATGGACTTCTTGTACAGCCATAATATGTAAAAAAAATAAATTAAAAAAAAATTAAAACCTTTTGTAGACCTTTTAGCTACTTATTGGAACCAGAAGGAAAGTCAATGAGTGACTTTTTGACCTTTGGAAAAAAAAATTGTTCAGTAGGTCAAATATTGACTTTGTACAGCCATAATGTGTAAAAAAAAAAAAAAATTTTTTTTTAACCTTTTAGCTTTTTGTAAAAAAAAAAAAAAAAGAAAAAAAAATTCAATCCTTTTTTAGACCTGTAAGCTACTTATTGGATTCAGAAGGGACGTCAATGAGTGACTTTTTGACTTTTGGGAAAAAAATTTGTTCAGTAGGTCAAATATGGACTTCTTGTACAGCCATAACATGTAATAAAAAAAATAAAAAAAAATTTAACCTTTTGTAGACCTTTTAGCTACTTATTGGAACCAGAAGGAAAGTCAATGAGTGACTTTTTGACCTTTGGAAAAAAAAATTGTTCAGTAGGTCAAATATGGACTTCTTGTACAGCCATAATATGTAAATAAAAAATTCAAACCCTTTGTAGACCTTTTAGCTACTTTTTGGAACCTGAAGGAAAGTCAATGAGTGACTTTTTGACCTTTGGAAAAAAAAAATTTCAGTAGGTCAAATATAGACTTCTTGTACAGCCATAATATATATTTATATATATATAAAAAAAAAATCAAACCTTTTGTAGACCTTTTAGCTACTTATTGGAACCAGAAGGAAAGTCAATGAGTGACTTTTTGACCTTTGGAAAAAAATTTGTTCAGTAGGTCAAATATGGACTTCTTGTACAGCCATAATATGTAAAAAAAAATTTAAAAAAAAATTAAAACCTTTTGTAGACCTTTTAGCTACTTATTGGAATCAGAAGGGAAGTCAATGAGTGACTTTTTGACCTTTGGAAAAAAAATTTTTTCAGTAGGTCAAATATAGACTTCTTGTACAGCCATAATATATATATATATGTATAAAAAAAAAAATCAAACCTTTTGTAGACCTTTTAGCTACTTAGTGGAACCAGAAGGAAAGTCAATGAGTGACTTTTTGACCTTTGGAAAAAAAAATTGTTCAGTAGGTCAAATATGGACTTCTTGTACAGCCATAATATGTAAAAAAAAAAAAAAAAAAAATTGAACCTTTTGTAGACCTTTTAGCTACTTATTTAAACCAGAAGGAAAGTCAATGAGTGACTTTTTGAACTTTGGAAAAAAAAATTGTTCAGTAGGTCAAATATGGACTTCTTGTACAGCCATAATATGTAAAAAAAAAAAAAAAAAAAATTCAAACCTTTTGTAGACCTTTTAGCTACTTATTGGAACCAGAAGGAAAGTCAATGAGTGACTTTTTGACCTTTGGAAAAAAAATTTGTTCAGTAGGTCAAATATTGACTTTGTACAGCCATAACATGTAATAAAAAAAAATTAAAAACAATTTAACCTTTTGTATACCTTTTAGCTACTTATTGGAACCAGAAGGAAAGTCAATGAGTGACTTTTTGACCATTGGAAAAAAAAAAATTTCAGTAGGTCAAATATGGACTTCTTGTACAGCCATAATATGTAAAAAAAAAAAAATTCAAACCCTTTGTAGACCTTTTAGCTACTTTTTGGAACCTGAAGGAAAGTCAATGAGTGACTTTTTGACCTTTGGAAAAAAATATTTTTCAGTAGGTCAAATATAGACTTCTTGTACAGCCATAATATATATATATATGTATAAAAAAAAAAAATCAAACCTTTTGTAGACCTTTTAGCTACTTAGTGGAACCAGAAGGAAAGTCAATGAGTGACTTTTTGACCTTTGGAAAAAAAAATTGTTCAGTAGGTCAAATATGGACTTCTTGTACAGCCATAATATGTAAAAAAAAAAAAAAAAAAATTTTAAATTCCAAATTTTTGTAGAACTTTTAGCTAATTATTGGAACCAGAAGGAAAGCCAATGAGTGACTTTTTGACCTTTGGAAAAAAAAATTGTTCAGTAGGTCAAATATGAACTTCTTGTACAGCCATAATATATATAAAAAAAATATTAAAAAAATTCAAACCTTTTGTAGACCTTTTAGCTACTTATTGGAACCAGAAGGAAAGTCAATGAGTGACTTTTTGACCTTTGGAAAAAAAAATTGTTCAGTAGGTCAAATATGGACTTCTTGTACAGCCATAATATGTAAAAAAAATTTAAAAAAAAATTCAAACCTTTTGTAGACCTTTTAGCTACTTATTGGAACCAGAAGGAAAGTCAATGAGTGACTTTTTGACCTTTGGAAAAAAAAAAATTGTTCAGTAGGTCAAATATTGACTTTGTACAGCCATAATGTGTAAAAAAAAAAAAAAAAAAAAATTCAATCCTTTTTTAGACCTGTAAGCTACTTATTGGATTCAGAAGGGACGTCAATGAGTGACTTTTTGACTTTTGGGAAAAAAATTTGTTCAGTAGGTCAAATATGGACTTCTTGTACAGCCATTACATGTAATAAAAATAAAAAATAAAAATGTAACCTTTTGTAGACCTTTTAGCTACTTATTGGAACCAGAAGGAAAGTCCATGAGTGACTTTTTGACCTTTGGAAAAAAAAAATGTTCAGTAGGTCAAATATCGACTTCTTGTACAGCCATAATATATATAAAAAAAAATATAAAAAATATTCAAACCTTTTGTAGACCTTTTAGCTACTTATTGGAACCAGAAGGAAAGTCAATGAGTGACTTTTTGACCTTTGGAAAAAAAAATTGTTCAGTAGGTCAAATATAGACTTCTTGTACAGCCATAATATATATTTATATATATATGAAAAAAAATTCAAACCTTTTGTAGACCTTTTAGCTACTTATTGGAACCAGAAGGAAAGTCAATGAGTGACTTTTTGACCTTTGGAAAAAAAAATTGTTCAGTAGGTCAAATATGAACTTCTTGTACAGTCATAATATGTAAAAAAAATTCAAACCTTTTTTAGACCTGTAAGCTACTTATTGGAATCAGAAGGGAAGTCAATGAGTGACTTTTTGACCTTTGGGACAAAAATTTGTTCAGTAGGTCAAATATGGACTTTGTACAGCCATAATATGTAAAAAAAAAAAAAAAAAAAAAAAATTCAAACCTTTTTTAGACCTGTAAGCTACTTATTGGAATCAGAAGGGAAGTCAATGAGTGACTTTTTGACCTTTGGAAAAAAAAATTGTTCAGTAGGTCAAATATGGACTTCTTGTACAGCCATAATATGTAAAAAAAAAAAATAAAAAAAAAATTAAAACCTTTTGTAGACCTTTTAGCTACTTATTGGAACCAGAAGGAAAGTCAATGAGTGACTTTTTGACCTTTGGAAAAAAAAATTGTTCAGTAGGTCAAATATTGACTTTGTACAGCCATAATGTGTAAAAAAAAATAAATAAATAAATTTTAACCTTTTAGCTTTTTGTAAAAAAAAAACAAAAAAGAAAAAAAAAATCAATCCTTTTTTAGACCTGTAAGCTACTTATTGGATTCAGAAGGGACGTCAATGAGTGACTTTTTGACTTTTGGGAAAAAAATTTGTTCAGTAGGTCAAATATGGACTTCTTGTACAGCCATAACATGTAATAAAAAAAATAAAAAAAAATTTAACCTTTTGTAGACCTTTTAGCTACTTATTGGAACCAGAAGGAAAGTCAATGAGTGACTTTTTGACCTTTGGAAAAAAAAATTGTTCAGTAGGTCAAATATGGACTTCTTGTACAGCCATAATATGTAAAAAAAAAAATCAAACCCTTTGTAGACCTTTTAGCTACTTTTTGGAACCTGAAGGAAAGTCAATGAGTGACTTTTTGACCTTTGGAAAAAAAAAATTTCAGTAGGTCAAATATAGACTTCTTGTACAGCCATAATATATATTTATATATATATATAAAAAAAATCAAACCTTTTGTAGACCTTTTAGCTACTTATTGGAACCAGAAGGAAAGTCAATGAGTGACTTTTTGACCTTTGGAAAAAAAAATTGTTCAGTAGGTCAAATATGAACTTCTTGTACAGCCATAATATGTAAAAAAAATTCAAACCTTTTTTAGACCTGTAAGCTACTTATTGGAATCAGAAGGGAAGTCAATGAGTGACTTTTTGACCTTTGGAAAAAAAATTGTTCAGTAGGTCAAATATGAACTTCTTGTACAGCCATAATATGTAAAAAAAATTCTAACCTTTTGTAGACCTTTTAGCTACTTATTGGAACCAGAAGGAAAGTCAATGAGTGACTTTTTGACCTTTGGAAAAAAAATGTGTTCAGTAGGTCAAATATGGACTTCTTGTACAGCCATAACATGTAATAAATTTTTTTTAAAAAAAAATTAACCTTTTGTAGACCTTTTAGCTACTTATTGGAACCAGAAGGAAAGTCAATGAGTGACTTTTTGACCTTTGGAAAAAAAAATTGTTCAGTAGGTCAAATATAGACTTCTTGTACAGCCATAATATATATTTATATATATATATAAAAAAAATTCAAACCTTTTGTAGACCTTTTAGCTACTTATTGGAACCAGAAGGAAAGTCAATGAGTGACTTTTTGACCTTTGGAAAAAAAAATTGTTCAGTAGGTCAAATATGAACTTCTTGTACAGTCATAATATGTAAAAAAAATTCAAACCTTTTTTAGACCTGTAAGCTACTTATTGGAATCAGAAGGGAAGTCAATGAGTGACTTTTTGACCTTTGGGACAAAAATTTGTTCAGTAGGTCAAATATGGACTTTGTACAGCCATAATATGTAAAAAAAAAAAAAAAAAAAAAATTCAAACCTTTTTTAGACCTGTAAGCTACTTATTGGAATCAGAAGGGAAGTCAATGAGTGACTTTTTGACCTTTGGAAAAAAAAAATGTTCAGTAGGTCAAATATGGACTTCTTGTACAGCCATAATATGTAAAAAAAAAAAAAAATTTTTAAAAATTCTAACCTTTTGTAGACCTTTTAGCTACTTATTGGAACCAGAAGGAAAGTCAATGAGTGACTTTTTGACCTTTGGAAAAAAAAATGTGTTCAGTAGGTCAAATATGGACTTCTTGTATAGCCATAATATGTAAAAAAAAAAAAAAAAAAAATTTTTAAAATTCTAAAATTTTGTAGAACTTTTAGCTACTTATTGGAACCAGAAGGAAAGTCAATGAGTGACTTTTTGACCTTTGGAAAAAAAAATGTGTTCAGTAGGTCAAATATGGACTTCTTGTATAGCCATAATATGTAAAAAAAAAAAAAAAAAAATTTTTAAAATTCTAAAATTTTGTAGAACTTTTAGCTAATTATTGGAACCAGAAGGAAAGCCAATGAGTGACTTTTTGACCTTTGGAAAAAAAAATTGTTCAGTAGGTCAAATATGAACTTCTTGTACAGCCATAATATTTAAAAAAAATTCAAACCTTTTTTAGACCTGTAAGCTACTTATTGGAATCAGAAGGGAAGTCAATGAGTGACTTTTTGACCTTTGGGACAAAAATTTGTTCAGTAGGTCAAATATGGACTTTGTACAGCCATAATATGTAAAAAAAATAAAAAATAAAAATTTAACCTTTTGTAGACCTTTTAGCTACTTATTGGAACCAGAAGGAAAGTCCATGAGTGACTTTTTGACCTTTGGAAAAAAAAATTGTTCAGTAGGTCAAATATCGACTTCTTGTACAGCCATAATATATATATAAAAATATATAAAAAAAATCAAACCTTTTTTAGACCTGTAAGCTACTTATTGGAATTAGAAGGGAAGTCAATGAGTGACTTTTTGACCTTTGGTAAAAAAAAATGGTTCAGTAGGTCAAATATGGACTTCTTGTACAGCCATAATATGTAAAAAAAATAAAATAAAAAAAAATTCAAACCTTTTTTAGACCTGTAAGCTACTTATTGGAATTAGAAGGGAAGTCAATGAGTGACTTTTTGACCTTTGGAAAAAAAAATTGTTCAGTAGGTCAAATATGGACTTCTTGTACAGCCATAATATGTAAAAAAAAAATTAAAAAAAAAATTAAAACCTTTTGTAGACCTTTTAGCTACTTATTGGAACCAGAAGGAAAGTCAATGAGTGACTTTTTGACCTTTGGAAAAAAAAATTGTTCAGTAGGTCAAATATTGACTTTGTACAGCCATAATGTGTAAAAAAAAAAAAAAAATTTACCTTTTAGCTTTTTGTAAAAAAAGAAAAAAAAAGAAAAAAAAATTCAATCCTTTTTTAGACCTGTAAGCTACTTATTGGATTCAGAAGGGACGTCAATGAGTGACTTTTTGACTTTTGGGAAAAAAATTTGTTCAGTAGGTCAAATATTGACTTCTTGTACAGCCATAACATGTAATAAAAAAAATTAAAAAAATTTTAACCTTTTGTAGACCTTTTAGCTACTTATTGGAACCAGAAGGAAAGTCAATGAGTGACTTTTTGACCTTTGGAAAAAAAAATTGTTCAGTAGGTCAAATATGGACTTCTTGTACAGCCATAATATGTAAATAAAAAATTCAAACCCTTTGTAGACCTTTTAGCTACTTTTTGGAACCTGAAGGAAAGTCAATGAGTGACTTTTTGACCTTTGGAAAAAAAAAATTTCAGTAGGTCAAATATAGACTTCTTGTACAGCCATAATATATATTTATATATATATATAAAAAAAATCAAACCTTCCCTTTCAGTCGGTCACTACGACGTACGTCGGTAATAACCGACGAATTGGGATCACTTCAGAGAGCCCCTATCAGCTTCGAGAACTTAAGAACAGGCCAATGAACAATTGGCGTGCGAGATTTGCATCTCGCGCTCCGCCCCGCGCCGCGGGTATAAACGGGAAGCGAGAGCACCGCACTGACGTCATTCACTTCGGAGCCGAACCGGCGTTTGAAGTTGCAGAGACTGCTTTCCTGTCTTTTCAGCGAAAGAGAATTCATCAGAACAGAGAAGAGGATCGTGTGCTGGTGTGACGGCGCTTTCCAGCGGGACCGCGAACTCAAGCTGCTAGAAGGAACAAACTGCTGTTATCACAGCAATCTGTTGGTATCGGTGGGCGTTCCATTCTTTGAGTGCAAACACAGGCTGCACTATCCCCTGTGTGTTGCCGCGGTTTCCCTGGGTGCTTCAGCACTCTCTTAAAAGAGCGTTCCTCACAAAAAGAGCAACACGGGTGTGACACTGCGTCTTTTTCAAGACGTCATTCCACTCGTGCGTTTCTGGATGCGGTTGTTTCCTGTCCTGACGGCCACGATCCCTCTCGCATAAACATGTTGAGACTGTGTTCGTGGGTGATCCGTGTTCTCTCAGGGGAACGGGACCACGTCGACGCGCTGGTCATCTCGCCTTCCGCGTGAGGGTTTGAGTGTTCAGCGCGCCGTGTGCCGTCTAGCTGCCGAGTGACAGCGCGGGTTGCCACGGCAGCTCAGCGCGCGTCACTCGGCGGCTACGCATGTTGAGACAGTGTTTGTGGGTGGTCTATGCTCTCTAATGAGAGCATGGCCACGTCGGCGCGCTGTTCATCTTGCCTTTTTCATAAGGGCTTGAGTGTTCAGCGCGCCGTGTGCCGTCTCACGGCCACGCCCACTGTCTCACATGTCTGCCGGTAGCTTACAGATGGGATTGCTGGTCCTAAAAAATAAATAAATAAATAATTAAAAAATAAAAAAAAAGGACCTAGCGTTTCGTTTGGGGCTCTAGCAGAGGACAGATGTCAATCGCTGCATCGGAGAGAGGGCTGTTATGTGTTGAAAATGAAGATGATGCTGAGATTCCCACTATAATAGTGGGCGCTCGTGCTGAATCCGATTCATGCTCGACAGCCATGCTTTCCCGGGTGGCTGAGGCATAGTGCAACGCATAATTCGCCTTGCCTGCCTCTTGCCTTTCCCGGATGTGCGTTGGAAGGCTTTTGCATTATGGAACTATTGGTGGCAAAATATGGAACACCAATACGGCCATAATCTGTATAAAGTTTTCCTCTCTCTCACTACCCTCATCGGTGGGGTGGCAGTGCCACTGGCAGGCCACCTCCGCCCTGCTTAGGGCATGAGGGTAGTTCTCAGCCGAGGTTGAGCTGCGCACAGCGCTGGCCCTTGGCTAGACGATGTCCAGAAACACCATTGACCCGGATTTGGTTCGGGACTGTTCTTCCCCCGGAGGAGGGCCGGGTAAAAACCATTAGTAATTCTGTTCCGCCACTGGGGTTAAAAACAGCCAGTGGTACCCAAATATATATCTAAAAAAAAAAAAAAAAGAGAAGAACAGTTCCAATATCTCTGGGTCTCAGGAGTTCAGGAATGGCAGCGTGTGACGCTACAAGCCTCGCCGCCCTCATTCCCCTCCCCACAAGAGGGCGAGAATGGCAGTGTGTGACGCTACAAGCCTCGCCACTCTCATTCCCCTCTTCTCAGCGGTGTGTGGACGACAGTGCGCGACGCTATGCCTCGCCGCTCTTGTTCCCCGCTGAGGAAGGAGGTGAGGCAGACCGTGTGCAACGCCACAAAGCCTTGCCACGCTCAGCCCCTCCTTCATTTGGAGAGCGCGCTGGGCGGTGTACAACGCTCCCATGCCTTGTCAGCCTCTGGTGCCTCTCCAAATCGCCAGCAGGGGGTGCCGGCTGTGGGAACGCACTCAAGCGGCCTTCCCACACTCGCGCACCCCCTCAGCGGATGCAGGTCGTGTGTCAGACCCAGACCCCTACACGGACCACTCCCATGTCGTCCTGGGGTCCCTGCATTCCGCCTCGCTGCCCTGCTGCGGGTACGTCTGTGGTACCGATGACCCCGCTTGTTCGGTCTCTGGGGGCCTGGCTAGCGCTCCCCAGCCCGTCTCGCTGGGTCATCTGTACCATCAGACTCGGTTTGCGATTCAGTTCGCCCGGCGTCCGCCCAAGTTCGGGGGCGTTCACTTCACGTCTATTGCGTGGGTGGATGCCCCCGTGCTTCGGGCGGAGATCGCTGTCCTACTGGCGAAGGACGCGATAAAGCCGGTCCCTCCAGCCGATATGAAGTCTGGGTTCTACAGCCCGTACTTCATTGTACCCAAGAAAGGTGGCGGGTTACGACCGATCCTGGACCTGCGTTACCTGAACCGCTCCCTCCACAGGATGCCGTTCCGAATGTTAACCCAGAAACGCATCTTCAGATGCATCCGTCCCCAGGATTGGTTTGCAGCGATCGACCTGAAGGACGTGTACTTTCATGTCTCGATTCTCGCTCGACACAGACCGTTTCTACGCTTTGCTTTCGACGGACGGGCATACCAGTACTAAGTCCTGCCCTTCGGGCTGTCCCTGTCGCCCCGTGTCTTCACGAAAGTCGCGGAGGCGGCCATTGCTCCCATGAGAGAGCGTGGTGTTCGCATCCTCAACTATCTCGACGACTGGCTGATTCTTGCCCAGTCACGGGAGCAGTTGTGCGAACACAGGGACATGGTGCTCCGGCACCTCAGCCAGTTGGGTCTTCGGGTCAACTGGGAGAAGAGCAAACTCTGTCCCGTACAGAGGATCTCTTTTCTCGGGATGGAGATCGACTCGGTCGCCATGACTGCGCGCCTCAAAGAGGAGTGCGTCCAGTCGGTGCTGAGCTGCTTGAGTACGCTCAAACGCAGTACAGCGGTTCCACTGAAACATTTTCAGAGGCTCCTGGGGCATATGGCAGCAGCAGCCGCAGTAACGCCGCTAGGGCTGCTCCATATGAGACCGCTTCAGCACTGGCTACACGACCGAGTCCCGAGATGGGCGTGGCACAGCGGGTCCCTCCGTGTCCAAGTGACGCCGAGATGCCGCCAAACCCTCACCCCGTGGTCGGACCCTTCATTTCTACGGGCAGGAGTGCCTCTAGAACAAGTGTCCAGGCATCATGTTGTCTCCACGGATGCCTCACCCACGGGTTGGGGGGCCACGTACAACGGGCTTGCAGTATCGGGTCTGTGGACGGGGCCCCAACTGCAATGGCATATCAATTGCCTAGAGTTGCTGGCAGTTCGTCTTGCTCTCAGCCGCCTCAAAGGGTCGCTCAAAGACAAGCACGTTCTGGTCCGGACGGACAGCACGACGGCCGTTGCGTACATCAACAAACAAGGTGGTCTACGCTCCCGCCGTTTGTCCCAACTCGCCCGCCATCTCCTCCTGTGGAGTCAGAAGCATCTGAGGTCCCTTCGTGCTATCCACATTCCGGGCCTGCTCAATCGTGCGGCCGACGAGCTGTCACGGTTGCCAGTGCTTCCCGGAGAGTGGCGACTCCACCCCCAGGTGGTCCAGCTGATTTGGAGTCGCTTTGGGGCCGCACAGATCGATCTGTTTGCCGCCCACGACACGACCCACTGCCAGTTGTTTTATTCCCTGTCCGAGGGGACCCTCGGCACGGATGCACTGGCACACAGCTGGCCCCGGGCTCTGCGCAAATATGCGTTTCCCCCAGTGAGCCTTCTTGCACAGACACTGTGCAAGGTCAGGGAGGACGAGGAGCATCTCCTCTTGGTAGCTCTGTACTGGCCCAACAGGACGTGGTTCCCGGAACTAGTGCTCCTCGCGACAGCACCTCCTTGGCCCATTCCTCTGAGGTAGGACCTTCTGTCTCAGAGACGGGGCACCCTATGGCACCCGCGTCCAGACCTCTGGAAACTCCATGTCTGGTCCCTAAGGACGGGACGCGGAGGTTCTAGGTGACCTACCGCAAGCGGTAGTCGACACCATCGCTTCCGCCAGAGCCCCCTCTACGAGACGGCTTTATGCGTTGAAGTGGAACCTGTTCGTCGATTGGTGCTCTTCTCGCCGAGAAGACCCCCGGAAGTGTTCGATCGGATCTGTGCTATCTTTTCTTCAAGACGGGTTGGAGCGAAGGCTGTCTCCCTCCACCCTCAAGGTATATGTTGCCGCCATCGCCGCAAGCCATGACCTCATTGATGGTGAGTCCTTAGGCAAGCATGATCTGATCGTCAGGTTCCTAAGGGGAGCGAGGAGACTAAATCCTCCTCGCCCTTCTTCTATACCCTCTTGGGACTTGTCTCTGGTGCTGACCGCACTGCAGAGGGCGCCCTTCGAGCCTTTACAGTCAGTAGAGCTTAAGATCTTGTCTCTAAAGACAATACTCCTGATTGCATTGGCCTCCGTTAAGAGGGTAGGGGACCTGCAGGCATTTTCGGTCGACGAATCGTGCCTGGAATTCGGGCCGGGTGATTCTCAGGTGACCCTGAGACCCTGGCCTGGATATGTGCCCAAGGTTCCCACTACTCCCTTCCGGGACCAAGTGGTGAGCCTGCAAGCGCTGCCTTCGGAGGAGGCAGACCCAGCCCTAGCTTTGCTCTGTCCCGTCCGTGCTCTCCGGACTTACGTGGACAGAACGCAAAGCTTCAGGACCTCAGAGCAGCTCTTCGTCTGTTACGGAGGACAGCAGAAGGGAAAGGCTGTCTCCAAGCAGAGGATGGCCCACTGGATAGTGGATGCCATCGTCTTGGCGTATGAATCCCAAGACGTGCCCTGCCCGCTCGGGGTTAGAGCTCACTCCACCTGGGGTGTAGCTTCTTCCTGGGCGCTGGCTCGTGGCGCCTCGCTGACAGACATTTGTAGAGCTGCGGGCTGGGCGACACCCAACACGTTCGCTAGGTTTTATAGCCTGCGTGTAGAGCCGGTGGCTTCTCGTGTGCTCGCTTCCCATAGTCAGCTTCACTGAAGTGCCCGTTCTAGTGTCGGCTTGCTGCGCCATTCCCTTCCCCTGGAACGGATACGTGCGCTTATTTTCTCCAGTCGAGTTCCCCAGGATAGGCGAACCCTGTTGAGTCCTCCGCACCCCTCGGCAGTCGGATGTTGCGGAGCGTCCGACGCCAGGTCTGGCACTCGTATGCATTGGTGGAACTTGTGTCAGGCTGGGTTCCGTATGTCGTGACCCCTACGGCGGTCCCATACGTGTATTTCCACGGTACAGCTCCCTACGGCGAGCTCGTGTCTTTCCCTTGGCAGAGTTCTCTGCCGTCTCAGTACGGTGTCGTCCCCCGCCTGCATTAGGCCGGGGCCTCCCCTGGGACTCCGTATGTTGTGCTGCCCACGGCCAGCCCATACGTGTTCTCCACATGGTAACTCCCTCCGGGCATGATGTGGCTCCCGCAGCGTCCTTCGGGCACGCTTTCCCAGCGTTATCCAATCAAGTCTGCTGAATGGGTCTTGCGGAACAGCAGTATGACTCTTCTAGCGTGAATCTTCCCGCCCGCTTCAGAACGGGGTCTGAGGGGCTCTCGCTGGGCGCTGGAAGTGGTAGTAACTGTGGCGTTTTCCATAGGGATCCCAATTCGTCGGTTATTACCGACGTACGTCGTAGTGACCGACTGAAAGGGAACGTCTCGGTTACGTATGGTAACCCTCGTTCCCTGAAGGAGGGAACGGAGACGTACGTCCCGTCGCCACAGTTCCTTCCATCACTGCTTGGCCGAGTCACTGGTTCGGCTCCTCAGTGAAAAACGTCAGTGCGGTGCTCTCGCTTCCCGTTTATACCCGCGGCGCGGGGCGGAGCGCGAGATGCAAATCTCGCACGCCAATTGTTCATTGGCCTGTTCTTAAGTTCTCGAAGCTGATAGGGGCTCTCTGAAGTGATCCCAATTCGTCGGTTATTACCGACGTACGTCTCCGTTCCCTCCTTCAGGGAACGAGGGTTACCATACGTAACCGAGACGTTTTGTAGACCTTTTAGCTACTTATTGGAACCAGAAGGAAAGTCAATGAGTGACTTTTTGACCTTTGGAAAAAAAAATTGTTCAGTAGGTCAAATATGAACTTCTTGTACAGCCATAATATGTAAAAAAAATTCAAACCTTTTTTAGACCTGTAAGCTACTTATTGGAATCAGAAGGGAAGTCAATGAGTGACTTTTTGACCTTTGGAAAAAAAATTGTTCAGTAGGTCAAATATGGACTTCTTGTACAGCCATAATATGTAAAAAAAAAAATTTTTTTTAAAAATTCTAACCTTTTGTAGACCTTTTAGCTACTTATTGGAACCAGAAGGAAAGTCAATGAGTGACTTTTTGACCTTTGGAAAAAAAATGTGTTCAGTAGGTCAAATATGGACTTCTTGTACAGCCATAACATGTAATAAAAAAAAATTAAAAAAAAAATTAACCTTTTGTAGACCTTTTAGCTACTTATTGGAACCAGAAGGAAAGTCAATGAGTGACTTTTTGACCTTTGGAAAAAAAAATTGTTCAGTAGGTCAAATATAGACTTCTTGTACAGCCATAATATATATTTATATATATATATAAAAAAAATTCAAACCTTTTGTAGACCTTTTAGCTACTTATTGGAACCAGAAGGAAAGTCAATGAGTGACTTTTTGACCTTTGGAAAAAAAAATTGTTCAGTAGGTCAAATATGAACTTCTTGTACAGTCATAATATGTAAAAAAAATTCAAACCTTTTTTAGACCTGTAAGCTACTTATTGGAATCAGAAGGGAAGTCAATGAGTGACTTTTTGACCTTTGGGACAAAAATTTGTTCAGTAGGTCAAATATGGACTTTGTACAGCCATAATATGTAAAAAAAAAAAAAAAAAAAAAATTCAAACCTTTTTTAGACCTGTAAGCTACTTATTGGAATCAGAAGGGAAGTCAATGAGTGACTTTTTGACCTTTGGAAAAAAAAAATGTTCAGTAGGTCAAATATGGACTTCTTGTACAGCCATAATATGTAAAAAAAAAAATTTTTTAAAAATTCTAACCTTTTGTAGACCTTTTAGCTACTTATTGGAACCAGAAGGAAAGTCGATGAGTGACTTTTTGACCTTTGGAAAAAAAAATGTGTTCAGTAGGTCAAATATGGACTTCTTGTATAGCCATAATATGTAAAAAAAAAAAAAAAAAAAAAATTTTAAAAATTCAAAAATTTTGTAGAACTTTTAGCTAATTATTGGAACCAGAAGGAAAGCCAATGAGTGACTTTTTGACCTTTGGAAAAAAAAATTGTTCAGTAGGTCAAATATGAACTTCTTGTACAGCCATAATATTTAAAAAAAATTCAAACCTTTTTTAGACCTGTAAGCTACTTATTGGAATCAGAAGGGAAGTCAATGAGTGACTTTTTGACCTTTGGGACAAAAATTTGTTCAGTAGGTCAAATATGGACTTTGTACAGCCATAATATGTAAAAAAAATAAAAAATAAAAATTTAACCTTTTGTAGACCTTTTAGCTACTTATTGGAACCAGAAGGAAAGTCCATGAGTGACTTTTTGACCTTTGGAAAAAAAAATTGTTCAGTAGGTCAAATATCGACTTCTTGTACAGCCATAATATATATATAAAAATATATAAAAAAAATCAAACCTTTTTTAGACCTGTAAGCTACTTATTGGAATTAGAAGGGAAGTCAATGAGTGACTTTTTGACCTTTGGTAAAAAAAAATGGTTCAGTAGGTCAAATATGGACTTCTTGTACAGCCATAATATGTAAAAAAAATAAAATAAAAAAAAATTCAAACCTTTTTTAGACCTGTAAGCTACTTATTGGAATTAGAAGGAAAGTCAATGAGTGACTTTTTGACCTTTGGAAAAAAAAATTGTTCAGTAGGTCAAATATTAACTTTGTACAGCCATAATGTGTAAAAAAAAAAAAAAAATTTTACCTTTTAGCTTTTTGTAAAAAAAGAAAAAAAAAGAAAAAAAAATTCAATCCTTTTTTTGGACCTGTAAGCTACTTATTGGATTCAGAAGGGACGTCAATGAGTGACTTTTTGACTTTTGGGAAAAAAATTTGTTCAGTAGGTCAAATATGGACTTCTTGTACAGCCATAACATGTAATAAAAAAAATTAAAAAAATTTTAACCTTTTGTAGACCTTTTAGCTACTTATTGGAACCAGAAGGAAAGTCAATGAGTGACTTTTTGACCTTTGGAAAAAAAAATTGTTCAGTAGGTCAAATATGGACTTCTTGTACAGCCATAATATGTAAATAAAAAATTCAAACCCTTTGTAGACCTTTTAGCTACTTTTTGGAACCTGAAGGAAAGTCAATGAGTGACTTTTTGACCTTTGGAAAAAAAAATTGTTCAGTAGGTCAAATATGAACTTCTTGTACAGCCATAATATATATTTATATATATATTAAAAAAAAATCAAACCTTTTGTAGACCTTTTAGCTACTTATTGGAACCAGAAGGAAAGTCAATGAGTGACTTTTTGACCTTTGGAAAAAAAAATTGTTCAGTAGGTCAAATATGAACTTCTTGTACAGCCATAATATGTAAAAAAAATTCAAACCTTTTTTAGACCTGTAAGCTACTTATTGGAATCAAAAGGGAAGTCAATGAGTGACTTTTGACCTTTGGGACAAAAATTTGTTCATTAGGTCAAATATGGACTTTGTACAGCCATAATATGTAAAAAAAAAAAAAAAAAAAAAAAAAAAATTAAAACCTTTTTTAGACCTGTAAGCTACTTATTGGAATCAGAAGGGAAGTCAATGAGTGACTTTTTGACCTTTGGAAAAAAAAATTGTTCAGTAGGTCAAATATGGACTTCTTGCACAGCCATAATATGTAAAAAAAAAAAAAAAAAAATTTTAAATTCTAACCTTTTGTAGACCTTTTAGCTACTTATTGGAACCAGAAGGAAAGTCAATGAGTGACTTTTTGACCTTTGGAAAAAAAATGTGTTCAGTAGGTCAAATATGGACTTTGTACAGCCATAATATGTAAAAAAAAAAAAAAAAAAAATTTAACCTTTTGTAGACCTTTTAGCTACTTATTTAAACCAGAAGGAAAGTCAATGAGTGACTTTTTGAACTTTGGAAAAAAAAATTGTTCAGTAGGTCAAATATGGACTTCTTGTACAGCCATAATATGTAAAAAAAAAAAAAAAAAAAAAATTCAAACCTTTTGTAGACCTTTTAGCTACTTATTGGAACCAGAAGGAAAGTCAATGAGTGACTTTTTGACCTTTGGAAAAAAAATTTGTTCAGTAGGTCAAATATTGACTTTGTACAGCCATAACATGCAATAAAAAAAAATTAAAAAAAATTTAACCTTTTGTATACCTTTTAGCTACTTATTGGAACCAGAAGGAAAGTCAATGAGTGACTTTTTGACCATTGGAAAAAAAAAAAATTCAGTAGGTCAAATATGGACTTCTTGTACAGCCATAATATGTAAAAAAAAAAAAATTCAAACCCTTTGTAGACCTTTTAGCTACTTTTTGGAACCTGAAGGAAAGTCAATGAGTGACTTTTTGACCTTTGGAAAAAAAAAAATTTCAGTAGGTCAAATATAGACTTCTTGTACAGCCATAATATATATATATATATGTATAAAAAAAAAATCAAACCTTTTGTAGACCTTTTAGCTACTTAGTGGAACCAGAAGGAAAGTCAATGAGTGACTTTTTGACCTTTGGAAAAAAAAATTGTTCAGTAGGTCAAATATGGACTTCTTGTACAGCCATAATATGTAAAAAAAAAAAAAAAAATTTTAAATTCCAAATTTTTGTAGAACTTTTAGCTAATTATTGGAACCAGAAGGAAAGCCAATGAGTGACTTTTTGACCTTTGGAAAAAAAATTGTTCAGTAGGTCAAATATGAACTTCTTGTACAGCCATAATATATATAAAAAAAATATTAAAAAAATTCAAACCTTTTGTAGACCTTTTAGCTACTTATTGGAACCAGAAGGAAAGTCAATGAGTGACTTTTTGACCTTTGGAAAAAAAAATTGTTCAGTAGGTCAAATATGGACTTCTTGTACAGCCATAATATGTAAAAAAAATTAAAAAAAAAAATTCAAACCTTTTGTAGACCTTTTAGCTACTTATTGGAACCAGAAGGAAAGTCAATGAGTGACTTTTTGACCTTTGGAAAAAAAAATTTTTTCAGTAGGTCAAATATTGACTTTGTACAGCCATAATGTGTAAAAAAAAAAAAAAAAAAATTCAATCCTTTTTTAGACCTTTAAGCTACTTATTGGATTCAGAAGGGACGTCAATGAGTGACTTTTTGACTTTTGGGAAAAAAAATTGTTCAGTAGGTAAAATATGGACTTCTTGTACAGCCATAACATGTAATAAAAATAAAAAATAAAAATGTAACCTTTTGTAGACCTTTTAGCTACTTATTGGAACCAGAAGGAAAGTCCATGAGTGACTTTTTGACCTTTGGAAAAAAAAATTGTTCAGTAGGTCAAATATCGACTTCTTGTACAGCCATAATATATATAAAAAAATATATAAAAAAAATTCAAACCTTTTGTAGACCTTTTAGCTACTTATTGGAACCAGAAGGAAAGTCAATGAGTGACTTTTTGACCTTTGGAAAAAAAAATTGTTCAGTAGGTCAAATATGAACTTCTTGTACAGCCATAATATATATAAAAAAAATATTAAAAAAATTCAAACCTTTTGTAGACCTTTTAGCTACTTATTGGAACCAGAAGGAAAGTCAATGAGTGACTTTTTGACCTTTGGAAAAAAAAATTGTTCAGTAGGTCAAATATGGACTTCTTGTACAGCCATAATATGTAAAAAAAAAAAAAAAAAATTTAAATTCCAAATTTTTGTAGAACTTTTAGCTAATTATTGGAACCAGAAGGAAAGCCAATGAGTGACTTTTTGACCTTTGGAAAAAAAAATTGTTCAGTAGGTCAAATATTAACTTCTTGTACAGCCATAATATGTAAAAAAAATTCAAACCTTTTTTAGACCTGTAAGCTACTTATTGGAATCAGAAGGGAAGTCAATGAGTGACTTTTTGACCTTTGGAAAAAAAAATTGTTCAGTAGGTCAAATATAGACTTCTTGTACAGCCATAACATGTAATAAAAAAAATTAAAAAAAAATTAACCTTTTGTAGACCTTTTAGCTACTTATTGGAACCAGAAGGAAAGTCAATGAGTGACTTTTTGACCTTTGGAAAAAAAAATTGTTCAGTAGGTCAAATATAGACTTCTTGTACAGCCATAATATATATTTATATATATATAAAAAAAAATTCAAACCTTTTGTAGACCTTTTAGCTACTTATTGGAACCAGAAGGAAAGTCAATGAGTGACTTTTTGACCTTTGGAAAAAAAAATTGTTCAGTAGGTCAAATATGAACTTCTTGTACAGTCATAATATGTAAAAAAAATTCAAACCTTTTTTAGACCTGTAAGCTACTTATTGGAATCAGAAGGGAAGTCAATGAGTGACTTTTTGACCTTTGGGACAAAAAATTGTTCAGTAGGTCAAATATGGACTTCTTGTACAGCCATAACATGTAATAAAAAAAAAATTCAAACCTTTTTTAGACCTGTAAGCTACTTATTGGAATCAGAAGGGAAGTCAATGAGTGATTTTTTGACCTTTGGGACAAAAATTTGTTCAGTAGGTCAAATATGGACTTCTTGTACAGCCATAACATGTAATAAAAAAAAAATGTCAAACCTTTTTTAGACCTGTAAGCTACTTATTGGAATCAGAAGGAAAGTCAATGAGTGACTTTTTGACCTTTGGAAAAAAAAATAGTTCAGTAGGTCAAATATGGACTTTGTATAGCCATAATATGTAAAAAAAAATAAAAAATTTTTTTTAACCTTTTGTAGACCTTTTAGCTACTTATTGGAACCAGAAGGAAAGTCCATGAGTGACTTTTTGACCTTTGGAAAAAAAAATTGTTCAGTAGGTCAAATATGGACTTCTTATACAGCCATAATATATATATAAAAAATAAATACAAAAAAAATTCAAACCTTTTGTAGACCTTTTAGCTACTTATTGGAACCAGAAGGAAAGTCAATGAGTGACTTTTTGACCTTTGGGACAAAAATTTGTTCAGTAGGTCAAATATGGACTTCTTGTACAGCCATAATATGCAAAAAAAAATTTTTTTAAAAATTCAAACCTTTTGTAGACCTTTTAGCTACTTATTGGAACCAGAATGAAAGTCAATGAGTGACTTTTTGACCTTTGGAAAAAAAAATTGTTCAGTAGGTCAAATATGGACTTCTTGTACAGCCATAAAATGTAAAAAAAAAAAAAAAAAAAAAAAAAAAATTCAAACCTTTTTTAGACCTGTAAGCTACTTATTGGAATCAGAAGGGAAGTCAATAAGTGACTTTTTGACCTTTGGGACAAAAAATTGTTCAGTAGGTCAAATATGGACTTCTTGTACAGCCATAACATGTAATAAAAAAAAAATTCAAACCTTTTTTAGACCTGTAAGCTACTTATTGGAATCAGAAGGAAAGTCAATGAGTGACTTTTTGACCTTCGGAAAAAAAATTGTTCAGTAGGTCAAATATGGACTTCTTGTACAGCCATAATATGTAAAAAAAAAAAAAAAAAAAAAATTCAAACCTTTTGTAGACCTTTTAGCTACTTATTGGAACCGGAAGGAAAGTCAATGAGTGACTTTTTGACCTTTGGAAAAAAAAATTGTTCAGTAGGTCAAATATTGACTTTGTAGAGCCATAATATGTAAAAAAAAAAAAAAAAAAAAAACATTTTTAAACTTTTAGCTTTTTGTAAAAAAAAATAAATAAATAAAAAAAAATCAAACCTTTTTTAGACCTGCAAGCTACTTATTGGAGTCAGAAGGGACGTCAATGAGTGACTTTTTGACCTTTGGGACAAAAATTTGTTCAGTAGGTCAAATATGGACTTCTTGTACAGCCATAATATGTAAAAAAAAAAAAATGAAAAATGTTAACCTTTTGTAGACCTTTTAGCTACTTATTGGAACCAGAAGGAAAGTCAATCAGTGACTTTTTGACCTTTGGAAAAAAAAATGTTCAGTAGGTCAAATATGGACTTCTTTTACAGCCATAATATGGCCATAATATTATGGCTGTACTCCATAATATGGAAAAAAATTAACAGTAGGTTAAATTTTTTTATTTTTTTTTTTTACACATTATGGCTGTACAAAGTAAATATTTGACCTACTGAACAATTTTTTTTTCCAAAGGTCAAAAAGTCACTCATTGACCCTCCTTCTGGTTCCAAAAAGTAGCTAAAAGGTCTACAAAAAAAATTCAAACCTTTTTTAGACCTGTAAGCTACTTATTGGAATCAGAAGGGAAGTCAATGAGTGACTTATTGACCTTTGGGACATAAATTTGTTCAGTAGATTTGTTCAGTAGGTCAAATATGGACTTTGTACAGCCATAATATGTAAAAAAAATAAAAAATGTAACCTTTTGTAGACCTTTTAGCTACTTATTGGAACCAGAAGGAAAGTCAATGAGTGACTTTTTGACCTTTGGAAAAAAAAATTGTTCAGTAGGTCAAATATGGAGTTCTTGTACAGCCATAATATGTAAAAAAAAAAAAAATTTAAAATAAAATTCAAACCTTTTTTAGACCTGTAAGCTACTTATTGGAATCAGAAGGGAAGTCAATGAGTGACTTTTGACCTTTGGGACAAAAATTTGTTCAGTAGGTCAAATATGGACTTTGTACAGCCATAATATGTAAAAAAAATAAAAAATAAAAATTTAACCTTTTGTAGACCTTTTAGCTACTTATTGGAACCAGAAGGAAAGTCCATGAGTGACTTTTTGACCTTTGGAAAAAAAAATTGTTCAGTAGGTCAAATATCGACTTCTTGTACAGCCATAATATATATAAAACATTTTTTTTTAAAAATTCAAACCTTTTGTAGACCTTTTAGCTACTTATTGGAACCAGAAGGAAAGTCAATGAGTGACTTTTTGACCTTTGGTAAAAAAAAAATGGTTCAGTAGGTCAAATATGGACTTCTTGTACAGCCATAATATGTAAAAAAAAAAAAAAAAAAAAAATTCAAACCTTTTTTAGACCTGTAAGCTACTTATTGGAATTAGAAGGGAAGTCAATGAGTGACTTTTTGACCTT
Source organism: Gobio gobio (assembly GCF_949357685.1). Taxonomy (NCBI): domain Eukaryota; kingdom Metazoa; phylum Chordata; class Actinopteri; order Cypriniformes; family Gobionidae; genus Gobio; species Gobio gobio. The sequence continues at coordinate 32,367,375 of NC_137104.1, read as the reverse complement.
TGGAAAAAAAAATTGTTCAGTAGGTCAAATATGGACTTCTTGTACAGCCATAATATGTAAAAAAAAAATTCAAACCCTTTGTAGACCTTTTAGCTACTTTTTGGAACCTGAAGGAAAGTCAATGAGTCACTTTTTGACGTTTGGAAAAAAAAAATTTCAGTAGGTCAAATATAGACTTCTTGTACAGCCATAATATATATTTATATATATATAAAAAAAAATCAAACCTTTTGTAGACCTTTTAGCTACTTATTGGAACCAGAAGGAAAGTCAATGAGTGACTTTTTGACCTTTGGAAAAAAAAATTGTTCAGTAGGTCAAATATGAACTTCTTGTACAGCCATAATATGTAAAAAAAATTCAAACCTTTTTTAGACCTGTAAGCTACTTATTGGAATCAAAAGGGAAGTCAATGAGTGACTTTTGACCTTTGGGACAAAAATTTGTTCATTAGGTCAAATATGGACTTTGTACAGCCATAATATGTAAAAAAAAAAAAAAAAAAAAAAAAATTAAAACCTTTTTTAGACCTGTAAGCTACTTATTGGAATTAGAAGGGAAGTCAATGAGTGACTTTTTGACCTTTGGAAAAAAATTTGTTCAGTAGGTGAAATATGGACTTCTTGTACAGCCATAATATGTAAAAAAAAAATTAAAAAAAAATTAAAACCTTTTGTACACCTTTTAGCTACTTATTGGAACCAGAAGGAAAGTCAATGAGTGACTTTTTGACCTTTGGAAAAAAAAAATGTTCAGTAGGTCAAATATTGACTTTGTACAGCCATAATGTGTAAAAAAAAAAAAAAAAAAAAATTTAACCTTTTAGCTTTTTGTAAAAAAAAAAAAAAAAAAGAAAAAAAAATTCAATCCTTTTTTAGACCTGTAAGCTACTTATTGGATTCAGAAGGGACGTCAATGAGTGACTTTTTGACTTTTGGGAAAAAAATTTGTTCAGTAGGTCAAATATGGACTTCTTGTACAGCCATAACATGTAATAAAAAAAATTAAAAAAAATTTAACCTTTTGTAGACCTTTTAGCTACTTATTGGAACCAGAAGGAAAGTCAATGAGTGACTTTTTGACCTTTGGAAAAAAAAATTGTTCAGTAGGTCAAATATGGACTTCTTGTACAGCCATAATATGTAAAAAAAAAATTCAAACCCTTTGTAGACCTTTTAGCTACTTTTTGGAACCTGAAGGAAAGTCAATGAGTGACTTTTTGACGTTTGGAAAAAAAAAATTTCAGTAGGTCAAATATAGACTTCTTGTACAGCCATAATATATATTTATATATATATAAAAAAAAATCAAACCTTTTGTAGACCTTTTAGCTACTTATTGGAACCAGAAGGAAAGTCAATGAGTGACTTTTTGACCTTTGGAAAAAAAAATTGTTCAGTAGGTCAAATATGAACTTCTTGTACAGCCATAATATGTAAAAAAAATTCAAACCTTTTTTAGACCTGTAAGCTACTTATTGGAATCAAAAGGGAAGTCAATGAGTGACTTTTGACCTTTGGGACAAAAATTTGTTCATTAGGTCAAATATGGACTTTGTACAGCCAAATATGTAAAAAAAAAAAAAAAAAAAAAAATTAAAACCTTTTTTAGACCTGTAAGCTACTTATTGGAATCAGAAGGGAAGTCAATGAGTGACTTTTTGACCTTTGGAAAAAAAAATTGTTCAGTAGGTCAAATATGGACTTCTTGTACAGCCATAATATGTAAAAAAAAAAAAATAATTTAAAAATTCTAACCTTTTGTAGACCTTTTAGCTACTTATTGGAACCAGAAGGAAAGTCAATGAGTGACTTTTTGACCATTGGAAAAAAAAAATTTTCAGTAGGTCAAATATGGACTTCTTGTACAGCCATAATATGTAAAAAAAAAAAAAAAATTCAAACCCTTTGTAGACCTTTTAGCTACTTTTTGGAACCTGAAGGAAAGTCAATGAGTGACTTTTTGACCTTTGGAAAAAAATTTTTTTCAGTAGGTCAAATATGGACTTCTTGTACAGCCATAATATGTAAAAAAAAAAAAAAAATTCAAACCCTTTGTAGACCTTTTAGCTACTTTTTGGAACCAGAAGGAAAGTCAATGAGTGACTTTTTGACCTTTGGAAAAAAAAAATGTTCAGTAGGTCAAATATTGACTTTGTACAGCCATAATGTGTAAAAAAAAAAAAAAAAAAAAATTTAACCTTTTAGCTTTTTGTAAAAAAAAAAAAAAAAAAGAAAAAAAAATTCAATCCTTTTTTAGACCTGTAAGCTACTTATTGGATTCAGAAGGGACGTCAATGAGTGACTTTTTGACTTTTGGGAAAAAAATTTGTTCAGTAGGTCAAATATGGACTTCTTGTACAGCCATAACATGTAATAAAAAAAATTAAAAAAAATTTAACCTTTTGTAGACCTTTTAGCTACTTATTGGAACCAGAAGGAAAGTCAATGAGTGACTTTTTGACCTTTGGAAAAAAAAATTGTTCAGTAGGTCAAATATGGACTTCTTGTACAGCCATAATATGTAAAAAAAAAATTCAAACCCTTTGTAGACCTTTTAGCTACTTTTTGGAACCTGAAGGAAAGTCAATGAGTGACTTTTTGACGTTTGGAAAAAAAAAATTTCAGTAGGTCAAATATAGACTTCTTGTACAGCCATAATATATATTTATATATATATAAAAAAAAATCAAACCTTTTGTAGACCTTTTAGCTACTTATTGGAACCAGAAGGAAAGTCAATGAGTGACTTTTTGACCTTTGGAAAAAAAAATTGTTCAGTAGGTCAAATATGAACTTCTTGTACAGCCATAATATGTAAAAAAAATTCAAACCTTTTTTAGACCTGTAAGCTACTTATTGGAATCAAAAGGGAAGTCAATGAGTGACTTTTGACCTTTGGGACAAAAATTTGTTCATTAGGTCAAATATGGACTTTGTACAGCCAAATATGTAAAAAAAAAAAAAAAAAAAAAAATTAAAACCTTTTTTAGACCTGTAAGCTACTTATTGGAATCAGAAGGGAAGTCAATGAGTGACTTTTTGACCTTTGGAAAAAAAAATTGTTCAGTAGGTCAAATATGGACTTCTTGTACAGCCATAATATGTAAAAAAAAAAAAATAATTTAAAAATTCTAACCTTTTGTAGACCTTTTAGCTACTTATTGGAACCAGAAGGAAAGTCAATGAGTGACTTTTTGACCATTGGAAAAAAAAAATTTTCAGTAGGTCAAATATGGACTTCTTGTACAGCCATAATATGTAAAAAAAAAATAAAAATTCAAACCCTTTGTAGACCTTTTAGCTACTTTTTGGAACCTGAAGGAAAGTCAATGAGTGACTTTTTGACCTTTGGAAAAAAATTTTTTTCAGTAGGTCAAATATAGACTTCTTGTACAGCCATAATATATATATATATGTATAAAAAAAAAAATCAAACCTTTTGTAGACCTTTTAGCTACTTAGTGGAACCAGAAGGAAAGTCAATGAGTGACTTTTTGACCTTTGGAAAAAAAAATTGTTCAGTAGGTCAAATATGGACTTCTTGTACAGCCATAATATGTAAAAAAAAAAAAAAAAAATTTAAATTCCAAATTTTTGTAGAACTTTTAGCTAATTATTGGAACCAGAAGGAAAGCCAATGAGTGACTTTTTGACCTTTGGAAAAAAAAAATGTTCAGTAGGTCAAATATGAACTTCTTGTTCAGCCATAATATATATAAAAAAAAATATTTAAAAAATTCAAACCTTTTGTAGACCTTTTAGCTACTTATTGGAACCGGAAGGAAAGTCAATGAGTGACTTTTGACCTTTGGAAAAAAAAATTGTTCAGTAGGTCAAATATTGACTTTGTAGAGCCATAATATGTAAAAAAAACAAAAAAAAACAAAAACGTTTTTAAACTTTTAGCTTTTTGTAAAAAAAAAAAAAAAAAAAAAAAAACCTTTTTTAGACCTGCAAGCTACTTATTGGAGTCAGAAGGGACGTCAATGAGTGACTTTTTGACCTTTGGGACAAAAATTTGTTCAGTAGGTCAAATATGGACTTCTTGTACAGCCATAATATGTAAAAAAAAAAAAAAGAAAAATGTTAACCTTTTGTAGACCTTTTAGCTACTTATTGGAACCAGAAGGGACGTCAATCAGTGACTTTTTGACCTTTGGAAAAAAAAATGTTCAGTAGGTCAAATATGGACTTCTTTTACAGCCATAATATGGCCATAATATTATGGCTGTACTCCATAATATGGAAAAAAATTAACAGTAGGTTAATTTTTTTTTTTTTTTTTTTTTACACATTATGGCTGTACAAAGTAAATATTTGACCTACTGAACAATTTTTTTTTCCAAAGGTCAAAAAGTCACTCATTGACCCTCCTTCTGGTTCCAAAAAGTAGCTAAAAGGTCTACAAAAAAAATTCAAACCTTTTTTAGACCTGTAAGCTACTTATTGGAATCAGAAGGGAAGTCAATGAGTGACTTATTGACCTTTGGGACATAAATTTGTTCAGTAGATTTGTTCAGTAGGTCAAATATGGACTTTGTACAGCCATAATATGTAAAAAAAAAAAAAAATTAACCTTTTGTAGACCTTTTAGCTACTTATTGGAACCAGAAGGAAAGTCAATGAGTGACTTTTTGACCTTTGGAAAAAAAAATTGTTCAGTAGGTCAAATATGGAGTTCTTGTACAGCCATAATATGTAAAAAAAAAAAAAATTAAAAATAAAATTCAAACCTTTTTTAGACCTGTAAGCTACTTATTGGAATCAGAAGGGAAGTCAATGAGTGACTTTTTGACCTTTGGGACAAAAATTTGTTCAGTAGGTCAAATATGGACTTTGTACAGCCATAATATGTAAAAAAAATAAAAAATAAAAATTTAACCTTTTGTAGACCTTTTAGCTACTTATTGGAACCAGAAGGAAAGTCCATGAGTGACTTTTTGACCTTTGGAAAAAAAAATTGTTCAGTAGGTCAAATATCGACTTCTTGTACAGCCATAATATATATAATTTTTTTTTTTTTTTAAATTCAAACCTTTTGTAGACCTTTTAGCTACTTATTGGAACCAGAAGGAAAGTCAATGAGTGACTTTTTGACCTTTGGTAAAAAAAAATGGTTCAGTAGGTCAAATATGGACTTCTTGTACAGCCATAATATGTAAAAAAAAAAAAAAAAAAAAAAAAATTCAAACCTTTTTTAGACCTGTAAGCTACTTATTGGAATTAGAAGGGAAGTCAATGAGTGACTTTTTGACCTTTGGAAAAAAAAATTGTTCAGTAGGTCAAATATGGACTTCTTGTACAGCCATAATATGTAAAAAAAAAATTTAAAAAAAAATTAAAACCTTTTGTAGACCTTTTAGCTACTTATTGGAACCAGAAGGAAAGTCAATGAGTGACTTTTTGACCTTTGGAAAAAAAAATTGTTCAGTAGGTCAAATATTGACTTTGTACAGCCATAATGTGTAAAAAAAAAAAAAAAAAAAAAAATTTAACCTTTTAGCTTTTTGTAAAAAAAAAGAAAAAAAAAGAAAAAAAAATTCAATCCTTTTTTAGACCTGTAAGCTACTTATTGGATTCAGAAGGGACGTCAATGAGTGACTTTTTGACTTTTGGGAAAAAAATTTGTTCAGTAGGTCAAATATGGACTTCTTGTACAGCCATAACATGTAATAAAAAAAATAAAAAAAAATTTAACCTTTTGTAGACCTTTTAGCTACTTATTGGAACCAGAAGGAAAGTCAATGAGTGACTTTTTGACCTTTGGAAAAAAAAATTGTTCAGTAGGTCAAATATGGACTTCTTGTACAGCCATAATATGTAAATAAAAAATTCAAACCCTTTGTAGACCATTTAGCTACTTTTTGGAACCTGAAGGAAAGTCAATGAGTGACTTTTTGACCTTTGGAAAAAAAAAATTTCAGTAGGTCAAATATAGACTTCTTGTACAGCCATAATATATATTTATATATATATAAAAAAAATCAAACCTTTTGTAGACCTTTTAGCTACTTATTGGAACCAGAAGGAAAGTCAATGAGTGACTTTTTGACCTTTGGAAAAAAAAATTGTTCAGTAGGTCAAATATGGACTTCTTGTACAGCCATAATATGTAAAAAAAAAAAAAAAAACAATTTTAAATTCCAAATTTTTGTAGAACTTTTAGCTAATTATTGGAACCAGAAGGAAAGCCAATGAGTGACTTTTTGACCTTTGGAAAAAAAAATTGTTCAGTAGGTCAAATATGAACTTCTTGTACAGCCATAATATATATAAAAAAAATATTAAAAAAATTCAAACCTTTTGTAGACCTTTTAGCTACTTATTGGAACCGGAAGGAAAGTCAATGAGTGACTTTTGACCTTTGGAAAAAAAAATTGTTCAGTAGGTCAAATATTGACTTTGTAGAGCCATAATATGTAAAAAAATAAAATAAAATAAAAAACGTTTTTAAACTTTTAGCTTTTTGTAAAAAAAAAAAAAAAAAAAAAAAAAAAACACCCTTTTTTAGACCTGCAAGCTACTTATTGGAGTCAGAAGGGACGTCAATGAGTGACTTTTTGACCTTTGGGACAAAAATTTGTTCAGTAGGTCAAATATGGACTTCTTGTACAGCCATAATATGTAAAAAAAAAAAATGAAAAATGTTAACCTTTTGTAGACCTTTTAGCTACTTATTGGAACCAGAAGGAAAGTCAATCAGTGACTTTTTGACCTTTGGAAAAAAAAATGTTCAGTAGGTCAAATATGGACTTCTTTTACAGCCATAATATGGCCATAATATTATGGCTGTACTCCATAATATGGAAAAAAATTAACAGTAGGTTAATTTTTTTTTTTTTTTTTTTACACATTATGGCTGTACAAAGTAAATATTTGACCTACTGAACAATTTTTTTTTCCAAAGGTCAAAAAGTCACTCATTGACCCTCCTTCTGGTTCCAAAAAGTAGCTAAAAGGTCTACAAAAAAAATTCAAACCTTTTTTAGACCTGTAAGCTACTTATTGGAATCAGAAGGGAAGTCAATGAGTGACTTATTGACCTTTGGGACATAAATTTGTTCAGTAGATTTGTTCAGTAGGTCAAATATGGACTTTGTACAGCCATAATATGTAAAAAAAAAAAAAAATTTACCTTTTGTAGACCTTTTAGCTACTTATTGGAACCAGAAGGAAAGTCAATGAGTGACTTTTTGACCTTTGGAAAAAAAAATTGTTCAGTAGGTCAAATATGGAGTTCTTGTACAGCCATAATATGTAAAAAAAAAAAAAATTAAAAATAAAATTCAAACCTTTTTTAGACCTGTAAGCTACTTATTGGAATCAGAAGGGAAGTCAATGAGTGACTTTTTGACCTTTGGGACAAAAATTTGTTCAGTAGGTCAAATATGGACTTTGTACAGCCATAATATGTAAAAAAAATAAAAAATAAAAATTTAACCTTTTGTAGACCTTTTAGCTACTTATTGGAACCAGAAGGAAAGTCCATGAGTGACTTTTTGACCTTTGGAAAAAAAAATTGTTCAGTAGGTCAAATATCGACTTCTTGTACAGCCATAATATATATAAAAAAAATTTTTTTTTAAATTCAAACCTTTTGTAGACCTTTTAGCTACTTATTGGAACCAGAAGGAAAGTCAATGAGTGACTTTTTGACCTTTGGTAAAAAAAATGGTTCAGTAGGTCAAATATGGACTTCTTGTACAGCCATAATATGTAAAAAAAAAAAAAAAAAAAAAAAATTCAAACCTTTTTTAGATCTGTAAGCTACTTATTGGAATTAGAAGGGAAGTCAATGAGTGACTTTTTGACCTTTGGAAAAAAAAATTGTTCAGTAGGTCAAATATGGACTTCTTGTACAGCCATAATATGTAAAAAAAAAAATAAAAAAAAAATTAAAACCTTTTGTAGACCTTTTAGCTACTTATTGGAACCAGAAGGAAAGTCAATGAGTGACTTTTTGACCTTTGGAAAAAAAATTTGTTCAGTAGGTCAAATATTGACTTTGTACAGCCATAATGTGTAAAAAAAAAAAAAAAAAAAAAAATTTAACCTTTTTTAGACCTGTAAGCTACTTATTGGATTCAGAAGGGACGTCAATGAGTGACTTTTTGACTTTTGGGAAAAAAATTTGTTCAGTAGGTCAAATATGGACTTCTTGTACAGCCATAACATGTAATAAAAAAAATAAAAAAAATTTAACCTTTTGTAGACCTTTTAGCTACTTATTGGAACCAGAAGGAAAGTCAATGAGTGACTTTTTGACCTTTGGAAAAAAAAATTGTTCAGTAGGTCAAATATGGACTTCTTGTACAGCCATAATATGTAAATAAAAAATTCAAACCCTTTGTAGACCTTTTAGCTACTTTTTGGAACCTGAAGGAAAGTCAATGAGTGACTTTTTGACCTTTGGAAAAAAAAATTTCAGTAGGTCAAATATAGACTTCTTGTACAGCCATAATATATATTTATATATATATAAAAAAAAATCAAACCTTTTGTAGACCTTTTAGCTACTTATTGGAACCAGAAGGAAAGTCAATGAGTGACTTTTTGACCTTTGGAAAAAAAAATTGTTCAGTAGGTCAAATATGAACTTCTTGTACAGCCATAATATGTAAAAAAAATTCAAACCTTTTTTAGACCTGTAAGCTACTTATTGGAATCAAAAGGGAAGTCAATGAGTGACTTTTGACCTTTGGGACAAAAATTTGTTCATTAGGTCAAATATGGACTTTGTACAGCCATAATATGTAAAAAAAAAAAAAAAAAAAAAAAATTTAAAACCTTTTTTAGACCTGTAAGCTACTTATTGGAATCAGAAGGGAAGTCAATGAGTGACTTTTTGACCTTTGGAAAAAAAAATTGTTCAGTAGGTCAAATATGGACTTCTTGTGCAGCCATAATATGTAAAAAAAAAAAAAAAAATTTTAAATTCTAACCTTTTGTAGACCTTTTAGCTACTTATTGGAACCAGAAGGAAAGTCAATGAGTGACTTTTTGACCTTTGGAAAAAAAATGTGTTCAGTAGGTCAAATATGGACTTTGTACAGCCATAATATGTAAAAAAAAAAAAAAAAAAAAATTTTTAACCTTTTGTAGACCTTTTAGCTACTTATTTAAACCAGAAGGAAAGTCAATGAGTGACTTTTTGAACTTTGGAAAAAAAAATTGTTCAGTAGGTCAAATATGGACTTCTTGTACAGCCATAATATGTAAAAAAAAAAAAAAAAAATTCAAACCTTTTGTAGACCTTTTAGCTACTTATTGGAACCGGAAGGAAAGTCAATGAGTGACTTTTTGACCTTTGGAAAAAAAAATTGTTCAGTAGGTCAAATATTGACTTTGTAGAGCCATAATATGTAAAAAAAAAAAAAAAAAAAAAAAAAAACATTTTTAAACTTTTAGCTTTTTGTAAAAAATAAAAAAAAAATTAAAAAAAATCAAACCTTTTTTAGACCTGCAAGCTACTTATTGGAGTCAGAAGGGACGTCAATGAGTGACTTTTTGACCTTTGGGACAAAAATTTGTTCAGTAGGTCAAATATGGACTTCTTGTACAGCCATAATATGTAAAAAAAAAAAAAAATGAAAAATGTTAACCTTTTGTAGACCTTTTAGCTACTTATTGGAACCAGAAGGAAAGTCAATCAGTGACTTTTTGACCTTTGGAAAAAAAAATGTTCAGTAGGTCAAATATGGACTTCTTTTACAGCCATAATATGGCCATAATATTATGGCTGTACTCCATAATATGGAAAAAAATTAACAGTAGGTTAAATTTTTTTATTTTTTTTTTTTACACATTATGGCTGTACAAAGTAAATATTTGACCTACTGAACAATTTTTTTTTCCAAAGGTCAAAAAGTCACTCATTGACCCTCCTTCTGGTTCCAAAAAGTAGCTAAAAGGTCTACAAAAAAAATTCAAACCTTTTTTAGACCTGTAAGCTACTTATTGGAATCAGAAGGGAAGTCAATGAGTGACTTATTGACCTTTGGGACATAAATTTGTTCAGTAGATTTGTTCAGTAGGTCAAATATGGACTTTGTACAGCCATAATATGTAAAAAAAATAAAAAATGTAACCTTTTGTAGACCTTTTAGCTACTTATTGGAACCAGAAGGAAAGTCAATGAGTGACTTTTTGACCTTTGGAAAAAAAAATTGTTCAGTAGGTCAAATATGGAGTTCTTGTACAGCCATAATATGTAAAAAAAAAAAAAAAAAAATTTTTTTAACCTTTTAGCTTTTTGTAAAAAATAAAAAAAAAAATAAAAAAAAAAATTCAATCCTTTTTTAGACCTGTAAGCTACTTATTGGAATCAGAAGGGACGTCAATGAGTGACTTTTTGACTTTTGGGAAAAAAATTTGTTCAGTAGGTCAAATATGGACTTCTTGTACAGCCATAACATGTAATAAAAAAAATTAAAAAAAAATTAACCTTTTGTAGACCTTTTAGCTACTTATTGGAACCAGAAGGAAAGTCAATGAGTGACTTTTTGACCTTTGGAAAAAAAAATTGTTCAGTAGGTCAAATATAGACTTCTTGTACAGCCATAATATATATTTATATATATATAAAAAAAAAAATCAAACCTTTTGTAGACCTTTTAGCTACTTATTGGAACCAGAAGGAAAGTCAATGAGTGACTTTTTGACCTTTGGAAAAAAAAATTGTTCAGTAGGTCAAATATGAACTTCTTGTACAGTCATAATATGTAAAAAAAATTCAAACCTTTTTTAGACCTGTAAGCTACTTATTGGAATCAGAAGGGAAGTCAATGAGTGACTTTTTGACCTTTGGGACAAAAATTTGTTCAGTAGGTCAAATATGGACTTTGTACAGCCATAATATGTAAAAAAAAAAATTAAAAAAAAAATTAAAACCTTTTGTAGACCTTTTAGCTACTTATTGGAACCAGAAGGAAAGTCAATGAGTGACTTTTTGACCTTTGGAAAAAAAAATTGTTCAGTAGGTCAAATATTGACTTTGTACAGCCATAATGTGTAAAAAAAAAAAGAAAAAAGAAAATTTAACCTTTTAGCTTTTTGTAAAAAAAAAAAAAAAAAAAGAAAAAAAAATTCAATCCTTTTTTAAACCTGTAAGCTACTTATTGGATTCAGAAGGGACGTCAATGAGTGACTTATTGACTTTTGGGAAAAAAATTTGTTCAGTAGGTCAAATATGGACTTCTTGTACAGCCATAACATGTAATTAAAAAAATAAAAAAAAAATTAACCTTTTGTAGACCTTTTAGCTACTTATTGGAACCAGAAGGAAAGTCAATGAGTGACTTTTTGACCTTTGGAAAAAAAAATTGTTCAGTAGGTCAAATATGAACTTCTTGTACAGCCATAATATGTAAAAAAAAATCAAACCTTTTTTAGACCTGTAAGCTACTTATTGGAATCAAAAGGGAAGTCAATGAGTGACTTTTGACCTTTGGGACAAAAATTTGTTCATTAGGTCAAATATGGACTTTGTACAGCCATAATATGTAAAAAAAAAAAAAAAAAAAAAAATTAAAACCTTTTTTAGACCTGTAAGCTACTTATTGGAATCAGAAGGGAAGTCAATGAGTGACTTTTTGACCTTTGGAAAAAAAAATTGTTCAGTAGGTCAAATATGGACTTCTTGTACAGCCATAATATGTAAAAAAAAAAAAAAAAAAAATTTAAATTCTAACCTTTTGTAGACCTTTTAGCTACTTATTGGAACCAGAAGGAAAGTCAATGAGTGACTTTTTGACCTTTGGAAAAAAAATGTGTTCAGTAGGTCAAATATGGACTTTGTACAACCATAATATGTATAAAAAAAAAAATAAAAAAAAAAAAAAATAAAAAAAAATTTAACCTTTTGTAGACCTTTTAGCTACTTATTTAAACCAGAAGGAAAGTCAATGAGTGACTTTTTGAACTTTGGAAAAAAAAATTGTTCAGTAGGTCAAATATGGACTTCTTGTACAGCCATAATATGTAAAAAAAAAAAAAAAAAAAAATCAAACCTTTTGTAGACCTTTTAGCTACTTATTGGAACCAGAAGGAAAGTCAATGAGTGACTTTTTGACCTTTGGAAAAAAAATTTGTTCAGTAGGTCAAATATTGACTTTGTACAGCCATAACATGTAATAAAAAATAAAAAAAAAATTTTTAACCTTTTGTAGACCTTTTAGCTACTTATTGGAACCAGAAGGAAAGTCAATGAGTGACTTTTGACCTTTGGAAAAAAAAATTGTTCAGTAGGTCAAATATGGACTTCTTGTACAGCCATAATATGTAAAAAAAAAAAAAAAAAAATTTAAATTCCAAATTTTTGTAGAACTTTTAGCTAATTATTGGAACCAGAAGGAAAGCCAATGAGTGACTTTTTGACCTTTGGAAAAAAAAATTGTTCAGTAGGTCAAATATTAACTTCTTGTACAGCCATAATATGTAAAAAAAATTCAAACCTTTTTTAGACCTGTAAGCTACTTATTGGAATCAGAAGGGAAGTCAATGAGTGACTTTTTGACCTTTGGAAAAAAAAATTGTTCAGTAGGTCAAATATAGACTTCTTGTACAGCCATAACATGTAATAAAAAAAATTTTAAAAAAATTAACCTTTTGTAGACCTTTTAGCTACTTATTGGAACCAGAAGGAAAGTCAATGAGTGACTTTTTGACCTTTGGAAAAAAAAATTGTTCAGTAGGTCAAATATAGACTTCTTGTACAGCCATAATATATATTTATATATATATAAAAAAAAATTCAAACCTTTTGTAGACCTTTTAGCTACTTATTGGAACCAGAAGGAAAGTCAATGAGTGACTTTTTGACCTTTGGAAAAAAAAATTGTTCAGTAGGTCAAATATGAACTTCTTGTACAGTCATAATATGTAAAAAAAATTCAAACCTTTTTTAGACCTGTAAGCTACTTATTGGAATCAGAAGGGAAGTCAATGAGTGACTTTTTGACCTTTGGGACAAAAAATTGTTCAGTAGGTCAAATATGGACTTCTTGTACAGCCATAACATGTAATAAAAAAAAAATTCAAACCTTTTTTAGACCTGTAAGCTACTTATTGGAATCAGAAGGGAAGTCAATGAGTGATTTTTTGACCTTTGGGACAAAAATTTGTTCAGTAGGTCAAATATGGACTTCTTGTACAGCCATAACATGTAATAAAAAAAAAATGTCAAACCTTTTTTAGACCTGTAAGCTACTTATTGGAATCAGAAGGAAAGTCAATGAGTGACTTTTTGACCTTTGGAAAAAAAAATAGTTCAGTAGGTCAAATATGGACTTTGTATAGCCATAATATGTAAAAAAAAATAAAAAAATTTTTTTTAACCTTTTGTAGACCTTTTAGCTACTTATTGGAACCAGAAGGAAAGTCCATGAGTGACTTTTTGACCTTTGGAAAAAAAAATTGTTCAGTAGGTCAAATATGGACTTCTTATACAGCCATAATATATATATAAAAAATAAATACAAAAAAAATTCAAACCTTTTGTAGACCTTTTAGCTACTTATTGGAACCAGAAGGAAAGTCAATGAGTGACTTTTTGACCTTTGGGACAAAAATTTGTTCAGTAGGTCAAATATGGACTTCTTGTACAGCCATAAAATGCAAAAAAAATTTTTTTTAAAAATTCAAACCTTTTGTAGACCTTTTAGCTACTTATTGGAACCAGAATGAAAGTCAATGAGTGACTTTTTGACCTTTGGAAAAAAAAATTGTTCAGTAGGTCAAATATGGACTTCTTGTACAGCCATAAAATGTAAAAAAAAAAAAAAAAAAAAAAAAAAAATTCAAACCTTTTTTAGACCTGTAAGCTACTTATTGGAATCAGAAGGGAAGTCAATAAGTGACTTTTTGACCTTTGGGACAAAAAATTGTTCAGTAGGTCAAATATGGACTTCTTGTACAGCCATAACATGTAATAAAAAAAAAATGTCAAACCTTTTTTAGACCTGTAAGCTACTTATTGGAATCAGAAGGAAAGTCAATGAGTGACTTTTTGACCTTTGGAAAAAAAAATAGTTCAGTAGGTCAAATATGGACTTTGTATAGCCATAATATGTAAAAAAAAATAAAAAAATTTTTTTTAACCTTTTGTAGACCTTTTAGCTACTTATTGGAACCAGAAGGAAAGTCCATGAGTGACTTTTTGACCTTTGGAAAAAAAAATTGTTCAGTAGGTCAAATATGGACTTCTTATACAGCCATAATATATATATAAAAAATAAATACAAAAAAAATTCAAACCTTTTGTAGACCTTTTAGCTACTTATTGGAACCAGAAGGAAAGTCAATGAGTGACTTTTTGACCTTTGGGACAAAAATTTGTTCAGTAGGTCAAATATGGACTTCTTGTACAGCCATAAAATGCAAAAAAAAATTTTTTTAAAAATTCAAACCTTTTGTAGACCTTTTAGCTACTTATTGGAACCAGAATGAAAGTCAATGAGTGACTTTTTGACCTTTGGAAAAAAAAATTGTTCAGTAGGTCAAATATGGACTTCTTGTACAGCCATAAAATGTAAAAAAAAAAAAAAAAAAAAAAAAAAAATTCAAACCTTTTTTAGACCTGTAAGCTACTTATTGGAATCAGAAGGGAAGTCAATAAGTGACTTTTTGACCTTTGGGACAAAAAATTGTTCAGTAGGTCAAATATGGACTTCTTGTACAGCCATAACATGTAATAAAAAAAAAATTCAAACCTTTTTTAGACCTGTAAGCTACTTATTGGAATCAGAAGGAAAGTCAATGAGTGACTTTTTGACCTTCGGAAAAAAAAATAGTTCAGTAGGTCAAATATGGACTTCTTGTACAGCCATAATATGTAAAAAAAAAAAAAAAAAAAAAATTCAAACCTTTTGTAGACCTTTTAGCTACTTATTGGAACCGGAAGGAAAGTCAATGAGTGACTTTTTGACCTTTGGAAAAAAAAATTGTTCAGTAGGTCAAATATTGACTTTGTAGAGCCATAATATGTAAAAAAAAAAAAAAAAAAAAAAAAAACATTTTTAAACTTTTAGCTTTTTGTAAAAAAAAAAAAAAAAATAAAAAAAAATCAAACCTTTTTTAGACCTGCAAGCTACTTATTGGAGTCAGAAGGGACGTCAATGAGTGACTTTTTGACCTTTGGGACAAAAATTTGTTCAGTAGGTCAAATATGGACTTCTTGTACAGCCATAATATGTAAAAAAAAAAAAAAATGAAAAATGTTAACCTTTTGTAGACCTTTTAGCTACTTATTGGAACCAGAAGGAAAGTCAATCAGTGACTTTTTGACCTTTGGAAAAAAAAATGCTCAGTAGGTCAAATATGGACTTCTTTTACAGCCATAATATGGCCATAATATTATGGCTGTACTCCATAATATGGAAAAAAATTAACAGTAGGTTAAATTTTTTTACACATTATGGCTGTACAAAGTAAATATTTGACCTACTGAACAATTTTTTTTTCCAAAGGTCAAAAAGTCACTCATTGACCCTCCTTCTGGTTCCAAAAAGTAGCTAAAAGGTCTACAAAAAAAATTCAAACCTTTTTTAGACCTGTAAGCTACTTATTGGAATCAGAAGGGAAGTCAATGAGTGACTTATTGACCTTTGGGACATAAATTTGTTCAGTAGATTTGTTCAGTAGGTCAAATATGGACTTTGTACAGCCATAATATGTAAAAAAAATAAAAAATGTAACCTTTTGTAGACCTTTTAGCTACTTATTGGAACCAGAAGGAAAGTCAATGAGTGACTTTTTGACCTTTGGAAAAAAAAATTGTTCAGTAGGTCAAATATGGAGTTCTTGTACAGCCATAATATGTAAAAAAAAAAAATATTTAAAATAAAATTCAAACCTTTTTTAGACCTGTAAGCTACTTATTGGAATCAGAAGGGAAGTCAATGAGTGACTTTTGACCTTTGGGACAAAAATTTGTTCAGTAGGTCAAATATGGACTTTGTACAGCCATAATATGTAAAAAAAATAAAAAATAAAAATTTAACCTTTTGTAGACCTTTTAGCTACTTATTGGAACCAGAAGGAAAGTCCATGAGTGACTTTTTGACCTTTGGAAAAAAAAATTGTTCAGTAGGTCAAATATCGACTTCTTGTACAGCCATAATATATATAAAAAAATTTTTTTTAAAAATTCAAACCTTTTGTAGACCTTTTAGCTACTTATTGGAACCAGAAGGAAAGTCAATGAGTGACTTTTTGACCTTTGGTAAAAAAAAAAATGGTTCAGTAGGTCAAATATGGACTTCTTGTACAGCCATAATATGTAAAAAAAAAAAAAAAAAAAAATTCAAACCTTTTTTAGACCTGTAAGCTACTTATTGGAATTAGAAGGGAAGTCAATGAGTGACTTTTTGACCTTTGGAAAAAAAAATTGTTCAGTAGGTCAAATATGGACTTCTTGTACAGCCATAATATGTAAAAAAAAAATTAAAAAAAAATTAAAACCTTTTGTACACCTTTTAGCTACTTATTGGAACCAGAAGGAAAGTCAATGAGTGACTTTTTGACCTTTGGAAAAAAAAATTGTTCAGTAGGTCAAATATTGACTTTGTACAGCCATAATGTGTAAAAAAAAAAAAAAAAAAAAATTTAACCTTTTAGCTTTTTGTAAAAAAAAAAAAAAAAAAAGAAAAAAAAATTCAATCCTTTTTTAGACCTGTAAGCTACTTATTGGATTCAGAAGGGACGTCAATGAGTGACTTTTTGACTTTTGGGAAAAAAATTTGTTCAGTAGGTCAAATATGGACTTCTTGTACAGCCATAACATGTAATAAAAAAAATTTAAAAAAATTTAACCTTTTGTAGACCTTTTAGCTACTTATTGGAACCAGAAGGAAAGTCAATGAGTGACTTTTTGACCTTTGGAAAAAAAAATTGTTCAGTAGGTCAAATATGGACTTCTTGTACAGCCATAATATGTAAAAAAAAAATTCAAACCCTTTGTAGACCTTTTAGCTACTTTTTGGAACCTGAAGGAAAGTCAATGAGTGACTTTTTGACGTTTGGAAAAAAAAAATTCAGTAGGTCAAATATAGACTTCTTGTACAGCCATAATATATATTTATATATATATAAAAAAAATCAAACCTTTTGTAGACCTTTTAGCTACTTATTGGAACCAGAAGGAAAGTCAATGAGTGACTTTTTGACCTTTGGAAAAAAAAATTGTTCAGTAGGTCAAATATGAACTTCTTGTACAGCCATAATATGTAAAAAAAATTCAAACCTTTTTTAGACCTGTAAGCTACTTATTGGAATCAAAAGGGAAGTCAATGAGTGACTTTTGACCTTTGGGACAAAAATTTGTTCATTAGGTCAAATATGGACTTTGTACAGCCATAATATGTAAAAAAAAAAAAAAAAAAAAAAAATTAAAACCTTTTTTAGACCTGTAAGCTACTTATTGGAATCAGAAGGGAAGTCAATGAGTGACTTTTTGACCTTTGGAAAAAAAAATTGTTCAGTAGGTCAAATATGGACTTCTTGTACAGCCATAATATGTAAAAAAAAAAAAAAAAATTAAAAATTCTAACCTTTTGTAGACCTTTTAGCTACTTATTGGAACCAGAAGGAAAGTCAATGAGTGACTTTTTGACCATTGGAAAAAAAAAATTTTCAGTAGGTCAAATATGGACTTCTTGTACAGCCATAATATATAAAAAAAAAAAAAAATTCAAACCCTTTGTAGACCTTTTAGCTACTTTTTGGAACCTGAAGGAAAGTCAATGAGTGACTTTTTGACCTTTGGAAAAAAAATTTTTTCAGTAGGTCAAATATAGACTTCTTGTACAGCCATAATATATATATATATGTATAAAAAAAAAAATCAAACCTTTTGTAGACCTTTTAGCTACTTAGTGGAACCAGAAGGAAAGCCAATGAGTGACTTTTTGACCTTTGGAAAAAAAAATTGTTCAGTAGGTCAAATATGAACTTCTTGTTCAGCCATAATATATATAAAAAAAAATATTTAAAAAATTCAAACCTTTTGTAGACCTTTTAGCTACTTATTGGAACCGGAAGGAAAGTCAATGAGTGACTTTTGACCTTTGGAAAAAAAAATTGTTCAGTAGGTCAAATATTGACTTTGTAGAGCCATAATATGTAAAAAAAACAAAAAAAAACAAAAACGTTTTTAAACTTTTAGCTTTTTGTAAAAAAAAAAAAAAAAAAAAAAAAAAAAAAAACCTTTTTTAGACCTGCAAGCTACTTATTGGAGTCAGAAGGGACGTCAATGAGTGACTTTTTGACCTTTGGGACAAAAATTTGTTCAGTAGGTCAAATATGGACTTCTTGTACAGCCATAATATGTAAAAAAAAAAAAATGAAAAATGTTAACCTTTTGTAGACCTTTTAGCTACTTATTGGAACCAGAAGGGACGTCAATCAGTGACTTTTTGACCTTTGGAAAAAAAAATGTTCAGTAGGTCAAATATGGACTTCTTTTACAGCCATAATATGGCCATAATATTATGGCTGTACTCCATAATATGGAAAAAAATTAACAGTAGGTTAATTTTTTTTTTTTTTTTTTTTTACACATTATGGCTGTACAAAGTAAATATTTGACCTACTGAACAATTTTTTTTTCCAAAGGTCAAAAAGTCACTCATTGACCCTCCTTCTGGTTCCAAAAAGTAGCTAAAAGGTCTACAAAAAAAATTCAAACCTTTTTTAGACCTGTAAGCTACTTATTGGAATCAGAAGGGAAGTCAATGAGTGACTTATTGACCTTTGGGACATAAATTTGTTCAGTAGATTTGTTCAGTAGGTCAAATATGGACTTTGTACAGCCATAATATGTAAAAAAAAAAAAAAAATTTAACCTTTTGTAGACCTTTTAGCTACTTATTGGAACCAGAAGGAAAGTCAATGAGTGACTTTTTGACCTTTGGAAAAAAAAATTGTTCAGTAGGTCAAATATTGACTTTGTACAGCCATAATGTGTAAAAAAAAAAAAATTAAAAATAAAATTCAAACCTTTTTTAGACCTGTAAGCTACTTATTGGAATCAGAAGGGAAGTCAATGAGTGACTTTTTGACCTTTGGGACAAAAATTTGTTCAGTAGGTCAAATATGGACTTTGTACAGCCATAATATGTAAAAAAAAAAAAAAAAAAAAAAATTTAACCTTTTGTAGACCTTTTAGCTACTTATTGGAACCAGAAGGAAAGTCCATGAGTGACTTTTTGACCTTTGGAAAAAAAAATTGTTCAGTAGGTCAAATATCGACTTCTAGTACAGCCATAATATATATAAAAAATTTTTTTTTAAAAATTCAAACCTTTTGTAGACCTTTTAGCTACTTATTGGAACCAGAAGGAAAGTCAATGAGTGACTTTTTGACCTTTGGTAAAAAAAAATGGTTCAGTAGGTCAAATATGGACTTCTTGTACAGCCATAATATGTAAAAAAAATAAAATAAAAAAAAATTCAAACCTTTTTTAGACCTGTAAGCTACTTATTGGAATTAGAAGGGAAGTCAATGAGTGACTTTTTGACCTTTGGAAAAAAAAATTGTTCAGTAGGTCAAATATGGACTTCTTGTACAGCCATAATATGTAAAAAAAAAATTAAAAAAAAAATTAAAACCTTTTGTAGACCTTTTAGCTACTTATTGGAACCAGAAGGAAAGTCAATGAGTGACTTTTTGACCTTTGGAAAAAAAAATTGTTCAGTAGGTCAAATATTGACTTTGTACAGCCATAATGTGTAAAAAAAAAAAAAAAAAAAAAAATTTAACCTTTTAGCTTTTTGTAAAAAAAAAAAAAAAAAGAAAAAAAAATTCAATCCTTTTTTAGACCTGTAAGCTACTTATTGGATTCAGAAGGGACGTCAATGAGTGACTTTTTGACTTTTGGGAAAAAAATTTGTTCAGTAGGTCAAATATGGACTTCTTGTACAGCCATAACATGTAATAAAAAAAAAAAAAAAAAATTTAACCTTTTGTAGACCTTTTAGCTACTTATTGGAACCAGAAGGAAAGTCAATGAGTGACTTTTTGACCTTTGGAAAAAAAAATTGTTCAGTAGGTCAAATATGGACTTCTTGTACAGCCATAATATGTAAATAAAAAATTCAAACCCTTTGTAGACCTTTTAGCTACTTTTTGGAACCTGAAGGAAAGTCAATGAGTGACTTTTTGACCTTTGGAAAAAAAAAATTTCAGTAGGTCAAATATAGACTTCTTGTACAGCCATAATATATATTTATATATATATAAAAAAAAAATCAAACCTTTTGTAGACCTTTTAGCTACTTATTGGAACCAGAAGGAAAGTCAATGAGTGACTTTTTGACCTTTGGAAAAAAAAATTGTTCAGTAGGTCAAATATGGACTTCTTGTACAGCCATAATATGTAAAAAAAAGTTTAAAAAAAAATTAAAACCTTTTGTAGACCTTTTAGCTACTTATTGGAACCAGAAGGAAAGTCAATGAGTGACTTTTTGACCTTTGGAAAAAAAAATTGTTCAGTAGGTCAAATATTGACTTTGTACAGCCATAATGTGTAAAAAAAAAAAAAAAAAAAAAAAAATTTAACCTTTTAGCTTTTTGTAAAAAAAAAAAAAAAAAAGAAAAAAAAAAAATTCAATCCTTTTTTAGACCTGTAAGCTACTTATTGGATTCAGAAGGGACGTCAATGAGTGACTTTTTGACTTTTGGGAAAAAAATTTGTTCAGTAGGTCAAATATGGACTTCTTGTACAGCCATAACATGTAATAAAAAAAATTCAAAAAAATTTAACCTTTTGTAGACCTTTTAGCTACTTATTGGAACCAGAAGGAAAGTCAATGAGTGACTTTTTGACCTTTGGAAAAAAAAATTGTTCAGTAGGTCAAATATGGACTTCTTGTACAGCCATAATATGTAAAAAAAAAATTCAAACCCTTTGTAGACCTTTTAGCTACTTTTTGGAACCTGAAGGAAAGTCAATGAGTGACTTTTTGACGTTTGGAAAAAAAAAAATTCAGTAGGTCAAATATAGACTTCTTGTACAGCCATAATATATATTTATATATATATAAAAAAAAATCAAACCTTTTGTAGACCTTTTAGCTACTTATTGGAACCAGAAGGAAAGTCAATGAGTGACTTTTTGACCTTTGGAAAAAAAAATTGTTCAGTAGGTCAAATATGAACTTCTTGTACAGCCATAATATATATATAAAAAATAAATACAAAAAAAATTCAAACCTTTTGTAGACCTTTTAGCTACTTATTGGAACCAGAAGGAAAGTCAATGAGTGACTTTTTGACCTTTGGAAAAAAAAATTGTTCAGTAGGTCAAATATGGACTTCTTATACAGCCATAATATATATATAAAAAATAAATACAAAAAAAATTCAAACCTTTTGTAGACCTTTTAGCTACTTATTGGAACCAGAAGGAAAGTCAATGAGTGACTTTTTGACCTTTGGAAAAAAAAATTGTTCAGTAGGTCAAATATGGACTTCTTATACAGCCATAATATATATATAAAAAATAAATACAAAAAAAATTCAAACCTTTTGTAGACCTTTTAGCTACTTATTGGAACCAGAAGGAAAGTCAATGAGTGACTTTTTGACCTTTGGGACAAAAATTTGTTCAGTAGGTCAAATATGGACTTCTTGTACAGCCATAAAATGCAAAAAAAATTTTTTTTAAAAATTCAAACCTTTTGTAGACCTTTTAGCTACTTATTGGAACCAGAATGAAAGTCAATGAGTGACTTTTTGACCTTTGGAAAAAAAAATTGTTCAGTAGGTCAAATATGGACTTCTTGTACAGCCATAAAATGTAAAAAAAAAAAAAAAAAAAAAAAAAAAATTCAAACCTTTTTTAGACCTGTAAGCTACTTATTGGAATCAGAAGGGAAGTCAATAAGTGACTTTTTGACCTTTGGGACAAAAAATTGTTCAGTAGGTCAAATATGGACTTCTTGTACAGCCATAACATGTAATAAAAAAAAAATTCAAACCTTTTTTAGACCTGTAAGCTACTTATTGGAATCAGAAGGAAAGTCAATGAGTGACTTTTTGACCTTCGGAAAAAAAAATAGTTCAGTAGGTCAAATATGGACTTCTTGTACAGCCATAATATGTAAAAAAAAAAAAAAAAAAAACAATTCAAACCTTTTGTAGACCTTTTAGCTACTTATTGGAACCGGAAGGAAAGTCAATGAGTGACTTTTTGACCTTTGGAAAAAAAAATTGTTCAGTAGGTCAAATATTGACTTTGTAGAGCCATAATATGTAAAAAAAAAAAAAAAAAAAAAAAAAACATTTTTAAACTTTTAGCTTTTTGTAAAAAAAAAAAAATAAATAAAAAAAAATCAAACCTTTTTTAGACCTGCAAGCTACTTATTGGAGTCAGAAGGGACGTCAATGAGTGACTTTTTGACCTTTGGGACAAAAATTTGTTCAGTAGGTCAAATATGGACTTCTTGTACAGCCATAATATGTAAAAAAAAAAAAAAATGAAAAATGTTAACCTTTTGTAGACCTTTTAGCTACTTATTGGAACCAGAAGGAAAGTCAATCAGTGACTTTTTGACCTTTGGAAAAAAAAATGCTCAGTAGGTCAAATATGGACTTCTTTTACAGCCATAATATGGCCATAATATTATGGCTGTACTCCATAATATGGAAAAAAATTAACAGTAGGTTAATTTTTTTTACACATTATGGCTGTACAAAGTAAATATTTGACCTACTGAACAATTTTTTTTTCCAAAGGTCAAAAAGTCACTCATTGACCCTCCTTCTGGTTCCAAAAAGTAGCTAAAAGGTCTACAAAAAAAATTCAAACCTTTTTTAGACCTGTAAGCTACTTATTGGAATCAGAAGGGAAGTCAATGAGTGACTTATTGACCTTTGGGACATAAATTTGTTCAGTAGATTTGTTCAGTAGGTCAAATATGGACTTTGTACAGCCATAATATGTAAAAAAAATAAAAAATGTAACCTTTTGTAGACCTTTTAGCTACTTATTGGAACCAGAAGGAAAGTCAATGAGTGACTTTTTGACCTTTGGAAAAAAAAATTGTTCAGTAGGTCAAATATGGAGTTCTTGTACAGCCATAATATGTAAAAAAAAAAAAAATTTAAAATAAAATTCAAACCTTTTTTAGACCTGTAAGCTACTTATTGGAATCAGAAGGGAAGTCAATGAGTGACTTTTGACCTTTGGGACAAAAATTTGTTCAGTAGGTCAAATATGGACTTTGTACAGCCATAATATGTAAAAAAAATAAAAAATAAAAATTTAACCTTTTGTAGACCTTTTAGCTACTTATTGGAACCAGAAGGAAAGTCCATGAGTGACTTTTTGACCTTTGGAAAAAAAAATTGTTCAGTAGGTCAAATATCGACTTCTTGTACAGCCATAATATATATAAAAAAATTTTTTTTAAAAATTCAAACCTTTTGTAGACCTTTTAGCTACTTATTGGAACCAGAAGGAAAGTCAATGAGTGACTTTTTGACCTTTGGTAAAAAAAAAAATGGTTCAGTAGGTCAAATATGGACTTCTTGTACAGCCATAATATGTAAAAAAAAAAAAAAAAAAAAATTCAAACCTTTTTTAGACCTGTAAGCTACTTATTGGAATTAGAAGGGAAGTCAATGAGTGACTTTTTGACCTTTGGAAAAAAAAATTGTTCAGTAGGTCAAATATGGACTTCTTGTACAGCCATAATATGTAAAAAAAAAATTAAAAAAAAATTAAAACCTTTTGTACACCTTTTAGCTACTTATTGGAACCAGAAGGAAAGTCAATGAGTGACTTTTTGACCTTTGGAAAAAAAAATTGTTCAGTAGGTCAAATATTGACTTTGTACAGCCATAATGTGTAAAAAAAAAAAAAAAAAAAAATTTAACCTTTTAGCTTTTTGTAAAAAAAAAAAAAAAAAAAGAAAAAAAAATTCAATCCTTTTTTAGACCTGTAAGCTACTTATTGGATTCAGAAGGGACGTCAATGAGTGACTTTTTGACTTTTGGGAAAAAAATTTGTTCAGTAGGTCAAATATGGACTTCTTGTACAGCCATAACATGTAATAAAAAATTTTTTAAAAAATTTAACCTTTTGTAGACCTTTTAGCTACTTATTGGAACCAGAAGGAAAGTCAATGAGTGACTTTTTGACCTTTGGAAAAAAAAATTGTTCAGTAGGTCAAATATGGACTTCTTGTACAGCCATAATATGTAAAAAAAAAATTCAAACCCTTTGTAGACCTTTTAGCTACTTTTTGGAACCTGAAGGAAAGTCAATGAGTGACTTTTTGACGTTTGGAAAAAAAAAATTCAGTAGGTCAAATATAGACTTCTTGTACAGCCATAATATATATTTATATATATATAAAAAAAATCAAACCTTTTGTAGACCTTTTAGCTACTTATTGGAACCAGAAGGAAAGTCAATGAGTGACTTTTTGACCTTTGGAAAAAAAAATTGTTCAGTAGGTCAAATATGAACTTCTTGTACAGCCATAATATGTAAAAAAAATTCAAACCTTTTTTAGACCTGTAAGCTACTTATTGGAATCAAAAGGGAAGTCAATGAGTGACTTTTGACCTTTGGGACAAAAATTTGTTCATTAGGTCAAATATGGACTTTGTACAGCCATAATATGTTAAAAAAAAAAAAAAAAAAAAAAATTAAAACCTTTTTTAGACCTGTAAGCTACTTATTGGAATCAGAAGGGAAGTCAATGAGTGACTTTTTGACCTTTGGAAAAAAAAATTTTTCAGTAGGTCAAATATGGACTTCTTGTACAGCCATAATATGTAAAAAAAAAAAAAAAAATTAAAAATTCTAACCTTTTGTAGACCTTTTAGCTACTTATTGGAACCAGAAGGAAAGTCAATGAGTGACTTTTTGACCATTGGAAAAAAAAAATTTTCAGTAGGTCAAATATGGACTTCTTGTACAGCCATAATATGTAAAAAAAAAAAAAAATTCAAACCCTTTGTAGACCTTTTAGCTACTTTTTGGAACCTGAAGGAAAGTCAATGAGTGACTTTTTGACCTTTGGAAAAAAATTTTTTTCAGTAGGTCAAATATAGACTTCTTGTACAGCCATAATATATATATATATGTATAAAAAAAAAAATCAAACCTTTTGTAGACCTTTTAGCTACTTAGTGGAACCAGAAGGAAAGCCAATGAGTGACTTTTTGACCTTTGGAAAAAAAAATTGTTCAGTAGGTCAAATATGAACTTCTTGTTCAGCCATAATATATATAAAAAAAAATATTTAAAAAATTCAAACCTTTTGTAGACCTTTTAGCTACTTATTGGAACCGGAAGGAAAGTCAATGAGTGACTTTTGACCTTTGGAAAAAAAAATTGTTCAGTAGGTCAAATATTGACTTTGTAGAGCCATAATATGTAAAAAAAACAAAAAAAAACAAAAACGTTTTTAAACTTTTAGCTTTTTGTAAAAAAAAAAAAAAAAAAAAAAAAAAAAAAAACCTTTTTTAGACCTGCAAGCTACTTATTGGAGTCAGAAGGGACGTCAATGAGTGACTTTTTGACCTTTGGGACAAAAATTTGTTCAGTAGGTCAAATATGGACTTCTTGTACAGCCATAATATGTAAAAAAAAAAAAATGAAAAATGTTAACCTTTTGTAGACCTTTTAGCTACTTATTGGAACCAGAAGGGACGTCAATCAGTGACTTTTTGACCTTTGGAAAAAAAAATTGTTCAGTAGGTCAAATATGGACTTCTTGTACAGCCATAATATGTAAAAAAAAGTTTAAAAAAAAATTAAAACCTTTTGTAGACCTTTTAGCTACTTATTGGAACCAGAAGGAAAGTCAATGAGTGACTTTTTGACCTTTGGAAAAAAAAATTGTTCAGTAGGTCAAATATTGACTTTGTACAGCCATAATGTGTAAAAAAAAAAAAAAAAAAAAAAAAATTTAACCTTTTAGCTTTTTGTAAAAAAAAAAAAAAAAAAGAAAAAAAAAAAATTCAATCCTTTTTTAGACCTGTAAGCTACTTATTGGATTCAGAAGGGACGTCAATGAGTGACTTTTTGACTTTTGGGAAAAAAATTTGTTCAGTAGGTCAAATATGGACTTCTTGTACAGCCATAACATGTAATAAAAAAAATTCAAAAAAATTTAACCTTTTGTAGACCTTTTAGCTACTTATTGGAACCAGAAGGAAAGTCAATGAGTGACTTTTTGACCTTTGGAAAAAAAAATTGTTCAGTAGGTCAAATATGGACTTCTTGTACAGCCATAATATGTAAAAAAAAAATTCAAACCCTTTGTAGACCTTTTAGCTACTTTTTGGAACCTGAAGGAAAGTCAATGAGTGACTTTTTGACGTTTGGAAAAAAAAAAATTCAGTAGGTCAAATATAGACTTCTTGTACAGCCATAATATATATTTATATATATATAAAAAAAAATCAAACCTTTTGTAGACCTTTTAGCTACTTATTGGAACCAGAAGGAAAGTCAATGAGTGACTTTTTGACCTTTGGAAAAAAAAATTGTTCAGTAGGTCAAATATGAACTTCTTGTACAGCCATAATATATATATAAAAAATAAATACAAAAAAAATTCAAACCTTTTGTAGACCTTTTAGCTACTTATTGGAACCAGAAGGAAAGTCAATGAGTGACTTTTTGACCTTTGGAAAAAAAAATTGTTCAGTAGGTCAAATATGGACTTCTTATACAGCCATAATATATATATAAAAAATAAATACAAAAAAAATTCAAACCTTTTGTAGACCTTTTAGCTACTTATTGGAACCAGAAGGAAAGTCAATGAGTGACTTTTTGACCTTTGGAAAAAAAAATTGTTCAGTAGGTCAAATATGGACTTCTTATACAGCCATAATATATATATAAAAAATAAATACAAAAAAAATTCAAACCTTTTGTAGACCTTTTAGCTACTTATTGGAACCAGAAGGAAAGTCAATGAGTGACTTTTTGACCTTTGGGACAAAAATTTGTTCAGTAGGTCAAATATGGACTTCTTGTACAGCCATAAAATGCAAAAAAAAATTTTTTTAAAAATTCAAACCTTTTGTAGACCTTTTAGCTACTTATTGGAACCAGAATGAAAGTCAATGAGTGACTTTTTGACCTTTGGAAAAAAAAATTGTTCAGTAGGTCAAATATGGACTTCTTGTACAGCCATAAAATGTAAAAAAAAAAAAAAAAAAAAAAAAAAAATTCAAACCTTTTTTAGACCTGTAAGCTACTTATTGGAATCAGAAGGGAAGTCAATAAGTGACTTTTTGACCTTTGGGACAAAAAATTGTTCAGTAGGTCAAATATGGACTTCTTGTACAGCCATAACATGTAATAAAAAAAAAATTCAAACCTTTTTTAGACCTGTAAGCTACTTATTGGAATCAGAAGGAAAGTCAATGAGTGACTTTTTGACCTTCGGAAAAAAAAATAGTTCAGTAGGTCAAATATGGACTTCTTGTACAGCCATAATATGTAAAAAAAAAAAAAAAAAAAAAATTCAAACCTTTTGTAGACCTTTTAGCTACTTATTGGAACCGGAAGGAAAGTCAATGAGTGACTTTTTGACCTTTGGAAAAAAAAATTGTTCAGTAGGTCAAATATTGACTTTGTAGAGCCATAATATGTAAAAAAAAAAAAAAAAAAAAAAAAAAACATTTTTAAACTTTTAGCTTTTTGTAAAAAAAAAAAAATAAATAAAAAAAAATCAAACCTTTTTTAGACCTGCAAGCTACTTATTGGAGTCAGAAGGGACGTCAATGAGTGACTTTTTGACCTTTGGGACAAAAATTTGTTCAGTAGGTCAAATATGGACTTCTTGTACAGCCATAATATGTAAAAAAAAAAAAAAATGAAAAATGTTAACCTTTTGTAGACCTTTTAGCTACTTATTGGAACCAGAAGGAAAGTCAATCAGTGACTTTTTGACCTTTGGAAAAAAAAATGCTCAGTAGGTCAAATATGGACTTCTTTTACAGCCATAATATGGCCATAATATTATGGCTGTACTCCATAATATGGAAAAAAATTAACAGTAGGTTAAATTTTTTTACACATTATGGCTGTACAAAGTAAATATTTGACCTACTGAACAATTTTTTTTTCCAAAGGTCAAAAAGTCACTCATTGACCCTCCTTCTGGTTCCAAAAAGTAGCTAAAAGGTCTACAAAAAAAATTCAAACCTTTTTTAGACCTGTAAGCTACTTATTGGAATCAGAAGGGAAGTCAATGAGTGACTTATTGACCTTTGGGACATAAATTTGTTCAGTAGATTTGTTCAGTAGGTCAAATATGGACTTTGTACAGCCATAATATGTAAAAAAAATAAAAAATGTAACCTTTTGTAGACCTTTTAGCTACTTATTGGAACCAGAAGGAAAGTCAATGAGTGACTTTTTGACCTTTGGAAAAAAAAATTGTTCAGTAGGTCAAATATGGAGTTCTTGTACAGCCATAATATGTAAAAAAAAAAAAAATTTAAAATAAAATTCAAACCTTTTTTAGACCTGTAAGCTACTTATTGGAATCAGAAGGGAAGTCAATGAGTGACTTTTGACCTTTGGGACAAAAATTTGTTCAGTAGGTCAAATATGGACTTTGTACAGCCATAATATGTAAAAAAAATAAAAAATAAAAATTTAACCTTTTGTAGACCTTTTAGCTACTTATTGGAACCAGAAGGAAAGTCCATGAGTGACTT
The DNA here is from genome assembly GCF_949357685.1 of Gobio gobio. Lineage (NCBI taxonomy): Eukaryota > Metazoa > Chordata > Actinopteri > Cypriniformes > Gobionidae > Gobio > Gobio gobio. The sequence goes on along the minus strand of NC_137104.1, from coordinate 32,338,680 downwards.
TTTGACCTTTGGAAAAAAAAATTGTTCAGTAGGTCAAATATCGACTTCTTGTACAGCCATAATATATATAAAAAATTTTTTTTTAAAAATTCAAACCTTTTGTAGACCTTTTAGCTACTTATTGGAATTAGAAGGGAAGTCAATGAGTGACTTTTTGACCTTTGGAAAAAAAAATTGTTCAGTAGGTCAAATATGGACTTCTTGTACAGCCATAATATGTAAAAAAAAAATAAAAAAAAAATTAAAACCTTTTGTACACCTTTTAGCTACTTATTGGAACCAGAAGGAAAGTCAATGAGTGACTTTTTGACCTTTGGAAAAAAAAATTGTTCAGTAGGTCAAATATTGACTTTGTACAGCCATAATGTGTAAAAAAAAAAAAAAAAAAAAATTTAACCTTTTAGCTTTTTGTAAAAAAAAAAAAAAAAAAAGAAAAAAAAATTCAATCCTTTTTTAGACCTGTAAGCTACTTATTGGATTCAGAAGGGACGTCAATGAGTGACTTTTTGACTTTTGGGAAAAAAATTTGTTCAGTAGGTCAAATATGGACTTCTTGTACAGCCATAACATGTAATAAAAAAAAATTAAAAAAATTTAACCTTTTGTAGACCTTTTAGCTACTTATTGGAACCAGAAGGAAAGTCAATGAGTGACTTTTTGACCTTTGGAAAAAAAAATTGTTCAGTAGGTCAAATATGGACTTCTTGTACAGCCATAATATGTAAAAAAAAAATTCAAACCCTTTGTAGACCTTTTAGCTACTTTTTGGAACCTGAAGGAAAGTCAATGAGTGACTTTTTGACGTTTGGAAAAAAAAAATTCAGTAGGTCAAATATAGACTTCTTGTACAGCCATAATATATATTTATATATATATAAAAAAAATCAAACCTTTTGTAGACCTTTTAGCTACTTATTGGAACCAGAAGGAAAGTCAATGAGTGACTTTTTGACCTTTGGAAAAAAAAATTGTTCAGTAGGTCAAATATGAACTTCTTGTACAGCCATAATATGTAAAAAAAATTCAAACCTTTTTTAGACCTGTAAGCTACTTATTGGAATCAAAAGGGAAGTCAATGAGTGACTTTTGACCTTTGGGACAAAAATTTGTTCATTAGGTCAAATATGGACTTTGTACAGCCATAATATGTAAAAAAAAAAAAAAAAAAAAAAAAATTAAAACCTTTTTTAGACCTGTAAGCTACTTATTGGAATCAGAAGGGAAGTCAATGAGTGACTTTTTGACCTTTGGAAAAAAAAATTGTTCAGTAGGTCAAATATGGACTTCTTGTACAGCCATAATATGTAAAAAAAAAAAAAAAATTTAAAAATTCTAACCTTTTGTAGACCTTTTAGCTACTTATTGGAACCAGAAGGAAAGTCAATGAGTGACTTTTTGACCATTGGAAAAAAAAATTTTTCAGTAGGTCAAATATGGACTTCTTGTACAGCCATAATATGTAAAAAAAAAAAAAATTCAAACCCTTTGTAGACCTTTTAGCTACTTTTTGGAACCTGAAGGAAAGTCAATGAGTGACTTTTTGACCTTTGGAAAAAAATTTTTTTCAGTAGGTCAAATATAGACTTCTTGTACAGCCATAATATATATATATATGTATAAAAAAAAAAATCAAACCTTTTGTAGACCTTTTAGCTACTTAGTGGAACCAGAAGGAAAGCCAATGAGTGACTTTTTGACCTTTGGAAAAAAAAATTGTTCAGTAGGTCAAATATGAACTTCTTGTTCAGCCATAATATATATAAAAAAAAATATTTAAAAAATTCAAACCTTTTGTAGACCTTTTAGCTACTTATTGGAACCGGAAGGAAAGTCAATGAGTGACTTTTGACCTTTGGAAAAAAAAATTGTTCAGTAGGTCAAATATTGACTTTGTAGAGCCATAATATGTAAAAAAAACAAAAAAAAACAAAAACGTTTTTAAACTTTTAGCTTTTTGTAAAAAAAAAAAAAAAAAAAAAAAAAAAAAAACCTTTTTTAGACCTGCAAGCTACTTATTGGAGTCAGAAGGGACGTCAATGAGTGACTTTTTGACCTTTGGGACAAAAATTTGTTCAGTAGGTCAAATATGGACTTCTTGTACAGCCATAATATGTAAAAAAAAAAAAATGAAAAATGTTAACCTTTTGTAGACCTTTTAGCTACTTATTGGAACCAGAAGGGACGTCAATCAGTGACTTTTTGACCTTTGGAAAAAAAAATTGTTCAGTAGGTCAAATATGGACTTCTTGTACAGCCATAATATGTAAAAAAAAGTTTAAAAAAAAATTAAAACCTTTTGTAGACCTTTTAGCTACTTATTGGAACCAGAAGGAAAGTCAATGAGTGACTTTTTGACCTTTGGAAAAAAAAATTGTTCAGTAGGTCAAATATTGACTTTGTACAGCCATAATGTGTAAAAAAAAAAAAAAAAAAAAAAAAATTTAACCTTTTAGCTTTTTGTAAAAAAAAAAAAAAAAAAGAAAAAAAAAAAATTCAATCCTTTTTTAGACCTGTAAGCTACTTATTGGATTCAGAAGGGACGTCAATGAGTGACTTTTTGACTTTTGGGAAAAAAATTTGTTCAGTAGGTCAAATATGGACTTCTTGTACAGCCATAACGTAATAAAAAAAATTCAAAAAAATTTAACCTTTTGTAGACCTTTTAGCTACTTATTGGAACCAGAAGGAAAGTCAATGAGTGACTTTTTGACCTTTGGAAAAAAAAATTGTTCAGTAGGTCAAATATGGACTTCTTGTACAGCCATAATATGTAAAAAAAAAAATCAAACCCTTTGTAGACCTTTTAGCTACTTTTTGGAACCTGAAGGAAAGTCAATGAGTGACTTTTTGACGTTTGGAAAAAAAAAAATTCAGTAGGTCAAATATAGACTTCTTGTACAGCCATAATATATATTTATATATATATAAAAAAAAATCAAACCTTTTGTAGACCTTTTAGCTACTTATTGGAACCAGAAGGAAAGTCAATGAGTGACTTTTTGACCTTTGGAAAAAAAAATTGTTCAGTAGGTCAAATATGAACTTCTTGTACAGCCATAATATATATATAAAAAATAAATACAAAAAAAATTCAAACCTTTTGTAGACCTTTTAGCTACTTATTGGAACCAGAAGGAAAGTCAATGAGTGACTTTTTGACCTTTGGAAAAAAAAATTGTTCAGTAGGTCAAATATGGACTTCTTATACAGCCATAATATATATATAAAAAATAAATACAAAAAAAATTCAAACCTTTTGTAGACCTTTTAGCTACTTATTGGAACCAGAAGGAAAGTCAATGAGTGACTTTTTGACCTTTGGAAAAAAAAATTGTTCAGTAGGTCAAATATTGACTTCTTATACAGCCATAATATATATATAAAAAATAAATACAAAAAAAATTCAAACCTTTTGTAGACCTTTTAGCTACTTATTGGAACCAGAAGGAAAGTCAATGAGTGACTTTTTGACCTTTGGGACAAAAATTTGTTCAGTAGGTCAAATATGGACTTCTTGTACAGCCATAAAATGCAAAAAAAATTTTTTTTAAAAATTCAAACCTTTTGTAGACCTTTTAGCTACTTATTGGAACCAGAATGAAAGTCAATGAGTGACTTTTTGACCTTTGGAAAAAAAAATTGTTCAGTAGGTCAAATATGGACTTCTTGTACAGCCATAAAATGTAAAAAAAAAAAAAAAAAAAAAAAAAAAATTCAAACCTTTTTTAGACCTGTAAGCTACTTATTGGAATCAGAAGGGAAGTCAATAAGTGACTTTTTGACCTTTGGGACAAAAAATTGTTCAGTAGGTCAAATATGGACTTCTTGTACAGCCATAACATGTAATAAAAAAAAAATTCAAACCTTTTTTAGACCTGTAAGCTACTTATTGGAATCAGAAGGAAAGTCAATGAGTGACTTTTTGACCTTCGGAAAAAAAAATAGTTCAGTAGGTCAAATATGGACTTCTTGTACAGCCATAATATGTAAAAAAAAAAAAAAAAAAAAAATTCAAACCTTTTGTAGACCTTTTAGCTACTTATTGGAACCGGAAGGAAAGTCAATGAGTGACTTTTTGACCTTTGGAAAAAAAAATTGTTCAGTAGGTCAAATATTGACTTTGTAGAGCCATAATATGTAAAAAAAAAAAAAAAAAAAAAAAAAACATTTTTAAACTTTTAGCTTTTTGTAAAAAAAAAAAAATAAATAAAAAAAAATCAAACCTTTTTTAGACCTGCAAGCTACTTATTGGAGTCAGAAGGGACGTCAATGAGTGACTTTTTGACCTTTGGGACAAAAATTTGTTCAGTAGGTCAAATATGGACTTCTTGTACAGCCATAATATGTAAAAAAAAAAAAAAAATGAAAAATGTTAACCTTTTGTAGACCTTTTAGCTACTTATTGGAACCAGAAGGAAAGTCAATCAGTGACTTTTTGACCTTTGGAAAAAAAAATGCTCAGTAGGTCAAATATGGACTTCTTTTACAGCCATAATATGGCCATAATATTATGGCTGTACTCCATAATATGGAAAAAAATTAACAGTAGGTTAAATTTTTTTACACATTATGGCTGTACAAAGTAAATATTTGACCTACTGAACAATTTTTTTTTCCAAAGGTCAAAAAGTCACTCATTGACCCTCCTTCTGGTTCCAAAAAGTAGCTAAAAGGTCTACAAAAAAAATTCAAACCTTTTTTAGACCTGTAAGCTACTTATTGGAATCAGAAGGGAAGTCAATGAGTGACTTATTGACCTTTGGGACATAAATTTGTTCAGTAGATTTGTTCAGTAGGTCAAATATGGACTTTGTACAGCCATAATATGTAAAAAAAATAAAAAATGTAACCTTTTGTAGACCTTTTAGCTACTTATTGGAACCAGAAGGAAAGTCAATGAGTGACTTTTTGACCTTTGGAAAAAAAAATTGTTCAGTAGGTCAAATATGGAGTTCTTGTACAGCCATAATATGTAAAAAAAAAAAAAATTTAAAATAAAATTCAAACCTTTTTTAGACCTGTAAGCTACTTATTGGAATCAGAAGGGAAGTCAATGAGTGACTTTTGACCTTTGGGACAAAAATCTGTTCAGTAGGTCAAATATGGACTTTGTACAGCCATAATATGTAAAAAAAATAAAAAATAAAAATTTAACCTTTTGTAGACCTTTTAGCTACTTATTGGAACCAGAAGGAAAGTCCATGAGTGACTTTTTGACCTTTGGAAAAAAAAATTGTTCAGTAGGTCAAATATCGACTTCTTGTACAGCCATAATATATATAAAAATTTTTTTTTTAAAAATTCAAACCTTTTGTAGACCTTTTAGCTACTTATTGGAACCAGAAGGAAAGTCAATGAGTGACTTTTTGACCTTTGGTAAAAAAAAAAATGGTTCAGTAGGTCAAATATGGACTTCTTGTACAGCCATAATATGTAAAAAAAAAAAAAAAAAAAAATTCAAACCTTTTTTAGACCTGTAAGCTACTTATTGGAATTAGAAGGGAAGTCAATGAGTGACTTTTTGACCTTTGGAAAAAAAAATTGTTCAGTAGGTCAAATATGGACTTCTTGTACAGCCATAATATGTAAAAAAAAAATAAAAAAAAAATTAAAACCTTTTGTACACCTTTTAGCTACTTATTGGAACCAGAAGGAAAGTCAATGAGTGACTTTTTGACCTTTGGAAAAAAAAATTGTTCAGTAGGTCAAATATTGACTTTGTACAGCCATAATGTGTAAAAAAAAAAAAAAAAAAAAATTTAACCTTTTAGCTTTTTGTAAAAAAAAAAAAAAAAAAAGAAAAAAAAATTCAATCCTTTTTTAGACCTGTAAGCTACTTATTGGATTCAGAAGGGACGTCAATGAGTGACTTTTTGACTTTTGGGAAAAAAATTTGTTCAGTAGGTCAAATATGGACTTCTTGTACAGCCATAACATGTAATAAAAAAAAATTAAAAAAATTTAACCTTTTGTAGACCTTTTAGCTACTTATTGGAACCAGAAGGAAAGTCAATGAGTGACTTTTTGACCTTTGGAAAAAAAAATTGTTCAGTAGGTCAAATATGGACTTCTTGTACAGCCATAATATGTAAAAAAAAAATTCAAACCCTTTGTAGACCTTTTAGCTACTTTTTGGAACCTGAAGGAAAGTCAATGAGTGACTTTTTGACGTTTGGAAAAAAAAAATTCAGTAGGTCAAATATAGACTTCTTGTACAGCCATAATATATATTTATATATATATAAAAAAAATCAAACCTTTTGTAGACCTTTTAGCTACTTATTGGAACCAGAAGGAAAGTCAATGAGTGACTTTTTGACCTTTGGAAAAAAAAATTGTTCAGTAGGTCAAATATGAACTTCTTGTACAGCCATAATATGTAAAAAAAATTCAAACCTTTTTTAGACCTGTAAGCTACTTATTGGAATCAAAAGGGAAGTCAATGAGTGACTTTTGACCTTTGGGACAAAAATTTGTTCATTAGGTCAAATATGGACTTTGTACAGCCATAATATGTAAAAAAAAAAAAAAAAAAAAAAAAATTAAAACCTTTTTTAGACCTGTTCGCTACTTATTGGAATCAGAAGGGAAGTCAATGAGTGACTTTTTGACCTTTGGAAAAAAAAATTGTTCAGTAGGTCAAATATGGACTTCTTGTACAGCCATAATATGTAAAAAAAAAAAAAAAAAATTAAAAATTCTAACCTTTTGTAGACCTTTTAGCTACTTATTGGAACCAGAAGGAAAGTCAATGAGTGACTTTTTGACCATTGGAAAAAAAAAATTTTCAGTAGGTCAAATATGGACTTCTTGTACAGCCATAATATGTAAAAAAAAAAAAAAATTCAAACCCTTTGTAGACCTTTTAGCTACTTTTTGGAACCTGAAGGAAAGTCAATGAGTGACTTTTTGACCTTTGGAAAAAATTTTTTTTCAGTAGGTCAAATATAGACTTCTTGTACAGCCATAATATATATATATATGTATAAAAAAAAAAATCAAACCTTTTGTAGACCTTTTAGCTACTTAGTGGAACCAGAAGGAAAGCCAATGAGTGACTTTTTGACCTTTGGAAAAAAAAATTGTTCAGTAGGTCAAATATGAACTTCTTGTTCAGCCATAATATATATAAAAAAAATATTTAAAAAATTCAAACCTTTTGTAGACCTTTTAGCTACTTATTGGAACCGGAAGGAAAGTCAATGAGTGACTTTTGACCTTTGGAAAAAAAAATTGTTCAGTAGGTCAAATATTGACTTTGTAGAGCCATAATATGTAAAAAAAACAAAAAAAAACAAAAACGTTTTTAAACTTTTAGCTTTTTGTAAAAAAAAAAAAAAAAAAAAAAAAAAAAAAAACCTTTTTTAGACCTGCAAGCTACTTATTGGAGTCAGAAGGGACGTCAATGAGTGACTTTTTGACCTTTGGGACAAAAATTTGTTCAGTAGGTCAAATATGGACTTCTTGTACAGCCATAATATGTAAAAAAAAAAAAATGAAAAATGTTAACCTTTTGTAGACCTTTTAGCTACTTATTGGAACCAGAAGGGACGTCAATCAGTGACTTTTTGACCTTTGGAAAAAAAAATGTTCAGTAGGTCAAATATGGACTTCTTTTACAGCCATAATATGGCCATAATATTATGGCTGTACTCCATAATATGGAAAAAAATTAACAGTAGGTTAATTTTTTTTTTTTTTTTTTTTTACACATTATGGCTGTACAAAGTAAATATTTGACCTACTGAACAATTTTTTTTTCCAAAGGTCAAAAAGTCACTCATTGACCCTCCTTCTGGTTCCAAAAAGTAGCTAAAAGGTCTACAAAAAAAATTCAAACCTTTTTTAGACCTGTAAGCTACTTATTGGAATCAGAAGGGAAGTCAATGAGTGACTTATTGACCTTTGGGACATAAATTTGTTCAGTAGATTTGTTCAGTAGGTCAAATATGGACTTTGTACAGCCATAATATGTAAAAAAAAAAAAAAAATTTAACCTTTTGTAGACCTTTTAGCTACTTATTGGAACCAGAAGGAAAGTCAATGAGTGACTTTTTGACCTTTGGAAAAAAAAATTGTTCAGTAGGTCAAATATTGACTTTGTACAGCCATAATGTGTAAAAAAAAAAAAATTAAAAATAAAATTCAAACCTTTTTTAGACCTGTAAGCTACTTATTGGAATCAGAAGGGAAGTCAATGAGTGACTTTTTGACCTTTGGGACAAAAATTTGTTCAGTAGGTCAAATATGGACTTTGTACAGCCATAATATGTAAAAAAAAATAAAAAATAAAAATTTAACCTTTTGTAGACCTTTTAGCTACTTATTGGAACCAGAAGGAAAGTCCATGAGTGACTTTTTGACCTTTGGAAAAAAAAATTGTTCAGTAGGTCAAATATCGACTTCTTGTACAGCCATAATATATATAAAAAAAATTTTTTTAAAAATTCAAACCTTTTGTAGACCTTTTAGCTACTTATTGGAACCAGAAGGAAAGTCAATGAGTGACTTTTTGACCTTTGGTAAAAAAAAATGGTTCAGTAGGTCAAATATGGACTTCTTGTACAGCCATAATATGTAAAAAAAATAAAATAAAAAAAAATTCAAACCTTTTTTAGACCTGTAAGCTACTTATTGGAATTAGAAGGGAAGTCAATGAGTGACTTTTTGACCTTTGGAAAAAAAAATTGTTCAGTAGGTCAAATATGGACTTCTTGTACAGCCATAATATGTAAAAAAAAAATTAAAAAAAAAATTAAAACCTTTTGTAGACCTTTTAGCTACTTATTGGAACCAGAAGGAAAGTCAATGAGTGACTTTTTGACCTTTGGAAAAAAAAATTGTTCAGTAGGTCAAATATTGACTTTGTACAGCCATAATGTGTAAAAAAAAAAAAAAAAAAAAAAAAATTTAACCTTTTAGCTTTTTGTAAAAAAAAAAAAAAAAAAGAAAAAAAAATTCAATCCTTTTTTAGACCTGTAAGCTACTTATTGGATTCAGAAGGGACGTCAATGAGTGACTTTTTGACTTTTGGGAAAAAAATTTGTTCAGTAGGTCAAATATGGACTTCTTGTACAGCCATAACATGTAATAAAAAAAATTCAAAAAAATTTAACCTTTTGTAGACCTTTTAGCTACTTATTGGAACCAGAAGGAAAGTCAATGAGTGACTTTTTGACCTTTGGAAAAAAAAATTGTTCAGTAGGTCAAATATGGACTTCTTGTACAGCCATAATATGTAAAAAAAAAATTCAAACCCTTTGTAGACCTTTTAGCTACTTTTTGGAACCTGAAGGAAAGTCAATGAGTGACTTTTTGACGTTTGGAAAAAAAAAAATTCAGTAGGTCAAATATAGACTTCTTGTACAGCCATAATATATATTTATATATATATAAAAAAAAATCAAACCTTTTGTAGACCTTTTAGCTACTTATTGGAACCAGAAGGAAAGTCAATGAGTGACTTTTTGACCTTTGGAAAAAAAAATTGTTCAGTAGGTCAAATATGAACTTCTTGTACAGCCATAATATGTAAAAAAAATTCAAACCTTTTTAGACCTGTAAGCTACTTATTGGAATCAAAAGGGAAGTCAATGAGTGACTTTTGACCTTTGGGACAAAAATTTGTTCATTAGGTCAAATATGGACTTTGTACAGCCATAATATGTAAAAAAAAAAAAAAAAAAAAAAAAATTAAAAACTTTTTTAGACCTGTAAGCTACTTATTGGAATCAGAAGGGAAGTCAATGAGTGACTTTTTGACCTTTGGAAAAAAAAATTGTTCAGTAGGTCAAATATGGACTTCTTGTACAGCCATAATATGTAAAAAAAAAAAAAAAAAAATTAAAAATTCTAACCTTTTGTAGACCTTTTAGCTACTTATTGGAACCAGAAGGAAAGTCAATGAGTGACTTTTTGACCATTGGAAAAAAAAAATTTTCAGTAGGTCAAATATGGACTTCTTGTACAGCCATAATATGTAAAAAAAAAATTCAAACCCTTTGTAGACCTTTTAGCTACTTTTTGGAACCTGAAGGAAAGTCAATGAGTGACTTTTTGACCTTTGGAAAAAAAAAATTTTCAGTAGGTCAAATATAGACTTCTTGTACAGCCATAATATATATATATATGTATAAAAAAAAATCAAACCTTTTGTAGACCTTTTAGCTACTTAGTGGAACCAGAAGGAAAGTCAATGAGTGACTTTTTGACCTTTGGAAAAAAAAATTGTTCAGTAGGTCAAATATGGACTTCTTGTACAGCCATAATATGTAAAAAAAAAAAAAAAACAATTTTAAATTCCAAATTTTTGTAGAACTTTTAGCTAATTATTGGAACCAGAAGGAAAGCCAATGAGTGACTTTTTGACCTTTGGAAAAAAAAATTGTTCAGTAGGTCAAATATGAACTTCTTGTACAGCCATAATATATATAAAAAAAATATTAAAAAAATTCAAACCTTTTGTAGACCTTTTAGCTACTTATTGGAACCGGAAGGAAAGTCAATGAGTGACTTTTGACCTTTGGAAAAAAAAATTGTTCAGTAGGTCAAATATTGACTTTGTAGAGCCATAATATGTAAAAAAAATAAAATAAAATAAAAAACGTTTTTAAACTTTTAGCTTTTTGTAAAAAAAAAAAAAAAAAAAAAAAAAAAACACCCTTTTTTAGACCTGCAAGCTGCTTATTGGAGTCAGAAGGGACGTCAATGAGTGACTTTTTGACCTTTGGGACAAAAATTTGTTCAGTAGGTCAAATATGGACTTCTTGTACAGCCATAATATGTAAAAAAAAAAATGAAAAATGTTAACCTTTTGTAGACCTTTTAGCTACTTATTGGAACCAGAAGGAAAGTCAATCAGTGACTTTTTGACCTTTGGAAAAAAAAATGTTCAGTAGGTCAAATATGGACTTCTTTTACAGCCATAATATGGCCATAATATTATGGCTGTACTCCATAATATGGAAAAAAATTAACAGTAGGTTAATTTTTTTTTTTTTTTTTTTTACACATTATGGCTGTACAAAGTAAATATTTGACCTACTGAACAATTTTTTTTTCCAAAGGTCAAAAAGTCACTCATTGACCCTCCTTCTGGTTCCAAAAAGTAGCTAAAAGGTCTACAAAAAAAATTCAAACCTTTTTTAGACCTGTAAGCTACTTATTGGAATCAGAAGGGAAGTCAATGAGTGACTTATTGACCTTTGGGACATAAATTTGTTCAGTAGATTTGTTCAGTAGGTCAAATATGGACTTTGTACAGCCATAATATGTAAAAAAAAAAAAAATTAACCTTTTGTAGACCTTTTAGCTACTTATTGGAACCAGAAGGAAAGTCAATGAGTGACTTTTTGACCTTTGGAAAAAAAAATTGTTCAGTAGGTCAAATATGGAGTTCTTGTACAGCCATAATATGTAAAAAAAAAAAAAAATTAAAAAAAAAATTCAAACCTTTTTTAGACCTGTAAGCTACTTATTGGAATCAGAAGGGAAGTCAATGAGTGACTTTTTGACCTTTGGGACAAAAATTTGTTCAGTAGGTCAAATATGGACTTTGTACAGCCATAATATGTAAAAAAAATAAAAAATAAAAATTTAACCTTTTGTAGACCTTTTAGCTACTTATTGGAACCAGAAGGAAAGTCCATGAGTGACTTTTTGACCTTTGGAAAAAAAAATTGTTCAGTAGGTCAAATATCGACTTCTTGTACAGCCATAATATATATAAAAAAAATTTTTTTAAAAATTCAAACCTTTTGTAGACCTTTTAGCTACTTATTGGAACCAGAAGGAAAGTCAATGAGTGACTTTTTGACCTTTGGTAAAAAAAAATGGTTCAGTAGGTCAAATATGGACTTCTTGTACAGCCATAATATGTAAAAAAAAAAAAAAAAAAAAAAAAAATTCAAACCTTTTTTAGACCTGTAAGCTACTTATTGGAATTAGAAGGGAAGTCAATGAGTGACTTTTTGACCTTTGGAAAAAAAAATTGTTCAGTAGGTCAAATATGGACTTCTTGTACAGCCATAATATGTAAAAAAAAAATTAAAAAAAAAATTAAAACCTTTTGTAGACCTTTTAGCTACTTATTGGAACCAGAAGGAAAGTCAATGAGTGACTTTTTGACCTTTGGAAAAAAAATTTGTTCAGTAGGTCAAATATTGACTTTGTACAGCCATAATGTGTAAAAAAAAAAAAAAAAAAAAAATTTAACCTTTTAGCTTTTTGTAAAAAAAAAGAAAAAAAAAGAAAAAAAAATTCAATCCTTTTTTAGACCTGTAAGCTACTTATTGGATTCAGAAGGGACGTCAATGAGTGACTTTTTGACTTTTGGGAAAAAAATTTGTTCAGTAGGTCAAATATGGACTTCTTGTACAGCCATAACATGTAATAAAAAAAATAAAAAAAATTTAACCTTTTGTAGACCTTTTAGCTACTTATTGGAACCAGAAGGAAAGTCAATGAGTGACTTTTTGACCTTTGGAAAAAAAAATTGTTCAGTAGGTCAAATATGGACTTCTTGTACAGCCATAATATGTAAATAAAAAATTCAAACCCTTTGTAGACCTTTTAGCTACTTTTTGGAACCTGAAGGAAAGTCAATGAAAGTCAACTTTTTGACCTTTGGAAAAAAAAAATTTCAGTAGGTCAAATATAGACTTCTTGTACAGCCATAATATATATTTATATATATATAAAAAAAAATCAAACCTTTTGTAGACCTTTTAGCTACTTATTGGAACCAGAAGGAAAGTCAATGAGTGACTTTTTGACCTTTGGAAAAAAAAATTGTTCAGTAGGTCAAATATGAACTTCTTGTACAGCCATAATATGTAAAAAAAATTCAAACCTTTTTTAGACCTGTAAGCTACTTATTGGAATCAAAAGGGAAGTCAATGAGTGACTTTTGACCTTTGGGACAAAAATTTGTTCATTAGGTCAAATATGGACTTTGTACAGCCATAATATGTAAAAAAAAAAAAAAAAAAAAAAAAATTAAAACCTTTTTTAGACCTGTAAGCTACTTATTGGAATCAGAAGGGAAGTCAATGAGTGACTTTTTGACCTTTGGAAAAAAAAATTGTTCAGTAGGTCAAATATGGACTTCTTGTACAGCCATAATATGTAAAAAAAAAAAAAAATTTAAATTCTAACCTTTTGTAGACCTTTTAGCTACTTATTGGAACCAGAAGGAAAGTCAATGAGTGACTTTTTGACCTTTAAAAAAAAATGTGTTCAGTAGGTCAAATATGGACTTTGTACAGCCATAATATGTAAAAAAAAAAAAAAAAAAAAAAAATTTAACCTTTTGTAGACCTTTTAGCTACTTATTTAAACCAGAAGGAAAGTCAATGAGTGACTTTTTGAACTTTGGAAAAAAAAATTGTTCAGTAGGTCAAATATGGACTTCTTGTACAGCCATAATATGTAAAAAAAAAAAAAAAAAATTCAAACCTTTTGTAGACCTTTTAGCTACTTATTGGAACCAGAAGGAAAGTCAATGAGTGACTTTTTGACCTTTGGAAAAAAAATTTGTTCAGTAGGTCAAATATTGACTTTGTACAGCCATAACATGTAATAAAAAAAAATTAAAAAAAATGTAACCTTTTGTATACCTTTTAGCTACTTATTGGAACCAGAAGGAAAGTCAATGAGTGACTTTTTGACCATTGGAAAAAAAAAAATTTCAGTAGGTCAAATATGGACTTCTTGTACAGCCATAATATGTAAAAAAAAAAAAATTCAAACCCTTTGTAGACCTTTTAGCTACTTTTTGGAACCTGAAGGAAAGTCAATGAGTGACTTTTTGACCTTTGGAAAAAAATATTTTTCAGTAGGTCAAATATAGACTTCTTGTACAGCCATAATATATATATATATGTATAATAAAAAAAAATCAAACCTTTTGTAGACCTTTTAGCTACTTAGTGGAACCAGAAGGAAAGTCAATGAGTGACTTTTTGACCTTTGGAAAAAAAAATTGTTCAGTAGGTCAAATATGGACTTCTTGTACAGCCATAATATGTAAAAAAAAAAAAAAAAAAAAAATTTAAATTCCAAATTTTTGTAGAACTTTTAGCTAATTATTGGAACCAGAAGGAAAGCCAATGAGTGACTTTTTGACCTTTGGAAAAAAAAATTGTTCAGTAGGTCAAATATGAACTTCTTGTACAGCCATAATTTATATAAAAAAAATATTTAAAAAATTCAAACCTTTTGTAGACCTTTTAGCTACTTATTGGAACCAGAAGGAAAGTCAATGAGTGACTTTTTGACCTTTGGAAAAAAAAATTGTTCAGTAGGTCAAATATGGACTTCTTGTACAGCCATAATATGTAAAAAAAATTAAAAAAAAAATTCAAACCTTTTGTAGACCTTTTAGCTACTTATTGGAACCAGAAGGAAAGTCAATGAGTGACTTTTTGACCTTTGGAAAAAAAAATTTGTTCAGTAGGTCAAATATTGACTTTGTACAGCCATAATGTGTAAAAAAAAAAAAAAAAAAATTCAATCCTTTTTTAGACCTGTAAGCTACTTATTGGATTCAGAAGGGAAGTCAATGAGTGACTTATTGACCTTTGGGACATAAATTTGTTCAGTAGATTTGTTCAGTAGGTCAAATATGGACTTTGTACAGCCATAATATGTAAAAAAAATAAAAAATGTAACCTTTTGTAGACCTTTTAGCTACTTATTGGAACCAGAAGGAAAGTCAATGAGTGACTTTTTGACCTTTGGAAAAAAAAATTGTTCAGTAGGTCAAATATTGACTTTGTACAGCCATAATGTGTAAAAAAAAAAAGAAAAAAGAAAATTTAACCTTTTAGCTTTTTGTAAAAAAAAAAAAAAAAAAAGAAAAAAAAATTCAATCCTTTTTTAAACCTGTAAGCTACTTATTGGATTCAGAAGGGACGTCAATGAGTGACTTATTGACTTTTGGGAAAAAAATTTGTTCAGTAGGTCAAATATGGACTTCTTGTACAGCCATAACATGTAATTAAAAAAATAAAAAAAAAATTAACCTTTTGTAGACCTTTTAGCTACTTATTGGAACCAGAAGGAAAGTCAATGAGTGACTTTTTGACCTTTGGAAAAAAAAATTGTTCAGTAGGTCAAATATGAACTTCTTGTACAGCCATAATATGTAAAAAAAAATCAAACCTTTTTTAGACCTGTAAGCTACTTATTGGAATCAAAAGGGAAGTCAATGAGTGACTTTTGACCTTTGGGACAAAAATTTGTTCATTAGGTCAAATATGGACTTTGTACAGCCATAATATGTAAAAAAAAAAAAAAAAAAAAAAATTAAAACCTTTTTTAGACCTGTAAGCTACTTATTGGAATCAGAAGGGAAGTCAATGAGTGACTTTTTGACCTTTGGAAAAAAAAATTGTTCAGTAGGTCAAATATGGACTTCTTGTACAGCCATAATATGTAAAAAAAAAAAAAAAAAAAATTTAAATTCTAACCTTTTGTAGACCTTTTAGCTACTTATTGGAACCAGAAGGAAAGTCAATGAGTGACTTTTTGACCTTTGGAAAAAAAATGTGTTCAGTAGGTCAAATATGGACTTTGTACAACCATAATATGTAAAAAAAAAAAAAAAAAAAAAAAAAAAAAAAAAAAATTTAACCTTTTGTAGACCTTTTAGCTACTTATTTAAACCAGAAGGAAAGTCAATGAGTGACTTTTTGAACTTTGGAAAAAAAAATTGTTCAGTAGGTCAAATATGGACTTCTTGTACAGCCATAATATGTAAAAAAAAAAAAAAAAAAAAATCAAACCTTTTGTAGACCTTTTAGCTACTTATTGGAACCAGAAGGAAAGTCAATGAGTGACTTTTTGACCTTTGGAAAAAAAATTTGTTCAGTAGGTCAAATATTGACTTTGTACAGCCATAACATGTAATAAAAAAAAAAAAAAATTTTTTTTAACCTTTTGTAGACCTTTTAGCTACTTATTGGAACCAGAAGGAAAGTCAATGAGTGACTTTTGACCTTTGGAAAAAAAAATTGTTCAGTAGGTCAAATATGGACTTCTTGTACAGCCATAATATGTAAAAAAAAAAAAAAAAAAATTTAAATTCCAAATTTTTGTAGAACTTTTAGCTAATTATTGGAACCAGAAGGAAAGCCAATGAGTGACTTTTTGACCTTTGGAAAAAAAAATTGTTCAGTAGGTCAAATATTAACTTCTTGTACAGCCATAATATGTAAAAAAAATTCAAACCTTTTTTAGACCTGTAAGCTACTTATTGGAATCAGAAGGGAAGTCAATGAGTGACTTTTTGACCTTTGGAAAAAAAAATTGTTCAGTAGGTCAAATATAGACTTCTTGTACAGCCATAACATGTAATAAAAAAAATTTAAAAAAAATTAACCTTTTGTAGACCTTTTAGCTACTTATTGGAACCAGAAGGAAAGTCAATGAGTGACTTTTTGACCTTTGGAAAAAAAAATTGTTCAGTAGGTCAAATATAGACTTCTTGTACAGCCATAATATATATTTATATATATATAAAAAAAAATTCAAACCTTTTGTAGACCTTTTAGCTACTTATTGGAACCAGAAGGAAAGTCAATGAGTGACTTTTTGACCTTTGGAAAAAAAAATTGTTCAGTAGGTCAAATATGAACTTCTTGTACAGTCATAATATGTAAAAAAAATTCAAACCTTTTTTAGACCTGTAAGCTACTTATTGGAATCAGAAGGGAAGTCAATGAGTGACTTTTTGACCTTTGGGACAAAAAATTGTTCAGTAGGTCAAATATGGACTTCTTGTACAGCCATAACATGTAATAAAAAAAAAATTCAAACCTTTTTTAGACCTGTAAGCTACTTATTGGAATCAGAAGGGAAGTCAATGAGTGATTTTTTGACCTTTGGGACAAAAATTTGTTCAGTAGGTCAAATATGGACTTCTTGTACAGCCATAACATGTAATAAAAAAAAAATGTCAAACCTTTTTTAGACCTGTAAGCTACTTATTGGAATCAGAAGGAAAGTCAATGAGTGACTTTTTGACCTTTGGAAAAAAAAATAGTTCAGTAGGTCAAATATGGACTTTGTATAGCCATAATATGTAAAAAAAAATAAAAAAATGTTTTTTAACCTTTTGTAGACCTTTTAGCTACTTATTGGAACCAGAAGGAAAGTCCATGAGTGACTTTTTGACCTTTGGAAAAAAAAATTGTTCAGTAGGTCAAATATGGACTTCTTATACAGCCATAATATATATATAAAAAATAAATACAAAAAAAATTCAAACCTTTTGTAGACCTTTTAGCTACTTATTGGAACCAGAAGGAAAGTCAATGAGTGACTTTTTGACCTTTGGGACAAAAATTTGTTCAGTAGGTCAAATATGGACTTCTTGTACAGCCATAAAATGCAAAAAAAAAATTTTTTAAAAATTCAAACCTTTTGTAGACCTTTTAGCTACTTATTGGAACCAGAATGAAAGTCAATGAGTGACTTTTTGACCTTTGGAAAAAAAAATTGTTCAGTAGGTCAAATATGGACTTCTTGTACAGCCATAAAATGTAAAAAAAAAAAAAAAAAAAAAAAAAAAATTCAAACCTTTTTTAGACCTGTAAGCTACTTATTGGAATCAGAAGGGAAGTCAATAAGTGACTTTTTGACCTTTGGGACAAAAAATTGTTCAGTAGGTCAAATATGGACTTCTTGTACAGCCATAACATGTAATAAAAAAAAAATTCAAACCTTTTTTAGACCTGTAAGCTACTTATTGGAATCAGAAGGAAAGTCAATGAGTGACTTTTTGACCTTCGGAAAAAAAAATAGTTCAGTAGGTCAAATATGGACTTCTTGTACAGCCATAATATGTAAAAAAAAAAAAAAAAAAAAATTCAAACCTTTTGTAGACCTTTTAGCTACTTATTGGAACCGGAAGGAAAGTCAATGAGTGACTTTTTGACCTTTGGAAAAAAAAATTGTTCAGTAGGTCAAATATGAACTTCTTGTACAGCCATAATATGTAAAAAAAAATCAAACCTTTTTTAGACCTGTAAGCTACTTATTGGAATCAAAAGGGAAGTCAATGAGTGACTTTTGACCTTTGGGACAAAAATTTGTTCATTAGGTCAAATATGGACTTTGTACAGCCATAATATGTAAAAAAAAAAAAAAAAAAAAAAATTAAAACCTTTTTTAGACCTGTAAGCTACTTATTGGAATCAGAAGGGAAGTCAATGAGTGACTTTTTGACCTTTGGAAAAAAAAATTGTTCAGTAGGTCAAATATGGACTTCTTGTACAGCCATAATATGTAAAAAAAAAAAAAAAAAAAATTTAAATTCTAACCTTTTGTAGACCTTTTAGCTACTTATTGGAACCAGAAGGAAAGTCAATGAGTGACTTTTTGACCTTTGGAAAAAAAATGTGTTCAGTAGGTCAAATATGGACTTTGTACAACCATAATATGTAAAAAAAAAAAAAAAAAAAAAAAAAAAAAAATTTAACCTTTTGTAGACCTTTTAGCTACTTATTTAAACCAGAAGGAAAGTCAATGAGTGACTTTTTGAACTTTGGAAAAAAAAATTGTTCAGTAGGTCAAATATGGACTTCTTGTACAGCCATAATATGTAAAAAAAAAAAAAAAAAAAAAATCAAACCTTTTGTAGACCTTTTAGCTACTTATTGGAACCAGAAGGAAAGTCAATGAGTGACTTTTTGACCTTTGGAAAAAAAATTTGTTCAGTAGGTCAAATATTGACTTTGTACAGCCATAACATGTAATAAAAAAAAAAATAATTTTTTTTTAACCTTTTGTAGACCTTTTAGCTACTTATTGGAACCAGAAGGAAAGTCAATGAGTGACTTTTGACCTTTGGAAAAAAAAATTGTTCAGTAGGTCAAATATGGACTTCTTGTACAGCCATAATATGTAAAAAAAAAAAAAAAAAAAATTTAAATTCCAAATTTTTGTAGAACTTTTAGCTAATTATTGGAACCAGAAGGAAAGCCAATGAGTGACTTTTTGACCTTTGGAAAAAAAAATTGTTCAGTAGGTCAAATATTAACTTCTTGTACAGCCATAATATGTAAAAAAAATTCAAACCTTTTTTAGACCTGTAA
The DNA here is from genome assembly GCF_949357685.1 of Gobio gobio. Lineage (NCBI taxonomy): Eukaryota > Metazoa > Chordata > Actinopteri > Cypriniformes > Gobionidae > Gobio > Gobio gobio. The sequence continues at coordinate 32,319,583 of NC_137104.1, read as the reverse complement.
GCTACTTATTGGAATCAGAAGGGAAGTCAATGAGTGACTTTTTGACCTTTGGAAAAAAAAATTGTTCAGTAGGTCAAATATAGACTTCTTGTACAGCCATAACATGTAATAAAAAAAATTTAAAAAAAATTAACCTTTTGTAGACCTTTTAGCTACTTATTGGAACCAGAAGGAAAGTCAATGAGTGACTTTTTGACCTTTGGAAAAAAAAATTGTTCAGTAGGTCAAATATAGACTTCTTGTACAGCCATAATATATATTTATATATATATAAAAAAAAATTCAAACCTTTTGTAGACCTTTTAGCTACTTATTGGAACCAGAAGGAAAGTCAATGAGTGACTTTTTGACCTTTGGAAAAAAAAATTGTTCAGTAGGTCAAATATGAACTTCTTGTACAGTCATAATATGTAAAAAAAATTCAAACCTTTTTTAGACCTGTAAGCTACTTATTGGAATCAGAAGGGAAGTCAATGAGTGACTTTTTGACCTTTGGGACAAAAAATTGTTCAGTAGGTCAAATATGGACTTCTTGTACAGCCATAACATGTAATAAAAAAAAAATTCAAACCTTTTTTAGACCTGTAAGCTACTTATTGGAATCAGAAGGGAAGTCAATGAGTGATTTTTTGACCTTTGGGACAAAAATTTGTTCAGTAGGTCAAATATGGACTTCTTGTACAGCCATAACATGTAATAAAAAAAAAATGTCAAACCTTTTTTAGACCTGTAAGCTACTTATTGGAATCAGAAGGAAAGTCAATGAGTGACTTTTTGACCTTTGGAAAAAAAAATAGTTCAGTAGGTCAAATATGGACTTTGTATAGCCATAATATGTAAAAAAAAATAAAAAAATTTTTTTTAACCTTTTGTAGACCTTTTAGCTACTTATTGGAACCAGAAGGAAAGTCCATGAGTGACTTTTTGACCTTTGGAAAAAAAAATTGTTCAGTAGGTCAAATATGGACTTCTTATACAGCCATAATATATATATAAAAAATAAATACAAAAAAAATTCAAACCTTTTGTAGACCTTTTAGCTACTTATTGGAACCAGAAGGAAAGTCAATGAGTGACTTTTTGACCTTTGGGACAAAAATTTGTTCAGTAGGTCAAATATGGACTTCTTGTACAGCCATAAAATGCAAAAAAAATTTTTTTTAAAAATTCAAACCTTTTGTAGACCTTTTAGCTACTTATTGGAACCAGAATGAAAGTCAATGAGTGACTTTTTGACCTTTGGAAAAAAAAATTGTTCAGTAGGTCAAATATGGACTTCTTGTACAGCCATAAAATGTAAAAAAAAAAAAAAAAAAAAAAAAAAAATTCAAACCTTTTTTAGACCTGTAAGCTACTTATTGGAATCAGAAGGGAAGTCAATAAGTGACTTTTTGACCTTTGGGACAAAAAATTGTTCAGTAGGTCAAATATGGACTTCTTGTACAGCCATAACATGTAATAAAAAAAAAATTCAAACCTTTTTTAGACCTGTAAGCTACTTATTGGAATCAGAAGGAAAGTCAATGAGTGACTTTTTGACCTTCGGAAAAAAAAATAGTTCAGTAGGTCAAATATGGACTTCTTGTACAGCCATAATATGTAAAAAAAAAAAAAAAAAAAAATTCAAACCTTTTGTAGACCTTTTAGCTACTTATTGGAACCGGAAGGAAAGTCAATGAGTGACTTTTTGACCTTTGGAAAAAAAAATTGTTCAGTAGGTCAAATATTGACTTTGTAGAGCCATAATATGTAAAAAAAAAAAAAAAAAAAAAAAAAACATTTTTAAACTTTTAGCTTTTTGTAAAAAAAAAAAAATAAATAAAAAAAAATCAAACCTTTTTTAGACCTGCAAGCTACTTATTGGAGTCAGAAGGGACGTCAATGAGTGACTTTTTGACCTTTGGGACAAAAATTTGTTCAGTAGGTCAAATATGGACTTCTTGTACAGCCATAATATGTAAAAAAAAAAAAAAATGAAAAATGTTAACCTTTTGTAGACCTTTTAGCTACTTATTGGAACCAGAAGGAAAGTCAATCAGTGACTTTTTGACCTTTGGAAAAAAAAATGCTCAGTAGGTCAAATATGGACTTCTTTTACAGCCATAATATGGCCATAATATTATGGCTGTACTCCATAATATGGAAAAAAATTAACAGTAGGTTAAATTTTTTTACACATTATGGCTGTACAAAGTAAATATTTGACCTACTGAACAATTTTTTTTTCCAAAGGTCAAAAAGTCACTCATTGACCCTCCTTCTGGTTCCAAAAAGTAGCTAAAAGGTCTACAAAAAAAATTCAAACCTTTTTTAGACCTGTAAGCTACTTATTGGAATCAGAAGGGAAGTCAATGAGTGACTTATTGACCTTTGGGACATAAATTTGTTCAGTAGATTTGTTCAGTAGGTCAAATATGGACTTTGTACAGCCATAATATGTAAAAAAAATAAAAAATGTAACCTTTTGTAGACCTTTTAGCTACTTATTGGAACCAGAAGGAAAGTCAATGAGTGACTTTTTGACCTTTGGAAAAAAAAATTGTTCAGTAGGTCAAATATGGAGTTCTTGTACAGCCATAATATGTAAAAAAAAAAAAAATTTAAAATAAAATTCAAACCTTTTTTAGACCTGTAAGCTACTTATTGGAATCAGAAGGGAAGTCAATGAGTGACTTTTGACCTTTGGGACAAAAATTTGTTCAGTAGGTCAAATATGGACTTTGTACAGCCATAATATGTAAAAAAAATAAAAAATAAAAATTTAACCTTTTGTAGACCTTTTAGCTACTTATTGGAACCAGAAGGAAAGTCCATGAGTGACTTTTTGACCTTTGGAAAAAAAAATTGTTCAGTAGGTCAAATATCGACTTCTTGTACAGCCATAATATATATAAAAAATTTTTTTTTAAAAATTCAAACCTTTTGTAGACCTTTTAGCTACTTATTGGAACCAGAAGGAAAGTCAATGAGTGACTTTTTGACCTTTGGTAAAAAAAAAAATGGTTCAGTAGGTCAAATATGGACTTCTTGTACAGCCATAATATGTAAAAAAAAAAAAAAAAAAAAAATTCAAACCTTTTTTAGACCTGTAAGCTACTTATTGGAATTAGAAGGGAAGTCAATGAGTGACTTTTTGACCTTTGGAAAAAAAAATTGTTCAGTAGGTCAAATATGGACTTCTTGTACAGCCATAATATGTAAAAAAAAAATTAAAAAAAAATTAAAACCTTTTGTACACCTTTTAGCTACTTATTGGAACCAGAAGGAAAGTCAATGAGTGACTTTTTGACCTTTGGAAAAAAAAATTGTTCAGTAGGTCAAATATGGACTTCTTGTACAGCCATAATATGTAAAAAAAAAATTCAAACCCTTTGTAGACCTTTTAGCTACTTTTTGGAACCTGAAGGAAAGTCAATGAGTGACTTTTTGACGTTTGGAAAAAAAAAATTCAGTAGGTCAAATATAGACTTCTTGTACAGCCATAATATATATTTATATATATATAAAAAAAATCAAACCTTTTGTAGACCTTTTAGCTACTTATTGGAACCAGAAGGAAAGTCAATGAGTGACTTTTTGACCTTTGGAAAAAAAAATTGTTCAGTAGGTCAAATATGAACTTCTTGTACAGCCATAATATGTAAAAAAAATTCAAACCTTTTTTAGACCTGTAAGCTACTTATTGGAATCAAAAGGGAAGTCAATGAGTGACTTTTGACCTTTGGGACAAAAATTTGTTCATTAGGTCAAATATGGACTTTGTACAGCCATAATATGTAAAAAAAAAAAAAAAAAAAAAAAAATTAAAACCTTTTTTAGACCTGTAAGCTACTTATTGGAATCAGAAGGGAAGTCAATGAGTGACTTTTTGACCTTTGGAAAAAAAAATTGTTCAGTAGGTCAAATATGGACTTCTTGTACAGCCATAATATGTAAAAAAAAAAAAATAAATTAAAAATTCTAACCTTTTGTAGACCTTTTAGCTACTTATTGGAACCAGAAGGAAAGTCAATGAGTGACTTTTTGACCATTGGAAAAAAAAAATTTTCAGTAGGTCAAATATGGACTTCTTGTACAGCCATAATATGTAAAAAAAAAAAAAAATTCAAACCCTTTGTAGACCTTTTAGCTACTTTTTGGAACCTGAAGGAAAGTCAATGAGTGACTTTTTGACCTTTGGAAAAAAATTTTTTTCAGTAGGTCAAATATAGACTTCTTGTACAGCCATAATATATATATATATGTATAAAAAAAAAAATCAAACCTTTTGTAGACCTTTTAGCTACTTAGTGGAACCAGAAGGAAAGCCAATGAGTGACTTTTTGACCTTTGGAAAAAAAAATTGTTCAGTAGGTCAAATATGAACTTCTTGTTCAGCCATAATATATATAAAAAAAAATATTTAAAAAATTCAAACCTTTTGTAGACCTTTTAGCTACTTATTGGAACCGGAAGGAAAGTCAATGAGTGACTTTTGACCTTTGGAAAAAAAAATTGTTCAGTAGGTCAAATATTGACTTTGTAGAGCCATAATATGTAAAAAAAACAAAAAAAAACAAAAACGTTTTTAAACTTTTAGCTTTTTGTAAAAAAAAAAAAAAAAAAAAAAAAAAAAAAAAACCTTTTTTAGACCTGCAAGCTACTTATTGGAGTCAGAAGGGACGTCAATGAGTGACTTTTTGACCTTTGGGACAAAAATTTGTTCAGTAGGTCAAATATGGACTTCTTGTACAGCCATAATATGTAAAAAAAAAAAAATGAAAAATGTTAACCTTTTGTAGACCTTTTAGCTACTTATTGGAACCAGAAGGGACGTCAATCAGTGACTTTTTGACCTTTGGAAAAAAAAATGTTCAGTAGGTCAAATATGGACTTCTTTTACAGCCATAATATGGCCATAATATTATGGCTGTACTCCATAATATGGAAAAAAATTAACAGTAGGTTAATTTTTTTTTTTTTTTTTTTTTACACATTATGGCTGTACAAAGTAAATATTTGACCTACTGAACAATTTTTTTTTCCAAAGGTCAAAAAGTCACTCATTGACCCTCCTTCTGGTTCCAAAAAGTAGCTAAAAGGTCTACAAAAAAAATTCAAACCTTTTTTAGACCTGTAAGCTACTTATTGGAATCAGAAGGGAAGTCAATGAGTGACTTATTGACCTTTGGGACATAAATTTGTTCAGTAGATTTGTTCAGTAGGTCAAATATGGACTTTGTACAGCCATAATATGTAGAAAAAAAAAAAAAATTAACCTTTTGTAGACCTTTTAGCTACTTATTGGAACCAGAAGGAAAGTCAATGAGTGACTTTTTGACCTTTGGAAAAAAAAATTGTTCAGTAGGTCAAATATTGACTTTGTACAGCCATAATGTGTAAAAAAAAAAAAATTAAAAATAAAATTCAAACCTTTTTTAGACCTGTAAGCTACTTATTGGAATCAGAAGGGAAGTCAATGAGTGACTTTTTGACCTTTGGGACAAAAATTTGTTCAGTAGGTCAAATATGGACTTTGTACAGCCATAATATGTAAAAAAAAATAAAAAATAAAAATTTAACCTTTTGTAGACCTTTTAGCTACTTATTGGAACCAGAAGGAAAGTCCATGAGTGACTTTTTGACCTTTGGAAAAAAAAATTGTTCAGTAGGTCAAATATCGACTTCTTGTACAGCCATAATATATATAAAAAATTTTTTTTTAAAAATTCAAACCTTTTGTAGACCTTTTAGCTACTTATTGGAACCAGAAGGAAAGTCAATGAGTGACTTTTTGACCTTTGGTAAAAAAAAATGGTTCAGTAGGTCAAATATGGACTTCTTGTACAGCCATAATATGTAAAAAAAATAAAATAAAAAAAAATTCAAACCTTTTTTAGACCTGTAAGCTACTTATTGGAATTAGAAGGGAAGTCAATGAGTGACTTTTTGACCTTTGGAAAAAAAAATTGTACAGTAGGTCAAATATGGACTTCTTGTACAGCCATAATATGTAAAAAAAAAATTAAAAAAAAAATTAAAACCTTTTGTAGACCTTTTAGCTACTTATTGGAACCAGAAGGAAAGTCAATGAGTGACTTTTTGACCTTTGGAAAAAAAAATTGTTCAGTAGGTCAAATATTGACTTTGTACAGCCATAATGTGTAAAAAAAAAAAAAAAAAAAAAAATTTAACCTTTTAGCTTTTTGTAAAAAAAAAAAAAAAAAAGAAAAAAAAATTCAATCCTTTTTTAGACCTGTAAGCTACTTATTGGATTCAGAAGGGACGTCAATGAGTGACTTTTTGACTTTTGGGAAAAAAATTTGTTCAGTAGGTCAAATATGGACTTCTTGTACAGCCATAACATGTAATAAAAAAAATAAAAAAAAATTTAACCTTTTTAGACCTTTTAGCTACTTATTGGAACCAGAAGGAAAGTCAATGAGTGACTTTTTGACCTTTGGAAAAAAAAATTGTTCAGTAGGTCAAATATGGACTTCTTGTACAGCCATAATATGTAAATAAAAAATTCAAACCCTTTGTAGACCTTTTAGCTACTTTTTGGAACCTGAAGGAAAGTCAATGAGTGACTTTTTGACCTTTGGAAAAAAAAAATTTCAGTAGGTCAAATATAGACTTCTTGTACAGCCATAATATATATTTATATATATATAAAAAAAAAATCAAACCTTTTGTAGACCTTTTAGCTACTTATTGGAACCAGAAGGAAAGTCAATGAGTGACTTTTTGACCTTTGGAAAAAAAAATTGTTCAGTAGGTCAAATATGGACTTCTTGTACAGCCATAATATGTAAAAAAAAGTTTAAAAAAAAATTAAAACCTTTTGTAGACCTTTTAGCTACTTATTGGAACCAGAAGGAAAGTCAATGAGTGACTTTTTGACCTTTGGAAAAAAAAATTGTTCAGTAGGTCAAATATTGACTTTGTACAGCCATAATGTGTAAAAAAAAAAAAAAAAAAAAAAAAATTTAACCTTTTAGCTTTTTGTAAAAAAAAAGAAAAAAAAGAAAAAAAAATTCAATCCTTTTTTAGACCTGTAAGCTACTTATTGGATTCAGAAGGGACGTCAATGAGTGACTTTTTGACTTTTGGGAAAAAAATTTGTTCAGTAGGTCAAATATGGACTTCTTGTACAGCCATAACATGTAATAAAAAAAATTCAAAAAAATTTAACCTTTTGTAGACCTTTTAGCTACTTATTGGAACCAGAAGGAAAGTCAATGAGTGACTTTTTGACCTTTGGAAAAAAAAATTGTTCAGTAGGTCAAATATGGACTTCTTGTACAGCCATAATATGTAAAAAAAAAATTCAAACCCTTTGTAGACCTTTTAGCTACTTTTTGGAACCTGAAGGAAAGTCAATGAGTGACTTTTTGACGTTTGGAAAAAAAAAAATTCAGTAGGTCAAATATAGACTTCTTGTACAGCCATAATATATATTTATATATATATAAAAAAAAATCAAACCTTTTGTAGACCTTTTAGCTACTTATTGGAACCAGAAGGAAAGTCAATGAGTGACTTTTTGACCTTTGGAAAAAAAAATTGTTCAGTAGGTCAAATATGAACTTCTTGTACAGCCATAATATGTAAAAAAAATTCAAACCTTTTTAGACCTGTAAGCTACTTATTGGAATCAAAAGGGAAGTCAATGAGTGACTTTTGACCTTTGGGACAAAAATTTGTTCATTAGGTCAAATATGGACTTTGTACAGCCATAATATGTAAAAAAAAAAAAAAAAAAAAAAAAATTAAAAACTTTTTTAGACCTGTAAGCTACTTATTGGAATCAGAAGGGAAGTCAATGAGTGACTTTTTGACCTTTGGAAAAAAAAATTGTTCAGTAGGTCAAATATGGACTTCTTGTACAGCCATAATATGTAAAAAAAAAAAAAAAAAAATTAAAAATTCTAACCTTTTGTAGACCTTTTAGCTACTTATTGGAACCAGAAGGAAAGTCAATGAGTGACTTTTTGACCATTGGAAAAAAAAAATTTTCAGTAGGTCAAATATGGACTTCTTGTACAGCCATAATATGTAAAAAAAAAAAAAAAATTCAAACCCTTTGTAGACCTTTTAGCTACTTTTTGGAACCTGAAGGAAAGTCAATGAGTGACTTTTTGACCTTTGGAAAAAAAAAATTTTCAGTAGGTCAAATATAGACTTCTTGTACAGCCATAATATATATATATATGTATAAAAAAAAATCAAACCTTTTGTAGACCTTTTAGCTACTTAGTGGAACCAGAAGGAAAGTCAATGAGTGACTTTTTGACCTTTGGAAAAAAAAATTGTTCAGTAGGTCAAATATGGACTTCTTGTACAGCCATAATATGTAAAAAAAAAAAAAAAACAATTTTAAATTCCAAATTTTTGTAGAACTTTTAGCTAATTATTGGAACCAGAAGGAAAGCCAATGAGTGACTTTTTGACCTTTGGAAAAAAAAATTGTTCAGTAGGTCAAATATGAACTTCTTGTACAGCCATAATATATATAAAAAAAATATTAAAAAAATTCAAACCTTTTGTAGACCTTTTAGCTACTTATTGGAACCGGAAGGAAAGTCAATGAGTGACTTTTGACCTTTGGAAAAAAAAATTGTTCAGTAGGTCAAATATTGACTTTGTAGAGCCATAATATGTAAAAAAATAAAATAAAATAAAAAACGTTTTTAAACTTTTAGCTTTTTGTAAAAAAAAAAAAAAAAAAAAAAAAAAAAAAACCCTTTTTTAGACCTGCAAGCTGCTTATTGGAGTCAGAAGGGACGTCAATGAGTGACTTTTTGACCTTTGGGACAAAAATTTGTTCAGTAGGTCAAATATGGACTTCTTGTACAGCCATAATATGTAAAAAAAAAAATGAAAAATGTTAACCTTTTGTAGACCTTTTAGCTACTTATTGGAACCAGAAGGAAAGTCAATCAGTGACTTTTTGACCTTTGGAAAAAAAAATGTTCAGTAGGTCAAATATGGACTTCTTTTACAGCCATAATATGGCCATAATATTATGGCTGTACTCCATAATATGGAAAAAAATTAACAGTAGGTTAATTTTTTTTTTTTTTTTTTTTACACATTATGGCTGTACAAAGTAAATATTTGACCTACTGAACAATTTTTTTTTCCAAAGGTCAAAAAGTCACTCATTGACCCTCCTTCTGGTTCCAAAAAGTAGCTAAAAGGTCTACAAAAAAAATTCAAACCTTTTTTAGACCTGTAAGCTACTTATTGGAATCAGAAGGGAAGTCAATGAGTGACTTATTGACCTTTGGGACATAAATTTGTTCAGTAGATTTGTTCAGTAGGTCAAATATGGACTTTGTACAGCCATAATATGTAAAAAAAAAAAAAATTAACCTTTTGTAGACCTTTTAGCTACTTATTGGAACCAGAAGGAAAGTCCATGAGTGACTTTTTGACCTTTGGAAAAAAAAATTGTTCAGTAGGTCAAATATCGACTTCTTGTACAGCCATAATATATATAAAAAATTTTTTTTTTAAAATTCAAACCTTTTGTAGACCTTTTAGCTACTTATTGGAACCAGAAGGAAAGTCAATGAGTGACTTTTTGACCTTTGGTAAAAAAAAATGGTTCAGTAGGTCAAATATGGACTTCTTGTACAGCCATAATATGTAAAAAAAAAAAAAAAAAAAAAAAAATTCAAACCTTTTTTAGACCTGTAAGCTACTTATTGGAATTAGAAGGGAAGTCAATGAGTGACTTTTTGACCTTTGGAAAAAAAAATTGTTCAGTAGGTCAAATATGGACTTCTTGTACAGCCATAATATGTAAAAAAAAAATTAAAAAAAAAATTAAAACCTTTTGTAGACCTTTTAGCTACTTATTGGAACCAGAAGGAAAGTCAATGAGTGACTTTTTGACCTTTGGAAAAAAAATTTGTTCAGTAGGTCAAATATTGACTTTGTACAGCCATAATGTGTAAAAAAAAAAAAAAAAAAAAATTTAACCTTTTAGCTTTTTGTAAAAAAAAAGAAAAAAAAAGAAAAAAAAATTCAATCCTTTTTTAGACCTGTAAGCTACTTATTGGATTCAGAAGGGACGTCAATGAGTGACTTTTTGACTTTTGGGAAAAAAATTTGTTCAGTAGGTCAAATATGGACTTCTTGTACAGCCATAACATGTAATAAAAAAAATAAAAAAAATTTAACCTTTTGTAGACCTTTTAGCTACTTATTGGAACCAGAAGGAAAGTCAATGAGTGACTTTTTGACCTTTGGAAAAAAAAATTGTTCAGTAGGTCAAATATGGACTTCTTGTACAGCCATAATATGTAAATAAAAAATTCAAACCCTTTGTAGACCTTTTAGCTACTTTTTGGAACCTGAAGGAAAGTCAATGAAAGTCAACTTTTTGACCTTTGGAAAAAAAAAATTTCAGTAGGTCAAATATAGACTTCTTGTACAGCCATAATATATATTTATATATATATAAAAAAAAATCAAACCTTTTGTAGACCTTTTAGCTACTTATTGGAACCAGAAGGAAAGTCAATGAGTGACTTTTTGACCTTTGGAAAAAAAAATTGTTCAGTAGGTCAAATATGAACTTCTTGTACAGCCATAATATGTAAAAAAAATTCAAACCTTTTTTAGACCTGTAAGCTACTTATTGGAATCAAAAGGGAAGTCAATGAGTGACTTTTGACCTTTGGGACAAAAATTTGTTCATTAGGTCAAATATGGACTTTGTACAGCCATAATATGTAAAAAAAAAAAAAAAAAAAAAAAAATTAAAACCTTTTTTAGACCTGTAAGCTACTTATTGGAATCAGAAGGGAAGTCAATGAGTGACTTTTTGACCTTTGGAAAAAAAAATTGTTCAGTAGGTCAAATATGGACTTCTTGTACAGCCATAATATGTAAAAAAAAAAAAAAATTTAAATTCTAACCTTTTGTAGACCTTTTAGCTACTTATTGGAACCAGAAGGAAAGTCAATGAGTGACTTTTTGACCTTTAAAAAAAAATGTGTTCAGTAGGTCAAATATGGACTTTGTACAGCCATAATATGTAAAAAAAAAAAAAAAAAAAAAAAATTTAACCTTTTGTAGACCTTTTAGCTACTTATTTAAACCAGAAGGAAAGTCAATGAGTGACTTTTTGAACTTTGGAAAAAAAAATTGTTCAGTAGGTCAAATATGGACTTCTTGTACAGCCATAATATGTAAAAAAAAAAAAAAAAATTCAAACCTTTTGTAGACCTTTTAGCTACTTATTGGAACCAGAAGGAAAGTCAATGAGTGACTTTTTGACCTTTGGAAAAAAAATTTGTTCAGTAGGTCAAATATTGACTTTGTACAGCCATAACATGTAATAAAAAAAAATTAAAAAAAATGTAACCTTTTGTATACCTTTTAGCTACTTATTGGAACCAGAAGGAAAGTCAATGAGTGACTTTTTGACCATTGGAAAAAAAAAAATTTCAGTAGGTCAAATATGGACTTCTTGTACAGCCATAATATGTAAAAAAAAAAAAATTCAAACCCTTTGTAGACCTTTTAGCTACTTTTTGGAACCTGAAGGAAAGTCAATGAGTGACTTTTTGACCTTTGGAAAAAAATATTTTTCAGTAGGTCAAATATAGACTTCTTGTACAGCCATAATATATATATATATGTATAATAAAAAAAAATCAAACCTTTTGTAGACCTTTTAGCTACTTAGTGGAACCAGAAGGAAAGTCAATGAGTGACTTTTTGACCTTTGGAAAAAAAAATTGTTCAGTAGGTCAAATATGGACTTCTTGTACAGCCATAATATGTAAAAAAAAAAAAAAAAAAAAAAATTTAAATTCCAAATTTTTGTAGAACTTTTAGCTAATTATTGGAACCAGAAGGAAAGCCAATGAGTGACTTTTTGACCTTTGGAAAAAAAAATTGTTCAGTAGGTCAAATATGAACTTCTTGTACAGCCATAATTTATATAAAAAAAATATTAAAAAAATTCAAACCTTTTGTAGACCTTTTAGCTACTTATTGGAACCAGAAGGAAAGTCAATGAGTGACTTTTTGACCTTTGGAAAAAAAAATTGTTCAGTAGGTCAAATATGGACTTCTTGTACAGCCATAATATGTAAAAAAAATTAAAAAAAAAATTCAAACCTTTTGTAGACCTTTTAGCTACTTATTGGAACCAGAAGGAAAGTCAATGAGTGACTTTTTGACCTTTGGAAAAAAAAATTTGTTCAGTAGGTCAAATATTGACTTTGTACAGCCATAATGTGTAAAAAAAAAAAAAAAAAAATTCAATCCTTTTTTAGACCTGTAAGCTACTTATTGGATTCAGAAGGGAAGTCAATGAGTGACTTATTGACCTTTGGGACATAAATTTGTTCAGTAGATTTGTTCAGTAGGTCAAATATGGACTTTGTACAGCCATAATATGTAAAAAAAATAAAAAATGTAACCTTTTGTAGACCTTTTAGCTACTTATTGGAACCAGAAGGAAAGTCAATGAGTGACTTTTTGACCTTTGGAAAAAAAAATTGTTCAGTAGGTCAAATATTGACTTTGTACAGCCATAATGTGTAAAAAAAAAAAGAAAAAAGAAAATTTAACCTTTTAGCTTTTTGTAAAAAAAAAAAAAAAAAAAGAAAAAAAAATTCAATCCTTTTTTAAACCTGTAAGCTACTTATTGGATTCAGAAGGGACGTCAATGAGTGACTTATTGACTTTTGGGAAAAAAATTTGTTCAGTAGGTCAAATATGGACTTCTTGTACAGCCATAACATGTAATTAAAAAAATAAAAAAAAAATTAACCTTTTGTAGACCTTTTAGCTACTTATTGGAACCAGAAGGAAAGTCAATGAGTGACTTTTTGACCTTTGGAAAAAAAAATTGTTCAGTAGGTCAAATATGAACTTCTTGTACAGCCATAATATGTAAAAAAAAATCAAACCTTTTTTAGACCTGTAAGCTACTTATTGGAATCAAAAGGGAAGTCAATGAGTGACTTTTGACCTTTGGGACAAAAATTTGTTCATTAGGTCAAATATGGACTTTGTACAGCCATAATATGTAAAAAAAAAAAAAAAAAAAAAAATTAAAACCTTTTTTAGACCTGTAAGCTACTTATTGGAATCAGAAGGGAAGTCAATGAGTGACTTTTTGACCTTTGGAAAAAAAAATTGTTCAGTAGGTCAAATATGGACTTCTTGTACAGCCATAATATGTAAAAAAAAAAAAAAAAAAATTTAAATTCTAACCTTTTGTAGACCTTTTAGCTACTTATTGGAACCAGAAGGAAAGTCAATGAGTGACTTTTTGACCTTTGGAAAAAAAATGTGTTCAGTAGGTCAAATATGGACTTTGTACAACCATAATATGTAAAAAAAAAAAAAAAAAAAAAAAAAAAAAAAAAAAAAATTTAACCTTTTGTAGACCTTTTAGCTACTTATTTAAACCAGAAGGAAAGTCAATGAGTGACTTTTTGAACTTTGGAAAAAAAAATTGTTCAGTAGGTCAAATATGGACTTCTTGTACAGCCATAATATGTAAAAAAAAAAAAAAAAAAAAATCAAACCTTTTGTAGACCTTTTAGCTACTTATTGGAACCAGAAGGAAAGTCAATGAGTGACTTTTTGACCTTTGGAAAAAAAATTTGTTCAGTAGGTCAAATATTGACTTTGTACAGCCATAACATGTAATAAAAAAAAAAAATTTTTTTTTTAACCTTTTGTAGACCTTTTAGCTACTTATTGGAACCAGAAGGAAAGTCAATGAGTGACTTTTGACCTTTGGAAAAAAAAATTGTTCAGTAGGTCAAATATGGACTTCTTGTACAGCCATAATATGTAAAAAAAAAAAAAAAAAAATTTAAATTCCAAATTTTTGTAGAACTTTTAGCTAATTATTGGAACCAGAAGGAAAGCCAATGAGTGACTTTTTGACCTTTGGAAAAAAAAATTGTTCAGTAGGTCAAATATTAACTTCTTGTACAGCCATAATATGTAAAAAAAATTCAAACCTTTTTTAGACCTGTAAGCTACTTATTGGAATCAGAAGGGAAGTCAATGAGTGACTTTTTGACCTTTGGAAAAAAAAATTGTTCAGTAGGTCAAATATAGACTTCTTGTACAGCCATAACATGTAATAAAAAAAATTTAAAAAAAATTAACCTTTTGTAGACCTTTTAGCTACTTATTGGAACCAGAAGGAAAGTCAATGAGTGACTTTTTGACCTTTGGAAAAAAAAATTGTTCAGTAGGTCAAATATAGACTTCTTGTACAGCCATAATATATATTTATATATATATAAAAAAAAATTCAAACCTTTTGTAGACCTTTTAGCTACTTATTGGAACCAGAAGGAAAGTCAATGAGTGACTTTTTGACCTTTGGAAAAAAAAATTGTTCAGTAGGTCAAATATGAACTTCTTGTACAGTCATAATATGTAAAAAAAATTCAAACCTTTTTTAGACCTGTAAGCTACTTATTGGAATCAGAAGGGAAGTCAATGAGTGACTTTTTGACCTTTGGGACAAAAAATTGTTCAGTAGGTCAAATATGGACTTCTTGTACAGCCATAACATGTAATAAAAAAAAAATTCAAACCTTTTTTAGACCTGTAAGCTACTTATTGGAATCAGAAGGGAAGTCAATGAGTGATTTTTTGACCTTTGGGACAAAAATTTGTTCAGTAGGTCAAATATGGACTTCTTGTACAGCCATAACATGTAATAAAAAAAAAATGTCAAACCTTTTTTAGACCTGTAAGCTACTTATTGGAATCAGAAGGAAAGTCAATGAGTGACTTTTTGACCTTTGGAAAAAAAAATAGTTCAGTAGGTCAAATATGGACTTTGTATAGCCATAATATGTAAAAAAAAATAAAAAAATTTTTTTTAACCTTTTGTAGACCTTTTAGCTACTTATTGGAACCAGAAGGAAAGTCCATGAGTGACTTTTTGACCTTTGGAAAAAAAAATTGTTCAGTAGGTCAAATATGGACTTCTTATACAGCCATAATATATATATAAAAAATAAATACAAAAAAAATTCAAACCTTTTGTAGACCTTTTAGCTACTTATTGGAACCAGAAGGAAAGTCAATGAGTGACTTTTTGACCTTTGGGACAAAAATTTGTTCAGTAGGTCAAATATGGACTTCTTGTACAGCCATAAAATGCAAAAAAAATTTTTTTTAAAAATTCAAACCTTTTGTAGACCTTTTAGCTACTTATTGGAACCAGAATGAAAGTCAATGAGTGACTTTTTGACCTTTGGAAAAAAAAATTGTTCAGTAGGTCAAATATGGACTTCTTGTACAGCCATAAAATGTAAAAAAAAAAAAAAAAAAAAAAAAAAAATTCAAACCTTTTTTAGACCTGTAAGCTACTTATTGGAATCAGAAGGGAAGTCAATAAGTGACTTTTTGACCTTTGGGACAAAAAATTGTTCAGTAGGTCAAATATGGACTTCTTGTACAGCCATAACATGTAATAAAAAAAAAATTCAAACCTTTTTTAGACCTGTAAGCTACTTATTGGAATCAGAAGGAAAGTCAATGAGTGACTTTTTGACCTTCGGAAAAAAAAATAGTTCAGTAGGTCAAATATGGACTTCTTGTACAGCCATAATATGTAAAAAAAAAAAAAAAAAAAAAATTCAAACCTTTTGTAGACCTTTTAGCTACTTATTGGAACCGGAAGGAAAGTCAATGAGTGACTTTTTGACCTTTGGAAAAAAAAATTGTTCAGTAGGTCAAATATGAACTTCTTGTACAGCCATAATATGTAAAAAAAAATCAAACCTTTTTTAGACCTGTAAGCTACTTATTGGAATCAAAAGGGAAGTCAATGAGTGACTTTTGACCTTTGGGACAAAAATTTGTTCATTAGGTCAAATATGGACTTTGTACAGCCATAATATGTAAAAAAAAAAAAATAAAAAAAAATTAAAACCTTTTTTAGACCTGTAAGCTACTTATTGGAATCAGAAGGGAAGTCAATGAGTGACTTTTTGACCTTTGGAAAAAAAAATTGTTCAGTAGGTCAAATATGGACTTCTTGTACAGCCATAATATGTAAAAAAAAAAAAAAAAAAAATTTAAATTCTAACCTTTTGTAGACCTTTTAGCTACTTATTGGAACCAGAAGGAAAGTCAATGAGTGACTTTTTGACCTTTGGAAAAAAAATGTGTTCAGTAGGTCAAATATGGACTTTGTACAACCATAATATGTAAAAAAAAAAAAAAAAAAAAAAAAAAAAATTTAACCTTTTGTAGACCTTTTAGCTACTTATTTAAACCAGAAGGAAAGTCAATGAGTGACTTTTTGAACTTTGGAAAAAAAAATTGTTCAGTAGGTCAAATATGGACTTCTTGTACAGCCATAATATGTAAAAAAAAAAAAAAAAAAAAAATCAAACCTTTTGTAGACCTTTTAGCTACTTATTGGAACCAGAAGGAAAGTCAATGAGTGACTTTTTGACCTTTGGAAAAAAAATTGTTCAGTAGGTCAAATATTAACTTCTTGTACAGCCATAATATGTAAAAAAAATTCAAACCTTTTTTAGACCTGTAAGCTACTTATTGGAATCAGAAGGGAAGTCAATGAGTGACTTTTTGACCTTTGGAAAAAAAAATTGTTCAGTAGGTCAAATATAGACTTCTTGTACAGCCATAACATGTAATAAAAAAATTTAAAAAAAAATTAACCTTTTGTAGACCTTTTAGCTACTTATTGGAACCAGAAGGAAAGTCAATGAGTGACTTTTTGACCTTTGGAAAAAAAAATTGTTCAGTAGGTCAAATATAGACTTCTTGTACAGCCATAATATATATTTATATATATATAAAAAAAAATTCAAACCTTTTGTAGACCTTTTAGCTACTTATTGGAACCAGAAGGAAAGTCAATGAGTGACTTTTTGACCTTTGGAAAAAAAAATTGTTCAGTAGGTCAAATATGAACTTCTTGTACAGTCATAATATGTAAAAAAAATTCAAACCTTTTTTAGACCTGTAAGCTACTTATTGGAATCAGAAGGGAAGTCAATGAGTGACTTTTTGACCTTTGGGACAAAAAATTGTTCAGTAGGTCAAATATGGACTTCTTGTACAGCCATAACATGTAATAAAAAAAAAATTCAAACCTTTTTTAGACCTGTAAGCTACTTATTGGAATCAGAAGGGAAGTCAATGAGTGATTTTTTGACCTTTGGGACAAAAATTTGTTCAGTAGGTCAAATATGGACTTCTTGTACAGCCATAACATGTAATAAAAAAAAAATGTCAAACCTTTTTTAGACCTGTAAGCTACTTATTGGAATCAGAAGGAAAGTCAATGAGTGACTTTTTGACCTTTGGAAAAAAAAATAGTTCAGTAGGTCAAATATGGACTTTGTATAGCCATAATATGTAAAAAAAAATAAAAAAATTTTTTTTAACCTTTTGTAGACCTTTTAGCTACTTATTGGAACCAGAAGGAAAGTCCATGAGTGACTTTTTGACCTTTGGAAAAAAAAATTGTTCAGTAGGTCAAATATGGACTTCTTATACAGCCATAATATATATATAAAAAATAAATACAAAAAAAATTCAAACCTTTTGTAGACCTTTTAGCTACTTATTGGAACCAGAAGGAAAGTCAATGAGTGACTTTTTGACCTTTGGGACAAAAATTTGTTCAGTAGGTCAAATATGGACTTCTTGTACAGCCATAAAATGCAAAAAAAATTTTTTTTAAAAATTCAAACCTTTTGTAGACCTTTTAGCTACTTATTGGAACCAGAATGAAAGTCAATGAGTGACTTTTTGACCTTTGGAAAAAAAAATTGTTCAGTAGGTCAAATATGGACTTCTTGTACAGCCATAAAATGTAAAAAAAAAAAAAAAAAAAAAAAAAAATTCAAACCTTTTTTAGACCTGTAAGCTACTTATTGGAATCAGAAGGGAAGTCAATAAGTGACTTTTTGACCTTTGGGACAAAAAATTGTTCAGTAGGTCAAATATGGACTTCTTGTACAGCCATAACATGTAATAAAAAAAAAATTCAAACCTTTTTTAGACCTGTAAGCTACTTATTGGAATCAGAAGGAAAGTCAATGAGTGACTTTTTGACCTTCGGAATAAAAAATAGTTCAGTAGGTCAAATATGGACTTCTTGTACAGCCATAATATGTAAAAAAAAAAAAAAAAAAAAAATTCAAACCTTTTGTAGACCTTTTAGCTACTTATTGGAACCGGAAGGAAAGTCAATGAGTGACTTTTTGACCTTTGGAAAAAAAAATTGTTCAGTAGGTCAAATATGAACTTCTTGTACAGCCATAATATGTAAAAAAAAATCAAACCTTTTTTAGACCTGTAAGCTACTTATTGGAATCAAAAGGGAAGTCAATGAGTGACTTTTGACCTTTGGGACAAAAATTTGTTCATTAGGTCAAATATGGACTTTGTACAGCCATAATATGTAAAAAAAAAAAAAAAAAAAAAAATTAAAACCTTTTTTAGACCTGTAAGCTACTTATTGGAATCAGAAGGGAAGTCAATGAGTGACTTTTTGACCTTTGGAAAAAAAAATTGTTCAGTAGGTCAAATATGGACTTCTTGTACAGCCATAATATGTAAAAAAAAAAAAAAAAAAAAATTTAAATTCTAACCTTTTGTAGACCTTTTAGCTACTTATTGGAACCAGAAGGAAAGTCAATGAGTGACTTTTTGACCTTTGGAAAAAAAATGTGTTCAGTAGGTCAAATATGGACTTTGTACAACCATAATATGTAAAAAAAAAAAAAAAAAAAAAAAAAAAAAATTTAAACTTTTGTAGACCTTTTAGCTACTTATTTAAACCAGAAGGAAAGTCAATGAGTGACTTTTTGAACTTTGGAAAAAAAAATTGTTCAGTAGGTCAAATATGGACTTCTTGTACAGCCATAATATGTAAAAAAAAAAAAAAAAAAAAAATCAAACCTTTTGTAGACCTTTTAGCTACTTATTGGAACCAGAAGGAAAGTCAATGAGTGACTTTTTGACCTTTGGAAAAAAAATTTGTTCAGTAGGTCAAATATTGACTTTGTACAGCCATAACATGTAATAAAAAAAAAAAAAATTTTTTTTTAACCTTTTGTAGACCTTTTAGCTACTTATTGGAACCAGAAGGAAAGTCAATGAGTGACTTTTGACCTTTGGAAAAAAAAATTGTTCAGTAGGTCAAATATGGACTTCTTGTACAGCCATAATATGTAAAAAAAAAAAAAAAAAAAATTTAAATTCCAAATTTTTGTAGAACTTTTAGCTAATTATTGGAACCAGAAGGAAAGCCAATGAGTGACTTTTTGACCTTTGGAAAAAAAAATTGTTCAGTAGGTCAAATATTAACTTCTTGTACAGCCATAATATGTAAAAAAAATTCAAACCTTTTTTAGACCTGTAAGCTACTTATTGGAATCAGAAGGGAAGTCAATGAGTGACTTTTTGACCTTTGGAAAAAAAAATTGTTCAGTAGGTCAAATATAGACTTCTTGTACAGCCATAACATGTAATAAAAATTTTTTAAAAAAAATTAACCTTTTGTAGACCTTTTAGCTACTTATTGGAACCAGAAGGAAAGTCAATGAGTGACTTTTTGACCTTTGGAAAAAAAAATTGTTCAGTAGGTCAAATATAGACTTCTTGTACAGCCATAATATATATTTATATATATATAAAAAAAAATTCAAACCTTTTGTAGACCTTTTAGCTACTTATTGGAACCAGAAGGAAAGTCAATGAGTGACTTTTTGACCTTTGGAAAAAAAAATTGTTCAGTAGGTCAAATATGAACTTCTTGTACAGTCATAATATGTAAAAAAAATTCAAACCTTTTTTAGACCTGTAAGCTACTTATTGGAATCAGAAGGGAAGTCAATGAGTGACTTTTTGACCTTTGGGACAAAAAATTGTTCAGTAGGTCAAATATGGACTTCTTGTACAGCCATAACATGTAATAAAAAAAAAATTCAAACCTTTTTTAGACCTGTAAGCTACTTATTGGAATCAGAAGGGAAGTCAATGAGTGATTTTTTGACCTTTGGGACAAAAATTTGTTCAGTAGGTCAAATATGGACTTCTTGTACAGCCATAACATGTAATAAAAAAAAAATGTCAAACCTTTTTTAGACCTGTAAGCTACTTATTGGAATCAGAAGGAAAGTCAATGAGTGACTTTTTGACCTTTGGAAAAAAAAATAGTTCAGTAGGTCAAATATGGACTTTGTATAGCCATAATATGTAAAAAAAAATAAAAAATTTTTTTTTAACCTTTTGTAGACCTTTTAGCTACTTATTGGAACCAGAAGGAAAGTCCATGAGTGACTTTTTGACCTTTGGAAAAAAAAATTGTTCAGTAGGTCAAATATGGACTTCTTATACAGCCATAATATATATATAAAAAATAAATACAAAAAAAATTCAAACCTTTTGTAGACCTTTTAGCTACTTATTGGAACCAGAAGGAAAGTCAATGAGTGACTTTTTGACCTTTGGGACAAAAATTTGTTCAGTAGGTCAAATATGGACTTCTTGTACAGCCATAAAATGCAAAAAATTTTTTTTTTAAAAATTCAAACCTTTTGTAGACCTTTTAGCTACTTATTGGAACCAGAATGAAAGTCAATGAGTGACTTTTTGACCTTTGGAAAAAAAAATTGTTCAGTAGGTCAAATATGGACTTCTTGTACAGCCATAAAATGTAAAAAAAAAAAAAAAAAAAAAAAAAAAAATTCAAACCTTTTTTAGACCTGTAAGCTACTTATTGGAATCAGAAGGGAAGTCAATAAGTGACTTTTTGACCTTTGGGACAAAAAATTGTTCAGTAGGTCAAATATGGACTTCTTGTACAGCCATAACATGTAATAAAAAAAAAATTCAAACCTTTTTTAGACCTGTAAGCTACTTATTGGAATCAGAAGGAAAGTCAATGAGTGACTTTTTGACCTTCGGAAAAAAAAATAGTTCAGTAGGTCAAATATGGACTTCTTGTACAGCCATAATATGTAAAAAAAAAAAAAAAAAAAAATTCAAACCTTTTGTAGACCTTTTAGCTACTTATTGGAACCGGAAGGAAAGTCAATGAGTGACTTTTTGACCTTTGGAAAAAAAAATTGTTCAGTAGGTCAAATATTGACTTTGTAGAGCCATAATATGTAAAAAAAAAAAAAAAAAAAAAAAAAACATTTTTAAACTTTTAGCTTTTTGTAAAAAAAAAAAAATAAATAAAAAAAAATCAAACCTTTTTTAGACCTGCAAGCTACTTATTGGAGTCAGAAGGGACGTCAATGAGTGACTTTTTGACCTTTGGGACAAAAATTTGTTCAGTAGGTCAAATATGGACTTCTTGTACAGCCATAATATGTAAAAAAAAAAAAAAATGAAAAATGTTAACCTTTTGTAGACCTTTTAGCTACTTATTGGAACCAGAAGGAAAGTCAATCAGTGACTTTTTGACCTTTGGAAAAAAAAATGCTCAGTAGGTCAAATATGGACTTCTTTTACAGCCATAATATGGCCATAATATTATGGCTGTACTCCATAATATGGAAAAAAATTAACAGTAGGTTAAATTTTTTTACACATTATGGCTGTACAAAGTAAATATTTGACCTACTGAACAATTTTTTTTTCCAAAGGTCAAAAAGTCACTCATTGACCCTCCTTCTGGTTCCAAAAAGTAGCTAAAAGGTCTACAAAAAAAATTCAAACCTTTTTTAGACCTGTAAGCTACTTATTGGAATCAGAAGGGAAGTCAATGAGTGACTTATTGACCTTTGGGACATAAATTTGTTCAGTAGATTTGTTCAGTAGGTCAAATATGGACTTTGTACAGCCATAATATGTAAAAAAAATAAAAAATGTAACCTTTTGTAGACCTTTTAGCTACTTATTGGAACCAGAAGGAAAGTCAATGAGTGACTTTTTGACCTTTGGAAAAAAAAATTGTTCAGTAGGTCAAATATGGAGTTCTTGTACAGCCATAATATGTAAAAAAAAAAAAAATTTAAAATAAAATTCAAACCTTTTTTAGACCTGTAAGCTACTTATTGGAATCAGAAGGGAAGTCAATGAGTGACTTTTTACCTTTGGGACAAAAATTTGTTCAGTAGGTCAAATATGGACTTTGTACAGCCATAATATGTAAAAAAAATAAAAAATAAAAATTTAACCTTTTGTAGACCTTTTAGCTACTTATTGGAACCAGAAGGAAAGTCCATGAGTGACTTTTTGACCTTTGGAAAAAAAAATTGTTCAGTAGGTCAAATATCGACTTCTTGTACAGCCATAATATATATAAAAAATTTTTTTTTAAAAATTCAAACCTTTTGTAGACCTTTTAGCTACTTATTGGAACCAGAAGGAAAGTCAATGAGTGACTTTTTGACCTTTGGTAAAAAAAAAAATGGTTCAGTAGGTCAAATATGGACTTCTTGTACAGCCATAATATGTAAAAAAAAAAAAAAAAAAAAAATTCAAACCTTTTTTAGACCTGTAAGCTACTTATTGGAATTAGAAGGGAAGTCAATGAGTGACTTTTTGACCTTTGGAAAAAAAAATTGTTCAGTAGGTCAAATATGGACTTCTTGTACAGCCATAATATGTAAAAAAAAAATTAAAAAAAAATTAAAACCTTTTGTACACCTTTTAGCTACTTATTGGAACCAGAAGGAAAGTCAATGAGTGACTTTTTGACCTTTGGAAAAAAAAATTGTTCAGTAGGTCAAATATGGACTTCTTGTACAGCCATAATATGTAAAAAAAAAATTCAAACCCTTTGTAGACCTTTTAGCTACTTTTTGGAACCTGAAGGAAAGTCAATGAGTGACTTTTTGACGTTTGGAAAAAAAAAATTCAGTAGGTCAAATATAGACTTCTTGTACAGCCATAATATATATTTATATATATATAAAAAAATCAAACCTTTTGTAGACCTTTTAGCTACTTATTGGAACCAGAAGGAAAGTCAATGAGTGACTTTTTGACCTTTGGAAAAAAAAATTGTTCAGTAGGTCAAATATGAACTTCTTGTACAGCCATAATATGTAAAAAAAATTCAAACCTTTTTTAGACCTGTAAGCTACTTATTGGAATCAAAAGGGAAGTCAATGAGTGACTTTTGACCTTTGGGACAAAAATTTGTTCATTAGGTCAAATATGGACTTTGTACAGCCATAATATGTAAAAAAAAAAAAAAAAAAAAAAAAATTAAAACCTTTTTTAGACCTGTAAGCTACTTATTGGAATCAGAAGGGAAGTCAATGAGTGACTTTTTGACCTTTGGAAAAAAAAATTGTTCAGTAGGTCAAATATGGACTTCTTGTACAGCCATAATATGTAAAAAAAAAAAAAAAAATTAAAAATTCTAACCTTTTGTAGACCTTTTAGCTACTTATTGGAACCAGAAGGAAAGTCAATGAGTGACTTTTTGACCATTGGAAAAAAAAAATTTTCAGTAGGTCAAATATGGACTTCTTGTACAGCCATAATATGTAAAAAAAAAAAAAAATTCAAACCCTTTGTAGACCTTTTAGCTACTTTTTGGAACCTGAAGGAAAGTCAATGAGTGACTTTTTGACCTTTGGAAAAAAATTTTTTTCAGTAGGTCAAATATAGACTTCTTGTACAGCCATAATATATATATATATGTATAAAAAAAAAAATCAAACCTTTTGTAGACCTTTTAGCTACTTAGTGGAACCAGAAGGAAAGCCAATGAGTGACTTTTTGACCTTTGGAAAAAAAAATTGTTCAGTAGGTCAAATATGAACTTCTTGTTCAGCCATAATATATATAAAAAAAAATATTTAAAAAATTCAAACCTTTTGTAGACCTTTTAGCTACTTATTGGAACCGGAAGGAAAGTCAATGAGTGACTTTTGACCTTTGGAAAAAAAAATTGTTCAGTAGGTCAAATATTGACTTTGTAGAGCCATAATATGTAAAAAAAACAAAAAAAAACAAAAACGTTTTTAAACTTTTAGCTTTTTGTAAAAAAAAAAAAAAAAAAAAAAAAAAAAAAAAACCTTTTTTAGACCTGCAAGCTACTTATTGGAGTCAGAAGGGACGTCAATGAGTGACTTTTTGACCTTTGGGACAAAAATTTGTTCAGTAGGTCAAATATGGACTTCTTGTACAGCCATAATATGTAAAAAAAAAAAAATGAAAAATGTTAACCTTTTGTAGACCTTTTAGCTACTTATTGGAACCAGAAGGGACGTCAATCAGTGACTTTTTGACCTTTGGAAAAAAAAATGTTCAGTAGGTCAAATATGGACTTCTTTTACAGCCATAATATGGCCATAATATTATGGCTGTACTCCATAATATGGAAAAAAATTAACAGTAGGTTAATTTTTTTTTTTTTTTTTTTTTACACATTATGGCTGTACAAAGTAAATATTTGACCTACTGAACAATTTTTTTTTCCAAAGGTCAAAAAGTCACTCATTGACCCTCCTTCTGGTTCCAAAAAGTAGCTAAAAGGTCTACAAAAAAAATTCAAACCTTTTTTAGACCTGTAAGCTACTTATTGGAATCAGAAGGGAAGTCAATGAGTGACTTATTGACCTTTGGGACATAAATTTGTTCAGTAGATTTGTTCAGTAGGTCAAATATGGACTTTGTACAGCCATAATATGTAGAAAAAAAAAAAAAATTAACCTTTTGTAGACCTTTTAGCTACTTATTGGAACCAGAAGGAAAGTCAATGAGTGACTTTTTGACCTTTGGAAAAAAAAATTGTTCAGTAGGTCAAATATTGACTTTGTACAGCCATAATGTGTAAAAAAAAAAAAATTAAAAATAAAATTCAAACCTTTTTTAGACCTGTAAGCTACTTATTGGAATCAGAAGGGAAGTCAATGAGTGACTTTTTGACCTTTGGGACAAAAATTTGTTCAGTAGGTCAAATATGGACTTTGTACAGCCATAATATGTAAAAAAAAATAAAAAATAAAAATTTAACCTTTTGTAGACCTTTTAGCTACTTATTGGAACCAGAAGGAAAGTCCATGAGTGACTTTTTGACCTTTGGAAAAAAAAATTGTTCAGTAGGTCAAATATCGACTTCTTGTACAGCCATAATATATATAAAATTTTTTTTTTTAAAAATTCAAACCTTTTGTAGACCTTTTAGCTACTTATTGGAACCAGAAGGAAAGTCAATGAGTGACTTTTTGACCTTTGGTAAAAAAAAATGGTTCAGTAGGTCAAATATGGACTTCTTGTACAGCCATAATATGTAAAAAAAATAAAATAAAAAAAAATTCAAACCTTTTTTAGACCTGTAAGCTACTTATTGGAATTAGAAGGGAAGTCAATGAGTGACTTTTTGACCTTTGGAAAAAAAAATTGTACAGTAGGTCAAATATGGACTTCTTGTACAGCCATAATATGTAAAAAAAAAATTAAAAAAAAAATTAAAACCTTTTGTAGACCTTTTAGCTACTTATTGGAACCAGAAGGAAAGTCAATGAGTGACTTTTTGACCTTTGGAAAAAAAAATTGTTCAGTAGGTCAAATATTGACTTTGTACAGCCATAATGTGTAAAAAAAAAAAAAAAAAAAAAAATTTAACCTTTTAGCTTTTTGTAAAAAAAAAAAAAAAAAAGAAAAAAAAATTCAATCCTTTTTTAGACCTGTAAGCTACTTATTGGATTCAGAAGGGACGTCAATGAGTGACTTTTTGACTTTTGGGAAAAAAATTTGTTCAGTAGGTCAAATATGGACTTCTTGTACAGCCATAACATGTAATAAAAAAAATAAAAAAAAATTTAACCTTTTTAGACCTTTTAGCTACTTATTGGAACCAGAAGGAAAGTCAATGAGTGACTTTTTGACCTTTGGAAAAAAAAATTGTTCAGTAGGTCAAATATGGACTTCTTGTACAGCCATAATATGTAAATAAAAAATTCAAACCCTTTGTAGACCTTTTAGCTACTTTTTGGAACCTGAAGGAAAGTCAATGAGTGACTTTTTGACCTTTGGAAAAAAAAAATTTCAGTAGGTCAAATATAGACTTCTTGTACAGCCATAATATATATTTATATATATATAAAAAAAAAATCAAACCTTTTGTAGACCTTTTAGCTACTTATTGGAACCAGAAGGAAAGTCAATGAGTGACTTTTTGACCTTTGGAAAAAAAAATTGTTCAGTAGGTCAAATATGGACTTCTTGTACAGCCATAATATGTAAAAAAAAGTTTAAAAAAAAATTAAAACCTTTTGTAGACCTTTTAGCTACTTATTGGAACCAGAAGGAAAGTCAATGAGTGACTTTTTGACCTTTGGAAAAAAAAATTGTTCAGTAGGTCAAATATTGACTTTGTACAGCCATAATGTGTAAAAAAAAAAAAAAAAAAAAAAAAATTTAACCTTTTAGCTTTTTGTAAAAAAAAAGAAAAAAAAGAAAAAAAAATTCAATCCTTTTTTAGACCTGTAAGCTACTTATTGGATTCAGAAGGGACGTCAATGAGTGACTTTTTGACTTTTGGGAAAAAAATTTGTTCAGTAGGTCAAATATGGACTTCTTGTACAGCCATAACATGTAATAAAAAAAATTCAAAAAAATTTAACCTTTTGTAGACCTTTTAGCTACTTATTGGAACCAGAAGGAAAGTCAATGAGTGACTTTTTGACCTTTGGAAAAAAAAATTGTTCAGTAGGTCAAATATGGACTTCTTGTACAGCCATAATATGTAAAAAAAAAATTCAAACCCTTTGTAGACCTTTTAGCTACTTTTTGGAACCTGAAGGAAAGTCAATGAGTGACTTTTTGACGTTTGGAAAAAAAAAAATTCAGTAGGTCAAATATAGACTTCTTGTACAGCCATAATATATATTTATATATATATAAAAAAAAATCAAACCTTTTGTAGACCTTTTAGCTACTTATTGGAACCAGAAGGAAAGTCAATGAGTGACTTTTTGACCTTTGGAAAAAAAAATTGTTCAGTAGGTCAAATATGAACTTCTTGTACAGCCATAATATGTAAAAAAAATTCAAACCTTTTTAGACCTGTAAGCTACTTATTGGAA
Organism: Gobio gobio; assembly: GCF_949357685.1. Taxonomy (NCBI): domain Eukaryota; kingdom Metazoa; phylum Chordata; class Actinopteri; order Cypriniformes; family Gobionidae; genus Gobio; species Gobio gobio. The sequence goes on along the minus strand of NC_137104.1, from coordinate 32,292,554 downwards.
TCAAAAGGGAAGTCAATGAGTGACTTTTGACCTTTGGGACAAAAATTTGTTCATTAGGTCAAATATGGACTTTGTACAGCCATAATATGTAAAAAAAAAAAAAAAAAAAAAAAAATTAAAAACTTTTTTAGACCTGTAAGCTACTTATTGGAATCAGAAGGGAAGTCAATGAGTGACTTTTTGACCTTTGGAAAAAAAAATTGTTCAGTAGGTCAAATATGGACTTCTTGTACAGCCATAATATGTAAAAAAAAAAAAAAAAAAATTAAAAATTCTAACCTTTTGTAGACCTTTTAGCTACTTATTGGAACCAGAAGGAAAGTCAATGAGTGACTTTTTGACCATTGGAAAAAAAAATTTTTCAGTAGGTCAAATATGGACTTCTTGTACAGCCATAATATGTAAAAAAAAAAAAAAATTCAAACCCTTTGTAGACCTTTTAGCTACTTTTTGGAACCTGAAGGAAAGTCAATGAGTGACTTTTTGACCTTTGGAAAAAAAAATTTTTCAGTAGGTCAAATATAGACTTCTTGTACAGCCATAATATATATATATATGTATAAAAAAAAATCAAACCTTTTGTAGACCTTTTAGCTACTTAGTGGAACCAGAAGGAAAGTCAATGAGTGACTTTTTGACCTTTGGAAAAAAAAATTGTTCAGTAGGTCAAATATGGACTTCTTGTACAGCCATAATATGTAAAAAAAAAAAAAAAACAATTTTAAATTCCAAATTTTTGTAGAACTTTTAGCTAATTATTGGAACCAGAAGGAAAGCCAATGAGTGACTTTTTGACCTTTGGAAAAAAAAATTGTTCAGTAGGTCAAATATGAACTTCTTGTACAGCCATAATATATATAAAAAAAATATTAAAAAAATTCAAACCTTTTGTAGACCTTTTAGCTACTTATTGGAACCGGAAGGAAAGTCAATGAGTGACTTTTGACCTTTGGAAAAAAAAATTGTTCAGTAGGTCAAATATTGACTTTGTAGAGCCATAATATGTAAAAAAATAAAATAAAATAAAAAACGTTTTTAAACTTTTAGCTTTTTGTAAAAAAAAAAAAAAAAAAAAAAAAAAAACACCCTTTTTTAGACCTGCAAGCTGCTTATTGGAGTCAGAAGGGACGTCAATGAGTGACTTTTTGACCTTTGGGACAAAAATTTGTTCAGTAGGTCAAATATGGACTTCTTGTACAGCCATAATATGTAAAAAAAAAAATGAAAAATGTTAACCTTTTGTAGACCTTTTAGCTACTTATTGGAACCAGAAGGAAAGTCAATCAGTGACTTTTTGACCTTTGGAAAAAAAAATGTTCAGTAGGTCAAATATGGACTTCTTTTACAGCCATAATATGGCCATAATATTATGGCTGTACTCCATAATATGGAAAAAAATTAACAGTAGGTTAATTTTTTTTTTTTTTTTTTTTACACATTATGGCTGTACAAAGTAAATATTTGACCTACTGAACAATTTTTTTTTCCAAAGGTCAAAAAGTCACTCATTGACCCTCCTTCTGGTTCCAAAAAGTAGCTAAAAGGTCTACAAAAAAAATTCAAACCTTTTTTAGACCTGTAAGCTACTTATTGGAATCAGAAGGGAAGTCAATGAGTGACTTATTGACCTTTGGGACATAAATTTGTTCAGTAGATTTGTTCAGTAGGTCAAATATGGACTTTGTACAGCCATAATATGTAAAAAAAAAAAAAATTAACCTTTTGTAGACCTTTTAGCTACTTATTGGAACCAGAAGGAAAGTCAATGAGTGACTTTTTGACCTTTGGAAAAAAAAATTGTTCAGTAGGTCAAATATGGAGTTCTTGTACAGCCATAATATGTAAAAAAAAAAAAAATTAAAAAAAAAATTCAAACCTTTTTTAGACCTGTAAGCTACTTATTGGAATCAGAAGGGAAGTCAATGAGTGACTTTTTGACCTTTGGGACAAAAATTTGTTCAGTAGGTCAAATATGGACTTTGTACAGCCATAATATGTAAAAAAAATAAAAAATAAAAATTTAACCTTTTGTAGACCTTTTAGCTACTTATTGGAACCAGAAGGAAAGTCCATGAGTGACTTTTTGACCTTTGGAAAAAAAAATTGTTCAGTAGGTCAAATATCGACTTCTTGTACAGCCATAATATATATAAAAAATTTTTTTTTAAAAATTCAAACCTTTTGTAGACCTTTTAGCTACTTATTGGAACCAGAAGGAAAGTCAATGAGTGACTTTTTGACCTTTGGTAAAAAAAAATGGTTCAGTAGGTCAAATATGGACTTCTTGTACAGCCATAATATGTAAAAAAAAAAAAAAAAAAAAAAAAATTCAAACCTTTTTTAGACCTGTAAGCTACTTATTGGAATTAGAAGGGAAGTCAATGAGTGACTTTTTGACCTTTGGAAAAAAAAATTGTTCAGTAGGTCAAATATGGACTTCTTGTACAGCCATAATATGTAAAAAAAAAATTAAAAAAAAAATTAAAACCTTTTGTAGACCTTTTAGCTACTTATTGGAACCAGAAGGAAAGTCAATGAGTGACTTTTTGACCTTTGGAAAAAAAAATTGTTCAGTAGGTCAAATATTGACTTTGTACAGCCATAATGTGTAAAAAAAAAAAAAAAAAAAAAATTTAACCTTTTAGCTTTTTGTAAAAAAAAAGAAAAAAAAAGAAAAAAAAATTCAATCCTTTTTTAGACCTGTAAGCTACTTATTGGATTCAGAAGGGACGTCAATGAGTGACTTTTTGACTTTTGGGAAAAAAATTTGTTCAGTAGGTCAAATATGGACTTCTTGTACAGCCATAACATGTAATAAAAAAAATAAAAAAAATTTAACCTTTTGTAGACCTTTTAGCTACTTATTGGAACCAGAAGGAAAGTCAATGAGTGACTTTTTGACCTTTGGAAAAAAAAATTGTTCAGTAGGTCAAATATGGACTTCTTGTACAGCCATAATATGTAAATAAAAAATTCAAACCCTTTGTAGACCTTTTAGCTACTTTTTGGAACCTGAAGGAAAGTCAATGAAAGTCAACTTTTTGACCTTTGGAAAAAAAAAATTTCAGTAGGTCAAATATAGACTTCTTGTACAGCCATAATATATATTTATATATATATAAAAAAAAATCAAACCTTTTGTAGACCTTTTAGCTACTTATTGGAACCAGAAGGAAAGTCAATGAGTGACTTTTTGACCTTTGGAAAAAAAAATTGTTCAGTAGGTCAAATATGAACTTCTTGTACAGCCATAATATGTAAAAAAAATTCAAACCTTTTTTAGACCTGTAAGCTACTTATTGGAATCAAAAGGGAAGTCAATGAGTGACTTTTGACCTTTGGGACAAAAATTTGTTCATTAGGTCAAATATGGACTTTGTACAGCCATAATATGTAAAAAAAAAAAAAAAAAAAAAAAATTAAAACCTTTTTTAGACCTGTAAGCTACTTATTGGAATCAGAAGGGAAGTCAATGAGTGACTTTTTGACCTTTGGAAAAAAAAATTGTTCAGTAGGTCAAATATGGACTTCTTGTACAGCCATAATATGTAAAAAAAAAAAAAAATTTAAATTCTAACCTTTTGTAGACCTTTTAGCTACTTATTGGAACCAGAAGGAAAGTCAATGAGTGACTTTTTGACCTTTAAAAAAAAATGTGTTCAGTAGGTCAAATATGGACTTTGTACAGCCATAATATGTAAAAAAAAAAAAAAAAAAAAAAAATTTAACCTTTTGTAGACCTTTTAGCTACTTATTTAAACCAGAAGGAAAGTCAATGAGTGACTTTTTGAACTTTGGAAAAAAAAATTGTTCAGTAGGTCAAATATGGACTTCTTGTACAGCCATAATATGTAAAAAAAAAAAAAAAAAATTCAAACCTTTTGTAGACCTTTTAGCTACTTATTGGAACCAGAAGGAAAGTCAATGAGTGACTTTTTGACCTTTGGAAAAAAAATTTGTTCAGTAGGTCAAATATTGACTTTGTACAGCCATAACATGTAATAAAAAAAAATTAAAAAAAATGTAACCTTTTGTATACCTTTTAGCTACTTATTGGAACCAGAAGGAAAGTCAATGAGTGACTTTTTGACCATTGGAAAAAAAAAATTTCAGTAGGTCAAATATGGACTTCTTGTACAGCCATAATATGTAAAAAAAAAAAAAATTCAAACCCTTTGTAGACCTTTTAGCTACTTTTTGGAACCTGAAGGAAAGTCAATGAGTGACTTTTTGACCTTTGGAAAAAAATATTTTTCAGTAGGTCAAATATAGACTTCTTGTACAGCCATAATATATATATATATGTATAATAAAAAAAAATCAAACCTTTTGTAGACCTTTTAGCTACTTAGTGGAACCAGAAGGAAAGTCAATGAGTGACTTTTTGACCTTTGGAAAAAAAAATTGTTCAGTAGGTCAAATATGGACTTCTTGTACAGCCATAATATGTAAAAAAAAAAAAAAAAAAAAAAATTTAAATTCCAAATTTTTGTAGAACTTTTAGCTAATTATTGGAACCAGAAGGAAAGCCAATGAGTGACTTTTTGACCTTTGGAAAAAAAAATTGTTCAGTAGGTCAAATATGAACTTCTTGTACAGCCATAATTTATATAAAAAAAATATTAAAAAAATTCAAACCTTTTGTAGACCTTTTAGCTACTTATTGGAACCAGAAGGAAAGTCAATGAGTGACTTTTTGACCTTTGGAAAAAAAAATTGTTCAGTAGGTCAAATATGGACTTCTTGTACAGCCATAATATGTAAAAAAAATTAAAAAAAAAATTCAAACCTTTTGTAGACCTTTTAGCTACTTATTGGAACCAGAAGGAAAGTCAATGAGTGACTTTTTGACCTTTGGAAAAAAAAATTTGTTCAGTAGGTCAAATATTGACTTTGTACAGCCATAATGTGTAAAAAAAAAAAAAAAAATTCAATCCTTTTTTAGACCTGTAAGCTACTTATTGGATTCAGAAGGGACGTCAATGAGTGACTTTTTGACTTTTGGGAAAAAAAATTGTTCAGTAGGTCAAATATGGACTTCTTGTACAGCCATTACATGTAATAAAAATAAAAAATAAAAATGTAACCTTTTGTAGACCTTTTAGCTACTTATTGGAACCAGAAGGAAAGTCCATGAGTGACTTTTTGACCTTTGGAAAAAAAAATTGTTCAGTAGGTCAAATATCGACTTCTTGTACAGCCATAATATATATAAAAAAAAATATAAAAAAAATTCAAACCTTTTTTAGACCTGTAAGCTACTTATTGGAATTAGAAGGGAAGTCAATGAGTGACTTTTTGACCTTTGGAAAAAAAAATTGTTCAGTAGGTCAAATATGGACTTCTTGTACAGCCATAATATGTAAAAAAAAAATTAAAAAAAAAATTAAAACCTTTTGTAGACCTTTTAGCTACTTATTGGAACCAGAAGGAAAGTCAATGAGTGACTTTTTGACCTTTGGAAAAAAAAATTGTTCAGTAGGTCAAATATTGACTTTGTACAGCCATAATGTGTAAAAAAAAAAAAAAAAAAAAAACATTTAACCTTTTAGCTTTTTGTAAAAAAAAAAAAAAAAAAGAAAAAAAAATTCAATCCTTTTTTAGACCTGTAAGCTACTTATTGGATTCAGAAGGGACGTCAATGAGTGACTTTTTGACTTTTGGGAAAAAAATTTGTTCAGTAGGTCAAATATGGACTTCTTGTACAGCCATAACATGTAATAAAAAAAATAAAAAAAAATTTAACCCTTTGTAGACCTTTTAGCTACTTTTTGGAACCTGAAGGAAAGTCAATGAGTGACTTTTTGACCTTTGGAAAAAAAAAATTTCAGTAGGTCAAATATAGACTTCTTGTACAGCCATAATATATATTTATATATATATAAAAAAAAAATCAAACCTTTTGTAGACCTTTTAGCTACTTATTGGAACCAGAAGGAAAGTCAATGAGTGACTTTTTGACCTTTGGAAAAAAAAATTGTTCAGTAGGTCAAATATGGACTTCTTGTACAGCCATAATATGTAAAAAAAAGTTTAAAAAAAAATTAAAACCTTTTGTAGACCTTTTAGCTACTTATTGGAACCAGAAGGAAAGTCAATGAGTGACTTTTTGACCTTTGGAAAAAAAAATTGTTCAGTAGGTCAAATATTGACTTTGTACAGCCATAATGTGTAAAAAAAAAAAAAAAAAAAAAAAAATTTAACCTTTTAGCTTTTTGTAAAAAAAAAAAAAAAAAAGAAAAAAAAATTCAATCCTTTTTTAGACCTGTAAGCTACTTATTGGATTCAGAAGGGACGTCAATGAGTGACTTTTTGACTTTTGGGAAAAAAATTTGTTCAGTAGGTCAAATATGGACTTCTTGTACAGCCATAACATGTAATAAAAAAAATTCAAAAAAATTTAACCTTTTGTAGACCTTTTAGCTACTTATTGGAACCAGAAGGAAAGTCAATGAGTGACTTTTTGACCTTTGGAAAAAAAAATTGTTCAGTAGGTCAAATATGGACTTCTTGTACAGCCATAATATGTAAAAAAAAAAATTCAAACCCTTTGTAGACCTTTTAGCTACTTTTTGGAACCTGAAGGAAAGTCAATGAGTGACTTTTTGACGTTTGGAAAAAAAAAAATTCAGTAGGTCAAATATAGACTTCTTGTACAGCCATAATATATATTTATATATATATAAAAAAAAATCAAACCTTTTGTAGACCTTTTAGCTACTTATTGGAACCAGAAGGAAAGTCAATGAGTGACTTTTTGACCTTTGGAAAAAAAAATTGTTCAGTAGGTCAAATATGAACTTCTTGTACAGCCATAATATGTAAAAAAAATTCAAACCTTTTTAGACCTGTAAGCTACTTATTGGAATCAAAAGGGAAGTCAATGAGTGACTTTTGACCTTTGGGACAAAAATTTGTTCATTAGGTCAAATATGGACTTTGTACAGCCATAATATGTAAAAAAAAAAAAAAAAAAAAAAAAATTAAAAACTTTTTTAGACCTGTAAGCTACTTATTGGAATCAGAAGGGAAGTCAATGAGTGACTTTTTGACCTTTGGAAAAAAAAATTGTTCAGTAGGTCAAATATGGACTTCTTGTACAGCCATAATATGTAAAAAAAAAAAAAAAAAAAATTAAAAATTCTAACCTTTTGTAGACCTTTTAGCTACTTATTGGAACCAGAAGGAAAGTCAATGAGTGACTTTTTGACCATTGGAAAAAAAATTTTTTCAGTAGGTCAAATATGGACTTCTTGTACAGCCATAATATGTAAAAAAAAAAAAAAATTCAAACCCTTTGTAGACCTTTTAGCTACTTTTTGGAACCTGAAGGAAAGTCAATGAGTGACTTTTTGACCTTTGGAAAAAAAAAATTTTCAGTAGGTCAAATATAGACTTCTTGTACAGCCATAATATATATATATATGTATAAAAAAAAATCAAACCTTTTGTAGACCTTTTAGCTACTTAGTGGAACCAGAAGGAAAGTCAATGAGTGACTTTTTGACCTTTGGAAAAAAAAATTGTTCAGTAGGTCAAATATGGACTTCTTGTACAGCCATAATATGTAAAAAAAAAAAAAAAACAATTTTAAATTCCAAATTTTTGTAGAACTTTTAGCTAATTATTGGAACCAGAAGGAAAGCCAATGAGTGACTTTTTGACCTTTGGAAAAAAAAATTGTTCAGTAGGTCAAATATGAACTTCTTGTACAGCCATAATATATATAAAAAAAATATTAAAAAAATTCAAACCTTTTGTAGACCTTTTAGCTACTTATTGGAACCGGAAGGAAAGTCAATGAGTGACTTTTGACCTTTGGAAAAAAAAATTGTTCAGTAGGTCAAATATTGACTTTGTAGAGCCATAATATGTAAAAAAATAAAATAAAATAAAAAACGTTTTTAAACTTTTAGCTTTTTGTAAAAAAAAAAAAAAAAAAAAAAAAAAAAACACCCTTTTTTAGACCTGCAAGCTGCTTATTGGAGTCAGAAGGGACGTCAATGAGTGACTTTTTGACCTTTGGGACAAAAATTTGTTCAGTAGGTCAAATATGGACTTCTTGTACAGCCATAATATGTTAAAAAAAAAATGAAAAATGTTAACCTTTTGTAGACCTTTTAGCTACTTATTGGAACCAGAAGGAAAGTCAATCAGTGACTTTTTGACCTTTGGAAAAAAAAATGTTCAGTAGGTCAAATATGGACTTCTTTTACAGCCATAATATGGCCATAATATTATGGCTGTACTCCATAATATGGAAAAAAATTAACAGTAGGTTAATTTTTTTTTTTTTTTTTTTTTACACATTATGGCTGTACAAAGTAAATATTTGACCTACTGAACAATTTTTTTTTCCAAAGGTCAAAAAGTCACTCATTGACCCTCCTTCTGGTTCCAAAAAGTAGCTAAAAGGTCTACAAAAAAAATTCAAACCTTTTTTAGACCTGTAAGCTACTTATTGGAATCAGAAGGGAAGTCAATGAGTGACTTATTGACCTTTGGGACATAAATTTGTTCAGTAGATTTGTTCAGTAGGTCAAATATGGACTTTGTACAGCCATAATATGTAAAAAAAAAAAAAATTAACCTTTTGTAGACCTTTTAGCTACTTATTGGAACCAGAAGGAAAGTCAATGAGTGACTTTTTGACCTTTGGAAAAAAAAATTGTTCAGTAGGTCAAATATGGAGTTCTTGTACAGCCATAATATGTAAAAAAAAAAAAAAAATTAAAAAAAAAATTCAAACCTTTTTTAGACCTGTAAGCTACTTATTGGAATCAGAAGGGAAGTCAATGAGTGACTTTTTGACCTTTGGGACAAAAATTTGTTCAGTAGGTCAAATATGGACTTTGTACAGCCATAATATGTAAAAAAAATAAAAAATAAAAATTTAACCTTTTGTAGACCTTTTAGCTACTTATTGGAACCAGAAGGAAAGTCCATGAGTGACTTTTTGACCTTTGGAAAAAAAAATTGTTCAGTAGGTCAAATATCGACTTCTTGTACAGCCATAATATATATAAAAAAAAAATTTTTTAAAATTCAAACCTTTTGTAGACCTTTTAGCTACTTATTGGAACCAGAAGGAAAGTCAATGAGTGACTTTTTGACCTTTGGTAAAAAAAAATGGTTCAGTAGGTCAAATATGGACTTCTTGTACAGCCATAATATGTAAAAAAAAAAAAAAAAAAATTCAAACCTTTTTTAGACCTGTAAGCTACTTATTGGAATTAGAAGGGAAGTCAATGAGTGACTTTTTGACCTTTGGAAAAAAAAATTGTTCAGTAGGTCAAATATGGACTTCTTGTACAGCCATAATATGTAAAAAAAAAATTAAAAAAAAAATTAAAACCTTTTGTAGACCTTTTAGCTACTTATTGGAACCAGAAGGAAAGTCAATGAGTGACTTTTTGACCTTTGGAAAAAAAATTTGTTCAGTAGGTCAAATATTGACTTTGTACAGCCATAATGTGTAAAAAAAAAAAAAAAAAAAAAAATTTAACCTTTTAGCTTTTTGTAAAAAAAAAGAAAAAAAAAGAAAAAAAAATTCAATCCTTTTTTAGACCTGTAAGCTACTTATTGGATTCAGAAGGGACGTCAATGAGTGACTTTTTGACTTTTGGGAAAAAAATTTGTTCAGTAGGTCAAATATGGACTTCTTGTACAGCCATAACATGTAATAAAAAAAATAAAAAAAATTTAACCTTTTGTAGACCTTTTAGCTACTTATTGGAACCAGAAGGAAAGTCAATGAGTGACTTTTTGACCTTTGGAAAAAAAAATTGTTCAGTAGGTCAAATATGGACTTCTTGTACAGCCATAATATGTAAATAAAAAATTCAAACCCTTTGTAGACCTTTTAGCTACTTTTTGGAACCTGAAGGAAAGTCAATGAAAGTCAACTTTTTGACCTTTGGAAAAAAAAAATTTCAGTAGGTCAAATATAGACTTCTTGTACAGCCATAATATATATTTATATATATATAAAAAAAAATCAAACCTTTTGTAGACCTTTTAGCTACTTATTGGAACCAGAAGGAAAGTCAATGAGTGACTTTTTGACCTTTGGAAAAAAAAATTGTTCAGTAGGTCAAATATGA
>NC_137104.1:32272451-32277451 GCF_949357685.1 Gobio gobio | reverse complement strand
TTTAAAAATTCTAACCTTTTGTAGACCTTTTAGCTACTTATTGGAACCAGAAGGAAAGTCAATGAGTGACTTTTTGACCTTTGGAAAAAAAATGTGTTCAGTAGGTCAAATATGGACTTTGTACAGCCATAATATGTAAAAAAAAAAAAAAAAATTTAACCTTTTGTAGACCTTTTAGCTACTTATTTAAACCAGAAGGAAAGTCAATGAGTGACTTTTTGAACTTTGGAAAAAAAAATTGTTCAGTAGGTCAAATATGGACTTCTTGTACAGCCATAATATGTAAAAAAAAAAAAAAAAAATCAAACCTTTTGTAGACCTTTTAGCTACTTATTGGAACCAGAAGGAAAGTCAATGAGTGACTTTTTGACCTTTGGAAAAAAAAATTGTTCAGTAGGTCAAATATTGACTTTGTACAGCCATAACATGTAATAAAAAAAAATAAAATAAAATTTAACCTTTTGTAGACCTTTTAGCTACTTATTGGAACCAGAAGGAAAGTCAATGAGTGACTTTTTGACCATTGGAAAAAAAAAAATTTCAGTAGGTCAAATATGGACTTCTTGTACAGCCATAATATGTAAAAAAAAAAAAAATTCAAACCCTTTTAGACCTTTTAGCTACTTTTTGGAACCTGAAGGAAAGTCAATGAGTGACTTTTTGACCTTTGGAAAAAAATTTTTTTCAGTAGGTCAAATATAGACTTCTTGTACAGCCATAATATATATATATATGTATAAAAAAAAAATCAAACCTTTTGTAGACCTTTTAGCTACTTAGTGGAACCAGAAGGAAAGTCAATGAGTGACTTTTTGACCTTTGGAAAAAAAAATTGTTCAGTAGGTCAAATATGGACTTCTTGTACAGCCATAATATGTAAAAAAAAAAAAAAAAATTTAAATTCCAAATTTTTGTAGAACTTTTAGCTAATTATTGGAACCAGAAGGAAAGTCAATGAGTGACTTTTTGACCTTTGGAAAAAAAATTGTTCAGTAGGTCAAATATGGACTTCTTGTACAGCCATAATATGTAAAAAAAAAAATTTTTTTTTTTAAATTCTAACCTTTTGTAGACCTTTTAGCTACTTATTGGAACCAGAAGGAAAGTCAATGAGTGACTTTTTGACCTTTAGAAAAAAAATGTGTTCAGTAGGTCAAATATGGACTTTGTACAGCCATAATATGTAAAAAAAAAAAAAAAAAAAAAAAAAAAAAAAAAAAAAAATTTAACCTTTTGTAGACCTTTTAGCTACTTATTTAAACCAGAAGGAAAGTCAATGAGTGACTTTTTGAACTTTGGAAAAAAAAATTGTTCAGTAGGTCAAATATGGACTTCTTGTACAGCCATAATATGTAAAAAAAAAAAAAAAAAAATCAAACCTTTTGTAGACCTTTTAGCTACTTAGTGGAACCAGAAGGAAAGTCAATGAGTGACTTTTTGACCTTTGGAAAAAAAAATTGTTCAGTAGGTCAAATATGGACTTCTTGTACAGCCATAATATGTAAAAAAAAAAAAAAAAAAAATTTAAATTCCAAATTTTTGTAGAACTTTTAGCTAATTATTGGAACCAGAAGAAAAGCCAATGAGTGACTTTTTGACCTTTGGAAAAAAAAATTGTTCAGTAGGTCAAATATGAACTTCTTGTACAGCCATAATATGTAAAAAAAATTCAAACCTTTTTTAGACCTGTAAGCTACTTATTGGAATCAGAAGGGAAGTCAATGAGTGACTTTTTGACCTTTGGAAAAAAAAATTGTTCAGTAGGTCAAATATAGACTTCTTGTACAGCCATAACATGTAATAAAAAAAATTAAAAAAAAAATTAACCTTTTGTAGACCTTTTAGCTACTTATTGGAACCAGAAGGAAAGTCAATGAGTGACTTTTTGACCTTTGGAAAAAAAAATTGTTCAGTAGGTCAAATGTAGACTTCTTGTACAGCCATAATATATATTTATATATATATATATATATATAAAAAAAATTCAAACCTTTTGTAGACCTTTTAGCTACTTATTGGAACCAGAAGGAAAGTCAATGAGTGACTTTTTGACCTTTGGAAAAAAAATTTGTTCAGTAGGTCAAATATTGACTTTGTACAGCCATAACATGTAATAAAAAAAAATTAAAAAAAATGTAACCTTTTGTATACCTTTTAGCTACTTATTGGAACCAGAAGGAAAGTCAATGAGTGACTTTTTGACCATTGGAAAAAAAAAAATTTCAGTAGGTCAAATATGGACTTCTTGTACAGCCATAATATGTAAAAAAAAAAAAATTCAAACCCTTTGTAGACCTTTTAGCTACTTTTTGGAACCTGAAGGAAAGTCAATGAGTGACTTTTTGACCTTTGGAAAAAAATATTTTTCAGTAGGTCAAATATAGACTTCTTGTACAGCCATAATATATATATATATGTATAATAAAAAAAAATCAAACCTTTTGTAGACCTTTTAGCTACTTAGTGGAACCAGAAGGAAAGTCAATGAGTGACTTTTTGACCTTTGGAAAAAAAAATTGTTCAGTAGGTCAAATATGGACTTCTTGTACAGCCATAGATATGTAAAAAAAAAAAAAAAAAAAATTTAAATTCCAAATTTTTGTAGAACTTTTAGCTAATTATTGGAACCAGAAGGAAAGCCAATGAGTGACTTTTTGACCTTTGGAAAAAAAAATTGTTCAGTAGGTCAAATATGAACTTCTTGTACAGCCATAATTTATATAAAAAAAATATTAAAAAAATTCAAACCTTTTGTAGACCTTTTAGCTACTTATTGGAACCAGAAGGAAAGTCAATGAGTGACTTTTTGACCTTTGGAAAAAAAAATTGTTCAGTAGGTCAAATATGGACTTCTTGTACAGCCATAATATGTAAAAAAAATAAAAAAAAAAATTCAAACCTTTTGTAGACCTTTTAGCTACTTATTGGAACCAGAAGGAAAGTCAATGAGTGACTTTTTGACCTTTGGAAAAAAAAATTTGTTCAGTAGGTCAAATATTGACTTTGTACAGCCATAATGTGTAAAAAAAAAAAAAAAAAATTCAATCCTTTTTTAGACCTGTAAGCTACTTATTGGATTCAGAAGGGACGTCAATGAGTGACTTTTTGACTTTTGGGAAAAAAATTTGTTCAGTAGGTCAAATATGGACTTCTTGTACAGCCATTACATGTAATAAAAATAAAAAATAAAAATGTAACCTTTTGTAGACCTTTTAGCTACTTATTGGAACCAGAAGGAAAGTCCATGAGTGACTTTTTGACCTTTGGAAAAAAAAATTGTTCAGTAGGTCAAATATCGACTTCTTGTACAGCCATAATATATATAAAAAAAAATATAAAAAAAATTCAAACCTTTTGTAGACCTTTTAGCTACTTATTGGAACCAGAAGGAAAGTCAATGAGTGACTTTTTGACCTTTGGAAAAAAAAATTGTTCAGTAGATCAAATATGGACTTCTTGTACAGCCATAATATGTAAAAAAATTTTTTAAAAAAAATTCAAACCTTTTGTAGACCTTTTAGCTACTTATTGGAACCAGAAGGAAAGTCAATGAGTGACTTTTTGACCTTTGGAAAAAAAAATTGTTCAGTAGGTCAAATATTGACTTTGTACAGCCATAATGTGTAAAAAAAAAAAAAAAAAAAAATTTTTTAACCTTTTAGCTTTTTGTAAAAAAAAAAAAAAAAAAAAAAAAAAAAAATTCAATCCTTTTTTAGACCTGTAAGCTACTTATTGGAATCAGAAGGGACGTCAATGAGTGACTTTTTGACTTTTGGGAAAAAAATTTGTTCAGTAGGTCAAATATGGACTTCTTGTACAGCCATAACATGTAATAAAAAAAATTAAAAAAAAATTAACCTTTTGTAGACCTTTTAGCTACTTATTGGAACCAGAAGGAAAGTCAATGAGTGACTTTTTGACCTTTGGAAAAAAAAATTGTTCAGTAGGTCAAATATAGACTTCTTGTACAGCCATAATATATATTTATATATATATGAAAAAAAATTCAAACCTTTTGTAGACCTTTTAGCTACTTATTGGAACCAGAAGGAAAGTCAATGAGTGACTTTTTGACCTTTGGAAAAAACAATTGTTCAGTAGGTCAAATATGAACTTCTTGTACAGTCATAATATGTAAAAAAAATTCAAACCTTTTTTAGACCTGTAAGCTACTTATTGGAATCAGAAGGGAAGTCAATGAGTGACTTTTTGACCTTTGGGACAAAAATTTGTTCAGTAGGTCAAATATGGACTTTGTACAGCCATAATATGTAAAAAAAAAAAAAAAAAAAAATTCAAACCTTTTTTAGACCTGTAAGCTACTTATTGGAATCAGAAGGGAAGTCAATGAGTGACTTTTTGACCTTTGGAAAAAAAAATTGTTCAGTAGGTCAAATATGGACTTCTTGTACAGCCATAATATGTAAAAAAAAAATTAAAAAAAAAATTAAAACCCTTTGTAGACCTTTTAGCTACTTATTGGAACCAGAAGGAAAGTCAATGAGTGACTTTTTGACCTTTGGAAAAAAAAATTGTTCAGTAGGTCAAATATTGACTTTGTACAGCCATAATGTGTAAAAAAAAAAAAAAAAAAAAAAATTTAACCTTTTAGCTTTTTTGTAAAAAAAAAGAAAAAAAAGAAAAAAAAAATCAATCCTTTTTTAGACCTGTAAGCTACTTATTGGATTCAGAAGGGACGTCAATGAGTGACTTTTTGACTTTTGGGAAAAAAATTTGTTCAGTAGGTCAAATATGGACTTCTTGTACAGCCATAATATGTAAAAAAAAGAAAAAAAAAAATTCAAACCTTTTGTAGACCTTTTAGCTACTTATTGGAACCAGAAGGAAAGTCAATGAGTGACTTTTTGACCTTTGGAAAAAAAATTTGTTCAGTAGGTCAAATATTGACTTTGTACAGCCATAACATGTAATAAAAAAAATTTTAAAAAAATGTAACCTTTTGTATACCTTTTAGCTACTTATTGGAACCAGAAGGAAAG
>NC_137104.1:32254951-32267451 GCF_949357685.1 Gobio gobio | reverse complement strand
TTTTGACCTTTGGAAAAAAAAATTGTTCAGTAGGTCAAATATGGACTTCTTGTACAGCCATAATATGTAAAAAAAAAATTCAAACCCTTTGTAGACCTTTTAGCTACTTTTTGGAACCTGAAGGAAAGTCAATGAGTGACTTTTTGACCTTTGGAAAAAAAAAATTTCAGTAGGTCAAATATAGACTTCTTGTACAGCCATAATATATATTTATATATATATATATAAAAAAAAATCAAACCTTTTGTAGACCTTTTAGCTACTTATTGGAACCAGAAGGAAAGTCAATGAGTGACTTTTTGACCTTTGGAAAAAAAAATTGTTCAGTAGGTCAAATATGAACTTCTTGTACAGCCATAATATGTAAAAAAAATTCAAACCTTTTTTAGACCTGTAAGCTACTTATTGGAATCAGAAAGGAAGTCAATGAGTGACTTTTTGACCTTTGGAAAAAAAATTGTTCAGTAGGTCAAATATGGACTTCTTGTACAGCCATAATATGTAAAAAAAAAATTTTTTTTAAAAAATTCTAACCTTTTGTAGACCTTTTAGCTACTTATTGGAACCAGAAGGAAAGTCAATGAGTGACTTTTTGACCTTTGGAAAAAAAATGTGTTCAGTAGGTCAAATATGGACTTTGTACAGCCATAATATGTAAAAAAAAAAAAAAAATTTAACCTTTTGTAGACCTTTTAGCTACTTATTTAAACCAGAAGGAAAGTCAATGAGTGACTTTTTGAACTTTGGAAAAAAAAATTGTTCAGTAGGTCAAATATGGACTTCTTGTACAGCCATAATATGTAAAAAATAAAATAAAAAATAAAACCTTTTGTAGACCTTTTAGCTACTTATTGGAACCAGAAGGAAAGTCAATGAGTGACTTTTTGACCTTTGGAAAAAAAAATTGTTCAGTAGGTCAAATATTGACTTTGTACAGCCATAACGTAATAAAAAAAAATAAAAAAAAATTTAACCTTTTGTAGACCTTTTAGCTACTTATTGGAACCAGAAGGAAAGTCAATGAGTGACTTTTTGACCATTGGAAAACAAAATATTTCAGTAGGTCAAATATGGACTTCTTGTACAGCCATAATATGTAAAAAAAAAAAAAAAATTCAAACCCTTTTAGACCTTTTAGCTACTTTTTGGAACCTGAAGGAAAGTCAATGAGTGACTTTTTGACCTTTGGAAAAAAAATTTTTTCAGTAGGTCAAATATAGACTTCTTGTACAGCCATAATATATATATATATGTATAAAAAAAAAATCAAACCTTTTGTAGACCTTTTAGCTACTTAGTGGAACCAGAAGGAAAGTCAATGAGTGACTTTTTGACCTTTGGAAAAAAAAATTGTTCAGTAGGTCAAATATGGACTTCTTGTACAGCCATAATATGTAAAAAAAAAAAAAAAAATTTAAATTCCAAATTTTTGTAGAACTTTTAGCTAATTATTGGAACCAGAAGGAAAGTCAATGAGTGACTTTTTGACCTTTGGAAAAAAAATTGTTCAGTAGGTCAAATATGGACTTCTTGTACAGCCATAATATGTAAAAAAAAAAATTTTTTTTTTAAATTCTAACCTTTTGTAGACCTTTTAGCTACTTATTGGAACCAGAAGGAAAGTCAATGAGTGACTTTTTGACCTTTAGAAAAAAAATGTGTTCAGTAGGTCAAATATGGACTTTGTACAGCCATAATATGTAAAAAAAAAAAAAAAAAAAAAAAAAAAAAAAAATTTAACCTTTTGTAGACCTTTTAGCTACTTATTTAAACCAGAAGGAAAGTCAATGAGTGACTTTTTGAACTTTGGAAAAAAAAATTGTTCAGTAGGTCAAATATGGACTTCTTGTACAGCCATAATATGTAAAAAAAAAAAAAAAAAAATCAAACCTTTTGTAGACCTTTTAGCTACTTATTGGAACCAGAAGGAAAGTCAATGAGTGACTTTTTGACCTTTGGAAAAAAAAATTGTTCAGTAGGTCAAATATTGACTTTGTACAGCCATAACATGTAATAAAAAAAAATAAAAAAAAATTTAACCTTTTGTAGACCTTTTAGCTACTTATTGGAACCAGAAGGAAAGTCAATGAGTGACTTTTTGACCATTGGAAAAAAAAAAATTTCAGTAGGTCAAATATGGACTTCTTGTACAGCCATAATATATATATATATGTATAAAAAAAAAATCAAACCTTTTGTAGACCTTTTAGCTACTTAGTGGAACCAGAAGGAAAGTCAATGAGTGACTTTTTGACCTTTGGAAAAAAAAATTGTTCAGTAGGTCAAATATGGACTTCTTGTACAGCCATAATATGTAAAAAAAAAAAAAAAAAAAAAATTTAAATTCCAAATTTTTGTAGAACTTTTAGCTAATTATTGGAACCAGAAGGAAAGCCAATGAGTGACTTTTTGACCTTTGGAAAAAAAAATTGTTCAGTAGGTCAAATATGAACTTCTTGTACAGCCATAATATGTAAAAAAAATTCAAACCTTTTTTAGACCTGTAAGCTACTTATTGGAATCAGAAGGGAAGTCAATGAGTGACTTTTTGACCTTTGGAAAAAAAAATTGTTCAGTAGGTCAAATATAGACTTCTTGTACAGCCATAACATGTAATAAAAAAAAATTAAAAAAAAAATTAACCTTTTGTAGACCTTTTAGCTACTTATTGGAACCAGAAGGAAAGTCAATGAGTGACTTTTTGACCTTTGGAAAAAAAAATTGTTCAGTAGGTCAAATGTAGACTTCTTGTACAGCCATAATATATATTTATATATATATATATAAAAAAAATTCAAACCTTTTGTAGACCTTTTAGCTACTTATTGGAACCAGAAGGAAAGTCAATGAGTGACTTTTTGACCTTTGGAAAAAAAAATTGTTCAGTAGGTCAAATATGGACTTCTTGTACAGTCATAATATGTAAAAAAAAATTCAAACCTTTTTTAGACCTGTAAGCTACTTATTGGAATCAGAAGGGAAGTCAATGAGTGACTTTTTGACCTTTGGGACAAAAATTTGTTCAGTAGGTCAAATATGGACTTTGTACAGCCATAATATGTAAAAAAACAAAAAAAAAAAAATTCAAACCTTTTTTAGACCTGTAAGCTACTTATTGGAATCAGAAGGGAAGTCAATGAGTGACTTTTTGACCTTTGGAAAAAAAAAATGTTCAGTAGGTCAAATATGGACTTCTTGTACAGCCATAATATGTAAAAAAAAAAATTTTTTTTTAAATTCTAACCTTTTGTAGACCTTTTAGCTACTTATTGGAACCAGAAGGAAAGTCAATGAGTGACTTTTTGACCTTTGGAAAAAAAAATGTGTTCAGTAGGTCAAATATGGACTTCTTGTATAGCCATAATATGTAAAAAAAAAAAAAAAAAAATTTTAAAAATTCAAAAATTTTGTAGAACTTTTAGCTAATTATTGGAACCAGAAGGAAAGCCAATGAGTGACTTTTTGACCTTTGGAAAAAAAAATTGTTCAGTAGGTCAAATATGAACTTCTTGTACAGCAAAATAATTTTTAAAAAAAATTCAAACCTTTTTTAGACCTGTAAGCTACTTATTGGAATCAGAAGGGAAGTCAATGAGTGACTTTTTGACCTTTGGGACAAAAATTTGTTCAGTAGGTCAAATATGGACTTTGTACAGCCATAATATGTAAAAAAAAATAAAAAATAAAAATTTAACCTTTTGTAGACCTTTTAGCTACTTATTGGAACCAGAAGGAAAGTCCATGAGTGACTTTTTGACCTTTGGAAAAAAAAATTGTTCAGTAGGTCAAATATCGACTTCTTGTACAGCCATAATATATATAAAAAAATATATTAAAAAAATCAAACCTTTTTTAGACCTGTAAGCTACTTATTGGAATTAGAAGGGAAGTCAATGAGTGACTTTTTGACCTTTGGTAAAAAAAATGGTTCAGTAGGTCAAATATGGACTTCTTGTACAGCCATAATATGTAAAAAAAATAAAATAAAAAAAAATTCAAACCTTTTTTAGACCTGTAAGCTACTTATTGGAATTAGAAGGGAAGTCAATGAGTGACTTTTTGACCTTTGGAAAAAAAAAATGTTCAGTAGGTCAAATATGGACTTCTTGTACAGCCATAATATGTAAAAAAAAAATTAAAAAAAAAATTAAAACCTTTTGTAGACCTTTTAGCTACTTATTGGAACCAGAAGGAAAGTCAATGAGTGACTTTTTGACCTTTGGAAAAAAAAATTGTTCAGTAGGTCAAATATTGACTTTGTACAGCCATAATGTGTAAAAAAAAAAAAAAAAAAAAAATTTAACCTTTTAGCTTTTTGTAAAAAAAGAAAAAAAAAGAAAAAAAATTCAATCCTTTTTTAGACCTGTAAGCTACTTATTGGATTCAGAAGGGACGTCAATGAGTGACTTTTTGACTTTTGGGAAAAAAATTTGTTCAGTAGGTCAAATATGGACTTCTTGTACAGCCATAACATGTAATAAAAAAAATTAAAAAAAAATTAACCTTTTGTAGACCTTTTAGCTACTTATTGGAACCAGAAGGAAAGTCAATGAGTGACTTTTTGACCTTTGGAAAAAAAAATTGTTCAGTAGGTCAAATATGGACTTCTTGTACAGCCATAATATGTAAATAAAAAATTCAAACCCTTTGTAGACCTTTTAGCTACTTTTTGGAACCTGAAGGAAAGTCAATGAGTGACTTTTTGACCTTTGGAAAAAAAAAATTTCAGTAGGTCAAATATAGACTTCTTGTACAGCCATAATATATATTTATATATATATAAAAAAAAAATCAAACCTTTTGTAGACCTTTTAGCTACTTATTGGAACCAGAAGGAAAGTCAATGAGTGACTTTTTGACCTTTGGAAAAAAAAACTGTTCAGTAGGTCAAATATGAACTTCTTGTACAGCCATAATATGTAAAAAAAATTCAAACCTTTTTTAGACCTGTAAGCTACTTATTGGAATCAAAAGGGAAGTCAATGAGTGACTTTTGACCTTTGGGACAAAAATTTGTTCATTAGGTCAAATATGGACTTTGTACAGCCATAATATGTAAAAAAAAAAAAAAAAAAAAAAAATTAAAACCTTTTTTAGACCTGTAAGCTACTTATTGGAATCAGAAGGGAAGTCAATGAGTGACTTTTTGACCTTTGGAAAAAAAAATTGTTCAGTAGGTCAAATATGGACTTCTTGTACAGCCATAATATGTAAAAAAAAAAAAAAAATTTTAAATTCTAACCTTTTGTAGACCTTTTAGCTACTTATTGGAACCAGAAGGAAAGTCAATGAGTGACTTTTTGACCTTTGGAAAAAAAATGTGTTCAGTAGGTCAAATATGGACTTTGTACAGCCATAATATGTAAAAAAAAAAAAAAAAAATTCAAACCTTTTGTAGACCTTTTAGCTACTTATTGGAACCAGAAGGAAAGTCAATGAGTGACTTTTTGACCTTTGGAAAAAAAATTTGTTCAGTAGGTCAAATATTGACTTTGTACAGCCATAACATGTAATAAAAAAAATTAAAAAAAATGTAACCTTTTGTATACCTTTTAGCTACTTATTGGAACCAGAAGGAAAGTCAATGAGTGACTTTTTGACCATTGGAAAAAAAAAAATTTCAGTAGGTCAAATATGGACTTCTTGTACAGCCATAATATGTAAAAAAAAAAAAATTCAAACCCTTTGTAGACCTTTTAGCTACTTTTTGGAACCTGAAGGAAAGTCAATGAGTGACTTTTTGACCTTTGGAAAAAAAAAATTTCAGTAGGTCAAATATAGACTTCTTGTACAGCCATAATATATATATATATGTATAAAAAAAAATCAAACCTTTTGTAGACCTTTTAGCTACTTAGTGGAACCAGAAGGAAAGTCAATGAGTGACTTTTTGACCTTTGGAAAAAAAAATTGTTCAGTAGGTCAAATATGGACTTCTTGTACAGCCATAATATGTAAAAAAAAAAAAAAAAAATTTAAAATTCCAAATTTTTGTAGAACTTTTAGCTAATTATTGGAACCAGAAGGAAAGCCAATGAGTGACTTTTTGACCTTTGGAAAAAAAAATTGTTCAGTAGGTCAAATATGAACTTCTTGTACAGCCATAATATTTATAAAAAAAATATTAAAAAAATTCAAACCTTTTGTAGACCTTTTAGCTACTTATTGGAACCAGAAGGAAAGTCAATGAGTGACTTTTTGACCTTTGGAAAAAAAAATTGTTCAGTAGGTCAAATATGGACTTCTTGTACAGCCATAATATGTAAAAAAAAAATTTAAAAAAAAATTCAAACCTTTTGTAGACCTTTTAGCTACTTATTGGAACCAGAAGGAAAGTCAATGAGTGACTTTTTGACCTTTGGAAAAAAAAAATTTGTTCAGTAGGTCAAATATTGACTTTGTACAGCCATAATGTGTAAAAAAAAAAAAAAAAAATTCAATCCTTTTTTAGACCTTTAAGCTACTTATTGGATTCAGAAGGGACGTCAATGAGTGACTTTTTGACTTTTGGGAAAAAAATTTGTTCAGTAGGTAAAATATGGACTTCTTGTACAGCCATAACATGTAATAAAAATAAAAAATAAAAATGTAACCTTTTGTAGACCTTTTAGCTACTTATTGGAACCAGAAGGAAAGTCCATGAGTGACTTTTTGACCTTTGGAAAAAAAAATTGTTCAGTAGGTCAAATATCGACTTCTTGTACAGCCATAATATATATAAAAAAATATATAAAAAAAATTCAAACCTTTTTTAGACCTTTTAGCTACTTATTGGAACCAGAAGGAAAGTCAATGAGTGACTTTTTGACCTTTGGAAAAAAAAATTGTTCAGTAGGTCAAATATGGACTTCTTGTACAGCCATAATATGTAAAAAAAATTTAAAAAAAAAATTCAAACCTTTTGTAGACCTTTTAGCTACTTATTGGAACCAGAAGGAAAGTCAATGAGTGACTTTTTGACCTTTGGAAAAAAAAATTGTTCAGTAGGTCAAATATTGACTTTGTACAGCCATAATGTGTAAAAAAAAAAAAAAAAAAAAAAAATTTAACCTTTTAGCTTTTTGTAAAAAAAAAAAAAAAAAAAAAAAAAAAAATTCAATCCTTTTTTAGACCTGTAAGCTACTTATTGGAATCAGAAGGGACGTCAATGAGTGACTTTTTGACTTTTGGGAAAAAAATTTGTTCAGTAGGTCAAATATGGACTTCTTGTACAGCCATAACATGTAATAAAAAAAATTAAAAAAAAAATTAACCTTTTGTAGACCTTTTAGCTACTTATTGGAACCAGAAGGAAAGTCAATGAGTGACTTTTTGACCTTTGGAAAAAAAAATTGTTCAGTAGGTCAAATATAGACTTCTTGTACAGCCATAATATATATTTATATATATATAAAAAAAAATTAAAACCTTTTGTAGACCTTTTAGCTACTTATTGGAACCAGAAGGAAAGTCAATGAGTGACTTTTTGACCTTTGGAAAAAACAATTGTTCAGTAGGTCAAATATGAACTTCTTGTACAGTCATAATATGTAAAAAAAATTCAAACCTTTTTTAGACCTGTAAGCTACTTATTGGAATCAGAAGGGAAGTCAATGAGTGACTTTTTGACCTTTGGGACAAAAATTTGTTCAGTAGGTCAAATATGGACTTTGTACAGCCATAATATGTAAAAAATAAAATAAAATAAAAAGTCAAACCTTTTTTAGACCTGTAAGCTACTTATTGGAATCAGAAGGGAAGTCAATGAGTGACTTTTTGACCTTTGGAAAAAAAAAATTTTCAGTAGGTCAAATATGGACTTCTTGTACAGCCATAACATGTAATAAAAAAAATTAAAAAAAAAATTAACCTTTTGTAGACCTTTTAGCTACTTATTGGAACCAGAAGGAAAGTCAATGAGTGACTTTTTGACCTTTGGAAAAAAAAATTGTTCAGTAGGTCAAATATTGACTTTGTACAGCCATAATGTGTAAAAAAAAAAAAAAAAAAAAAATTTAACCTTTTAGCTTTTTGTAAAAAAAAGAAAAAAAAAGAAAAAAAAATTCAATCCTTTTTTAGACCTGTAAGCTACTTATTGGATTCAGAAGGGACGTCAATGAGTGACTTTTTGACTTTTGGGAAAAAAATTTGTTCAGTAGGTCAAATATGGACTTCTTGTACAGCCATAACATGTAATTAAAAAAATTAAAAAAAAATTAACCTTTTGTAGACCTTTTAGCTACTTATTGGAACCAGAAGGAAAGTCAATGAGTGACTTTTTGACCTTTGGAAAAAAAAATTGTTCAGTAGGTCAAATATGGACTTCTTGTACAGCCATAATATGTAAAAAAAAAAATTCAAACCCTTTGTAGACCTTTTAGCTACTTTTTGGAACCTGAAGGAAAGTCAATGAGTGACTTTTTGACCTTTGGAAAAAAAAAAATTCAGTAGGTCAAATATAGACTTCTTGTACAGCCATAATATATATTTATATATATATATATAAAAAAAAAAATCAAACCTTTTGTAGACCTTTTAGCTACTTATTGGAACCAGAAGGAAAGTCAATGAGTGACTTTTTGACCTTTGGAAAAAAAAATTGTTCAGTAGGTCAAATATGAACTTCTTGTACAGCCATAATATGTAAAAAAAAATTCAAACCTTTTTTAGACCTGTAAGCTACTTATTGGAATCAAAAGGGAAGTCAATGAGTGACTTTTGACCTTTGGGACAAACTTTTTTTCTTTAGGTCAAATATGGACTTTGTACAGCCATAATATGTAAAAAAAAAAAAAAAAAAAAAAAATTAAAACCTTTTTTAGACCTGTAAGCTACTTATTGGAATCAGAAGGGAAGTCAATGAGTGACTTTTTGACCTTTGGGACAAAAATTTGTTCAGTAGGTCAAATATGGACTTTGTACAGCCATAATATGTAAAAAAAAAAAAAAAAAAAAATTCAAACCTTTTTTAGACCTGTAAGCTACTTATTGGAATCAGAAGGGAAGTCAATGAGTGACTTTTTGACCTTTGGAAAAAAAAAATGTTCAGTAGGTCAAATATGGACTTCTTGTACAGCCATAATATGTAAAAAAAAATTTTTTTTTAAAAATTCTAACCTTTTGTAGACCTTTTAGCTACTTATTGGAACCAGAAGGAAAGTCAATGAGTGACTTTTTGACCTTTGGAAAAAAAAATGTGTTCAGTAGGTCAAATATGGACTTCTTGTATAGCCATAATATGTAAAAAAAAAAAAAAAATTTTTTTAAAAATTCAAAAATTTTGTAGAACTTTTAGCTAATTATTGGAACCAGAAGGAAAGCCAATGAGTGACTTTTTGACCTTTGGAAAAAAAAATTGTTCAGTAGGTCAAATATGAACTTCTTGTACAGCAAAATAATTTTTTAAAAAAATTCAAACCTTTTTTAGACCTGTAAGCTACTTATTGGAATCAGAAGGGAAGTCAATGAGTGACTTTTTGACCTTTGGGACAAAAATTTGTTCAGTAGGTCAAATATGGACTTTGTACAGCCATAATATGTAAAAAAAAATAAATAAAAAAAATTTAACCTTTTGTAGACCTTTTAGCTACTTATTGGAACCAGAAGGAAAGTCCATGAGTGACTTTTTGACCTTTGGAAAAAAAAATTGTTCAGTAGGTCAAATATCGACTTCTTGTACAGCCATAATATATATAAAAAAATATATTTAAAAAATCAAACCTTTTTTAGACCTGTAAGCTACTTATTGGAATTAGAAGGGAAGTCAATGAGTGACTTTTTGACCTTTGGTAAAAAAAATGGTTCAGTAGGTCAAATATGGACTTCTTGTACAGCCATAATATGTAAAAAAAATAAAATAAAAAAAAATTCAAACCTTTTTTAGACCTGTAAGCTACTTATTGGAATTAGAAGGGAAGTCAATGAGTGACTTTTTGACCTTTGGAAAAAAAAAATATTCAGTAGGTCAAATATGGACTTCTTGTACAGCCATAATATGTAAAAAAAAAAATAAAAAAAAAATTAAAACCTTTTGTAGACCTTTTAGCTACTTATTGGAACCAGAAGGAAAGTCAATGAGTGACTTTTTGACCTTTGGAAAAAAAAATTGTTCAGTAGGTCAAATATTGACTTTGTACAGCCATAATGTGTAAAAAAAAAAAAAAAAAAAAAAATTTAACCTTTTAGCTTTTTGTAAAAAAAGAAAAAAAAAGAAAAAAAAATCAATCCTTTTTTAGACCTGTAAGCTACTTATTGGATTCAGAAGGGACGTCAATGAGTGACTTTTTGACTTTTGGGAAAAAAATTTGTTCAGTAGGTCAAATATGGACTTCTTGTACAGCCATAACATGTAATAAAAAAAATTAAAAAAAATTTAACCTTTTGTAGACCTTTTAGCTACTTATTGGAACCAGAAGGAAAGTCAATGAGTGACTTTTTGACCTTTGGAAAAAAAAATTGTTCAGTAGGTCAAATATGGACTTCTTGTACAGCCATAATATGTAAATAAAAAATTCAAACCCTTTGTAGACCTTTTAGCTACTTTTTGGAACCTGAAGGAAAGTCAATGAGTGACTTTTTGACCTTTGGAAAAAAAAAATTTCAGTAGGTCAAATATAGACTTCTTGTACAGCCATAATATATATTTATATATATATAAAAAAAAAATCAAACCTTTTGTAGACCTTTTAGCTACTTATTGGAACCAGAAGGAAAGTCAATGAGTGACTTTTTGACCTTTGGAAAAAAAAATTGTTCAGTAGGTCAAATATGAACTTCTTGTACAGCCATAATATGTAAAAAAAATTCAAACCTTTTTTAGACCTGTAAGCTACTTATTGGAATCAAAAGGGAAGTCAATGAGTGACTTTTGACCTTTGGGACAAAAATTTGTTCATTAGGTCAAATATGGACTTTGTACAGCCATAATATGTAAAAAAAAAAAAAAAAAAAAAAAATTAAAACCTTTTTTAGACCTGTAAGCTACTTATTGGAATCAGAAGGGAAGTCAATGAGTGACTTTTTGACCTTTGGAAAAAAAAATTGTTCAGTAGGTCAAATATGGACTTCTTGTACAGCCATAATATGTAAAAAAAAAAAAAAAAATTTTAAATTCTAACCTTTTGTAGACCTTTTAGCTACTTATTGGAACCAGAAGGAAAGTCAATGAGTGACTTTTTGACCTTTGGAAAAAAAATGTGTTCAGTAGGTCAAATATGGACTTTGTACAGCCATAATATGTAAAAAAAAAAAAAAAAAATTCAAACCTTTTGTAGACCTTTTAGCTACTTATTGGAACCAGAAGGAAAGTCAATGAGTGACTTTTTGACCTTTGGAAAAAAAATTTGTTCAGTAGGTCAAATATTGACTTTGTACAGCCATAACATGTAATAAAAAAAATTAAAAAAAAATGTAACCTTTTGTATACCTTTTAGCTACTTATTGGAACCAGAAGGAAAGTCAATGAGTGACTTTTTGACCATTGGAAAAAAAAAAATTTCAGTAGGTCAAATATGGACTTCTTGTACAGCCATAATATGTAAAAAAAAAAAAAATTCAAACCCTTTGTAGACCTTTTAGCTACTTTTTGGAACCTGAAGGAAAGTCAATGAGTGACTTTTTGACCTTTGGAAAAAAAAAAATTTCAGTAGGTCAAATATAGACTTCTTGTACAGCCATAATATATATATATATGTATAAAAAAAAATCAAACCTTTTGTAGACCTTTTAGCTACTTAGTGGAACCAGAAGGAAAGTCAATGAGTGACTTTTTGACCTTTGGAAAAAAAAATTGTTCAGTAGGTCAAATATGGACTTCTTGTACAGCCATAATATGTAAAAAAAAAAAAAAAAAATTTAAAATTCCAAATTTTTGTAGAACTTTTAGCTAATTATTGGAACCAGAAGGAAAGCCAATGAGTGACTTTTTGACCTTTGGAAAAAAAAATTGTTCAGTAGGTCAAATATGAACTTCTTGTACAGCCATAATATTTATAAAAAAAATATTAAAAAAATTCAAACCTTTTGTAGACCTTTTAGCTACTTATTGGAACCAGAAGGAAAGTCAATGAGTGACTTTTTGACCTTTGGAAAAAAAAATTGTTCAGTAGGTCAAATATAGACTTCTTGTACAGCCATAATATATATTTATATATATATAAAAAAAAAATTAAAACCTTTTGTAGACCTTTTAGCTACTTATTGGAACCAGAAGGAAAGTCAATGAGTGACTTTTTGACCTTTGGAAAAAAAAATTGTTCAGTAGGTCAAATATGAACTTCTTGTACAGTCATAATATGTAAAAAAAATTCAAACCTTTTTTAGACCTGTAAGCTACTTATTGGAATCAGAAGGGAAGTCAATGAGTGACTTTTTGACCTTTGGGACAAAAATTTGTTCAGTAGGTCAAATATGGACTTTGTACAGCCATAATATGTAAAAAATAAAATAAAATAAAAAGTCAAACCTTTTTTAGACCTGTAAGCTACTTATTGGAATCAGAAGGGAAGTCAATGAGTGACTTT
>NC_137104.1:32237451-32249951 GCF_949357685.1 Gobio gobio | reverse complement strand
ATGGACTTTGTACAGCCATAATATGTAAAAAAAAAAAAAAAAAAAAAAAAAAAAAAAAATTTAACCTTTTGTAGACCTTTTAGCTACTTATTTAAACCAGAAGGAAAGTCAATGAGTGACTTTTTGAACTTTGGAAAAAAAAATTGTTCAGTAGGTCAAATATGGACTTCTTGTACAGCCATAATATGTAAAAAAAAAAAAAAAATCAAACCTTTTGTAGACCTTTTAGCTACTTAGTGGAACCAGAAGGAAAGTCAATGAGTGACTTTTTGACCTTTGGAAAAAAAAATTGTTCAGTAGGTCAAATATGGACTTCTTGTACAGCCATAATATGTAAAAAAAAAAAAAAAAAAAATTTTAAATTCCAAATTTTTGTAGAACTTTTAGCTAATTATTGGAACCAGAAGGAAAGCCAATGAGTGACTTTTTGACCTTTGGAAAAAAAAATTGTTCA
The DNA here is from genome assembly GCF_949357685.1 of Gobio gobio. NCBI lineage: Eukaryota > Metazoa > Chordata > Actinopteri > Cypriniformes > Gobionidae > Gobio > Gobio gobio. The sequence continues at coordinate 32,249,497 of NC_137104.1, read as the reverse complement.
GTAGGTCAAATATGAACTTCTTGTACAGCCATAATATGTAAAAAAAATTCAAACCTTTTTTAGACCTGTAAGCTACTTATTGGAATCAGAAGGGAAGTCAATGAGTGACTTTTTGACCTTTGGAAAAAAAAATTGTTCAGTAGGTCAAATATAGACTTCTTGTACAGCCATAACATGTAATAAAAAAAATTAAAAAAAAAATTAACCTTTTGTAGACCTTTTAGCTACTTATTGGAACCAGAAGGAAAGTCAATGAGTGACTTTTTGACCTTTGGAAAAAAAAATTGTTCAGTAGGTCAAATGTAGACTTCTTGTACAGCCATAATATATATTTATATATATATATATATATATATAAAAAAAATTCAAACCTTTTGTAGACCTTTTAGCTACTTATTGGAACCAGAAGGAAAGTCAATGAGTGACTTTTTGACCTTTGGAAAAAAAATTTGTTCAGTAGGTCAAATATTGACTTTGTACAGCCATAACATGTAATAAAAAAAAATTAAAAAAAATGTAACCTTTTGTATACCTTTTAGCTACTTATTGGAACCAGAAGGAAAGTCAATGAGTGACTTTTTGACCATTGGAAAAAAAAAAATTTCAGTAGGTCAAATATGGACTTCTTGTACAGCCATAATATGTAAAAAAAAAAAAATTCAAACCCTTTGTAGACCTTTTAGCTACTTTTTGGAACCTGAAGGAAAGTCAATGAGTGACTTTTTGACCTTTGGAAAAAAATATTTTTCAGTAGGTCAAATATAGACTTCTTGTACAGCCATAATATATATATATATGTATAATAAAAAAAAATCAAACCTTTTGTAGACCTTTTAGCTACTTAGTGGAACCAGAAGGAAAGTCAATGAGTGACTTTTTGACCTTTGGAAAAAAAAATTGTTCAGTAGGTCAAATATGGACTTCTTGTACAGCCATAATATGTAAAAAAAAAAAAAAAAAAAATTTAAATTCCAAATTTTTGTAGAACTTTTAGCTAATTATTGGAACCAGAAGGAAAGCCAATGAGTGACTTTTTGACCTTTGGAAAAAAAAATTGTTCAGTAGGTCAAATATGAACTTCTTGTACAGCCATAATTTATATAAAAAAAATATTAAAAAAATTCAAACCTTTTGTAGACCTTTTAGCTACTTATTGGAACCAGAAGGAAAGTCAATGAGTGACTTTTTGACCTTTGGAAAAAAAAATTGTTCAGTAGGTCAAATATGGACTTCTTGTACAGCCATAATATGTAAAAAAAAAAAAAAAAAAAATTCAAACCTTTTGTAGACCTTTTAGCTACTTATTGGAACCAGAAGGAAAGTCAATGAGTGACTTTTTGACCTTTGGAAAAAAAAATTTGTTCAGTAGGTCAAATATTGACTTTGTACAGCCATAATGTGTAAAAAAAAAAAAAAAAAATTCAATCCTTTTTTAGACCTGTAAGCTACTTATTGGATTCAGAAGGGACGTCAATGAGTGACTTTTTGACTTTTGGGAAAAAAATTTGTTCAGTAGGTCAAATATGGACTTCTTGTACAGCCATTACATGTAATAAAAATAAAAAATAAAAATGTAACCTTTTGTAGACCTTTTAGCTACTTATTGGAACCAGAAGGAAAGTCCATGAGTGACTTTTTGACCTTTGGAAAAAAAAATTGTTCAGTAGGTCAAATATCGACTTCTTGTACAGCCATAATATATATAAAAAAAAATATAAAAAAAATTCAAACCTTTTGTAGACCTTTTAGCTACTTATTGGAACCAGAAGGAAAGTCAATGAGTGACTTTTTGACCTTTGGAAAAAAAATTGTTCAGTAGATCAAATATGGACTTCTTGTACAGCCATAATATGTAAAAAAAATTTAAAAAAAAAATTCAAACTTTTTGTAGACCTTTTAGCTACTTATTGGAACCAGAAGGAAAGTCAATGAGTGACTTTTTGACCTTTGGAAAAAAAAATTGTTCAGTAGGTCAAATATTGACTTTGTACAGCCATAATGTGTAAAAAAAAAAAAAAAAAAAAAATTTTTAACCTTTTAGCTTTTTGTAAAAAAAAAAAAAAAAAAAAAAAAAAAAAAATTCAATCCTTTTTTAGACCTGTAAGCTACTTATTGGAATCAGAAGGGACGTCAATGAGTGACTTTTTGACTTTTGGGAAAAAAATTTGTTCAGTAGGTCAAATATGGACTTCTTGTACAGCCATAACATGTAATAAAAAAAATTAAAAAAAAATTAACCTTTTGTAGACCTTTTAGCTACTTATTGGAACCAGAAGGAAAGTCAATGAGTGACTTTTTGACCTTTGGAAAAAAAAATTGTTCAGTAGGTCAAATATAGACTTCTTGTACAGCCATAATATATATTTATATATATATGAAAAAAAATTCAAACCTTTTGTAGACCTTTTAGCTACTTATTGGAACCAGAAGGAAAGTCAATGAGTGACTTTTTGACCTTTGGAAAAAACAATTGTTCAGTAGGTCAAATATGAACTTCTTGTACAGTCATAATATGTAAAAAAAATTCAAACCTTTTTTAGACCTGTAAGCTACTTATTGGAATCAGAAGGGAAGTCAATGAGTGACTTTTTGACCTTTGGGACAAAAATTTGTTCAGTAGGTCAAATATGGACTTTGTACAGCCATAATATGTAAAAAAAAAAAAAAAAAAAATTCAAACCTTTTTTAGACCTGTAAGCTACTTATTGGAATCAGAAGGGAAGTCAATGAGTGACTTTTTGACCTTTGGAAAAAAAAATTGTTCAGTAGGTCAAATATGGACTTCTTGTACAGCCATAATATGTAAAAAAAAAATTAAAAAAAAAATTAAAACCCTTTGTAGACCTTTTAGCTACTTATTGGAACCAGAAGGAAAGTCAATGAGTGACTTTTTGACCTTTGGAAAAAAAAATTGTTCAGTAGGTCAAATATTGACTTTGTACAGCCATAATGTGTAAAAAAAAAAAAAAAAAAAAAAATTTAACCTTTTAGCTTTTTTGTAAAAAAAAAGAAAAAAAAGAAAAAAAAAATCAATCCTTTTTTAGACCTGTAAGCTACTTATTGGATTCAGAAGGGACGTCAATGAGTGACTTTTTGACTTTTGGGAAAAAAATTTGTTCAGTAGGTCAAATATGGACTTCTTGTACAGCCATAATATGTAAAAAAAAAAAAAAAAAAATTCAAACCTTTTGTAGACCTTTTAGCTACTTATTGGAACCAGAAGGAAAGTCAATGAGTGACTTTTTGACCTTTGGAAAAAAAATTTGTTCAGTAGGTCAAATATTGACTTTGTACAGCCATAACATGTAATAAAAAAAAATTAAAAAAAATGTAACCTTTTGTATACCTTTTAGCTACTTATTGGAACCAGAAGGAAAGTCAATGAGTGACTTTTTGACCATTGGAAAAAAAAAAATTTCAGTAGGTCAAATATGGACTTCTTGTACAGCCATAATATGTAAAAAAAAAAAAAATTCAAACCCTTTGTAGACCTTTTAGCTACTTTTTGGAACCTGAAGGAAAGTCAATGAGTGACTTTTTGACCTTTGGAAAAAAATATTTTTCAGTAGGTCAAATATAGACTTCTTGTACAGCCATAATATATATATATATGTATAATAAAAAAAAATCAAACCTTTTGTAGACCTTTTAGCTACTTAGTGGAACCAGAAGGAAAGTCAATGAGTGACTTTTTGACCTTTGGAAAAAAAAATTGTTCAGTAGGTCAAATATGGACTTCTTGTACAGCCATTATATGTAAAAAAAAAAAAAAAAAAATTAAATTCCAAATTTTTGTAGAACTTTTAGCTAATTATTGGAACCAGAAGGAAAGCCAATGAGTGACTTTTTGACCTTTGGAAAAAAAAATTGTTCAGTAGGTCAAATATGAACTTCTTGTACAGCCATAATTTATATAAAAAAAATATTAAAAAAATTCAAACCTTTTGTAGACCTTTTAGCTACTTATTGGAACCAGAAGGAAAGTCAATGAGTGACTTTTTGACCTTTGGAAAAAAAAATTGTTCAGTAGGTCAAATATGGACTTCTTGTACAGCCATAATATGTAAAAAAAATTAAAAAAAAAATTCAAACCTTTTGTAGACCTTTTAGCTACTTATTGGAACCAGAAGGAAAGTCAATGAGTGACTTTTTGACCTTTGGAAAAAAAATTGTTCAGTAGGTCAAATATGGACTTTGTACAGCCATAATATGTAAAAAAAAAAAAAAAAATTTAACCTTTTGTAGACCTTTTAGCTACTTATTTAAACCAGAAGGAAAGTCAATGAGTGACTTTTTGAACTTTGGAAAAAAAAATTGTTCAGTAGGTCAAATATGGACTTCTTGTACAGCCATAATATGTAAAAAAAAAAAAAAAAAATCAAACCTTTTGTAGACCTTTTAGCTACTTATTGGAACCAGAAGGAAAGTCAATGAGTGACTTTTTGACCTTTGGAAAAAAAAATTGTTCAGTAGGTCAAATATTGACTTTGTACAGCCATAACATGTAAAAAAAAAAAAATTCAAACCCTTTTAGACCTTTTAGCTACTTTTTGGAACCTGAAGGAAAGTCAATGAGTGACTTTTTGACCTTTGGAAAAAATTTTTTTTCAGTAGGTCAAATATAGACTTCTTGTACAGCCATAATATATATATATATGTATAAAAAAAAAATCAAACCTTTTGTAGACCTTTTAGCTACTTAGTGGAACCAGAAGGAAAGTCAATGAGTGACTTTTTGACCTTTGGAAAAAAAAATTGTTCAGTAGGTCAAATATGGACTTCTTGTACAGCCATAATATGTAAAAAAAAAAAAAAATTTAAATTCCAAATTTTTGTAGAACTTTTAGCTAATTATTGGAACCAGAAGGAAAGTCAATGAGTGACTTTTTGACCTTTGGAAAAAAAATTGTTCAGTAGGTCAAATATGGACTTCTTGTACAGCCATAATATGTAAAAAAAAAATTTTTTTTTTTAAATTCTAACCTTTTGTAGACCTTTTAGCTACTTATTGGAACCAGAAGGAAAGTCAATGAGTGACTTTTTGACCTTTAGAAAAAAAATGTGTTCAGTAGGTCAAATATGGACTTTGTACAGCCATAATATGTAAAAAAAAAAAAAAAAAAAAAAAAAAAAAAAAATTTAACCTTTTGTAGACCTTTTAGCTACTTATTTAAACCAGAAGGAAAGTCAATGAGTGACTTTTTGAACTTTGGAAAAAAAAATTGTTCAGTAGGTCAAATATGGACTTCTTGTACAGCCATAATATGTAAAAAAAAAAAAAAAATCAAACCTTTTGTAGACCTTTTAGCTACTTAGTGGAACCAGAAGGAAAGTCAATGAGTGACTTTTTGACCTTTGGAAAAAAAAATTGTTCAGTAGGTCAAATATGGACTTCTTGTACAGCCATAATATGTAAAAAAAAAAAAAAAAAAAATTTTAAATTCCAAATTTTTGTAGAACTTTTAGCTAATTATTGGAACCAGAAGGAAAGCCAATGAGTGACTTTTTGACCTTTGGAAAAAAAAATTGTTCAGTAGGTCAAATATGAACTTCTTGTACAGCCATAATATGTAAAAAAAATTCAAACCTTTTTTAGACCTGTAAGCTACTTATTGGAATCAGAAGGGAAGTCAATGAGTGACTTTTTGACCTTTGGAAAAAAAAATTGTTCAGTAGGTCAAATATAGACTTCTTGTACAGCCATAACATGTAATAAAAAAAATTAAAAAAAAAATTAACCTTTTGTAGACCTTTTAGCTACTTATTGGAACCAGAAGGAAAGTCAATGAGTGACTTTTTGACCTTTGGAAAAAAAAATTGTTCAGTAGGTCAAATGTAGACTTCTTGTACAGCCATAATATATATTTATATATATATATATATATATATAAAAAAAATTCAAACCTTTTGTAGACCTTTTAGCTACTTATTGGAACCAGAAGGAAAGTCAATGAGTGACTTTTTGACCTTTGGAAAAAAAATTTGTTCAGTAGGTCAAATATTGACTTTGTACAGCCATAACATGTAATAAAAAAAAATTAAAAAAAATGTAACCTTTTGTATACCTTTTAGCTACTTATTGGAACCAGAAGGAAAGTCAATGAGTGACTTTTTGACCATTGGAAAAAAAAAAATTTCAGTAGGTCAAATATGGACTTCTTGTACAGCCATAATATGTAAAAAAAAAAAAATTCAAACCCTTTGTAGACCTTTTAGCTACTTTTTGGAACCTGAAGGAAAGTCAATGAGTGACTTTTTGACCTTTGGAAAAAAATATTTTTCAGTAGGTCAAATATAGACTTCTTGTACAGCCATAATATATATATATATGTATAATAAAAAAAAATCAAACCTTTTGTAGACCTTTTAGCTACTTAGTGGAACCAGAAGGAAAGTCAATGAGTGACTTTTTGACCTTTGGAAAAAAAAATTGTTCAGTAGGTCAAATATGGACTTCTTGTACAGCCATAATATGTAAAAAAAAAAAAAAAAAAAATTTAAATTCCAAATTTTTGTAGAACTTTTAGCTAATTATTGGAACCAGAAGGAAAGCCAATGAGTGACTTTTTGACCTTTGGAAAAAAAAATTGTTCAGTAGGTCAAATATGAACTTCTTGTACAGCCATAATTTATATAAAAAAAATATTAAAAAAATTCAAACCTTTTGTAGACCTTTTAGCTACTTATTGGAACCAGAAGGAAAGTCAATGAGTGACTTTTTGACCTTTGGAAAAAAAAATTGTTCAGTAGGTCAAATATGGACTTCTTGTACAGCCATAATATGTAAAAAAAAAAAAAAAAAAAATTCAAACCTTTTGTAGACCTTTTAGCTACTTATTGGAACCAGAAGGAAAGTCAATGAGTGACTTTTTGACCTTTGGAAAAAAAAATTTGTTCAGTAGGTCAAATATTGACTTTGTACAGCCATAATGTGTAAAAAAAAAAAAAAAAAATTCAATCCTTTTTTAGACCTGTAAGCTACTTATTGGATTCAGAAGGGACGTCAATGAGTGACTTTTTGACTTTTGGGAAAAAAATTTGTTCAGTAGGTCAAATATGGACTTCTTGTACAGCCATTACATGTAATAAAAATAAAAAATAAAAATGTAACCTTTTGTAGACCTTTTAGCTACTTATTGGAACCAGAAGGAAAGTCCATGAGTGACTTTTTGACCTTTGGAAAAAAAAATTGTTCAGTAGGTCAAATATCGACTTCTTGTACAGCCATAATATATATAAAAAAAAATATAAAAAAAATTCAAACCTTTTGTAGACCTTTTAGCTACTTATTGGAACCAGAAGGAAAGTCAATGAGTGACTTTTTGACCTTTGGAAAAAAAATTGTTCAGTAGATCAAATATGGACTTCTTGTACAGCCATAATATGTAAAAAAAATTTAAAAAAAAAATTCAAACTTTTTGTAGACCTTTTAGCTACTTATTGGAACCAGAAGGAAAGTCAATGAGTGACTTTTTGACCTTTGGAAAAAAAAATTGTTCAGTAGGTCAAATATTGACTTTGTACAGCCATAATGTGTAAAAAAAAAAAAAAAAAAAAAATTTTTAACCTTTTAGCTTTTTGTAAAAAAAAAAAAAAAAAAAAAAAAAAAAAAATTCAATCCTTTTTTAGACCTGTAAGCTACTTATTGGAATCAGAAGGGACGTCAATGAGTGACTTTTTGACTTTTGGGAAAAAAATTTGTTCAGTAGGTCAAATATGGACTTCTTGTACAGCCATAACATGTAATAAAAAAAATTAAAAAAAAATTAACCTTTTGTAGACCTTTTAGCTACTTATTGGAACCAGAAGGAAAGTCAATGAGTGACTTTTTGACCTTTGGAAAAAAAAATTGTTCAGTAGGTCAAATATAGACTTCTTGTACAGCCATAATATATATTTATATATATATGAAAAAAAATTCAAACCTTTTGTAGACCTTTTAGCTACTTATTGGAACCAGAAGGAAAGTCAATGAGTGACTTTTTGACCTTTGGAAAAAACAATTGTTCAGTAGGTCAAATATGAACTTCTTGTACAGTCATAATATGTAAAAAAAATTCAAACCTTTTTTAGACCTGTAAGCTACTTATTGGAATCAGAAGGGAAGTCAATGAGTGACTTTTTGACCTTTGGGACAAAAATTTGTTCAGTAGGTCAAATATGGACTTTGTACAGCCATAATATGTAAAAAAAAAAAAAAAAAAAATTCAAACCTTTTTTAGACCTGTAAGCTACTTATTGGAATCAGAAGGGAAGTCAATGAGTGACTTTTTGACCTTTGGAAAAAAAAATTGTTCAGTAGGTCAAATATGGACTTCTTGTACAGCCATAATATGTAAAAAAAAAATTAAAAAAAAAATTAAAACCCTTTGTAGACCTTTTAGCTACTTATTGGAACCAGAAGGAAAGTCAATGAGTGACTTTTTGACCTTTGGAAAAAAAAATTGTTCAGTAGGTCAAATATTGACTTTGTACAGCCATAATGTGTAAAAAAAAAAAAAAAAAAAAAAATTTAACCTTTTAGCTTTTTTGTAAAAAAAAAGAAAAAAAAGAAAAAAAAAATCAATCCTTTTTTAGACCTGTAAGCTACTTATTGGATTCAGAAGGGACGTCAATGAGTGACTTTTTGACTTTTGGGAAAAAAATTTGTTCAGTAGGTCAAATATGGACTTCTTGTACAGCCATAATATGTAAAAAAAAAAAAAAAAAAATTCAAACCTTTTGTAGACCTTTTAGCTACTTATTGGAACCAGAAGGAAAGTCAATGAGTGACTTTTTGACCTTTGGAAAAAAAATTTGTTCAGTAGGTCAAATATTGACTTTGTACAGCCATAACATGTAATAAAAAAAAATTAAAAAAAATGTAACCTTTTGTATACCTTTTAGCTACTTATTGGAACCAGAAGGAAAGTCAATGAGTGACTTTTTGACCATTGGAAAAAAAAAAATTTCAGTAGGTCAAATATGGACTTCTTGTACAGCCATAATATGTAAAAAAAAAAAAAATTCAAACCCTTTGTAGACCTTTTAGCTACTTTTTGGAACCTGAAGGAAAGTCAATGAGTGACTTTTTGACCTTTGGAAAAAAATATTTTTCAGTAGGTCAAATATAGACTTCTTGTACAGCCATAATATATATATATATGTATAATAAAAAAAAATCAAACCTTTTGTAGACCTTTTAGCTACTTAGTGGAACCAGAAGGAAAGTCAATGAGTGACTTTTTGACCTTTGGAAAAAAAAATTGTTCAGTAGGTCAAATATGGACTTCTTGTACAGCCATTATATGTAAAAAAAAAAAAAAAAAAATTAAATTCCAAATTTTTGTAGAACTTTTAGCTAATTATTGGAACCAGAAGGAAAGCCAATGAGTGACTTTTTGACCTTTGGAAAAAAAAATTGTTCAGTAGGTCAAATATGAACTTCTTGTACAGCCATAATTTATATAAAAAAAATATTAAAAAAATTCAAACCTTTTGTAGACCTTTTAGCTACTTATTGGAACCAGAAGGAAAGTCAATGAGTGACTTTTTGACCTTTGGAAAAAAAAATTGTTCAGTAGGTCAAATATGGACTTCTTGTACAGCCATAATATGTAAAAAAAATTAAAAAAAAAATTCAAACCTTTTGTAGACCTTTTAGCTACTTATTGGAACCAGAAGGAAAGTCCATGAGTGACTTTTTGACCTTTGGAAAAAAAAATTGTTCAGTAGGTCAAATATCGACTTCTTGTACAGCCATAATATATATAAAAAAAAATATAAAAAAAATTCAAACCTTTTGTAGACCTTTTAGCTACTTATTGGAACCAGAAGGAAAGTCAATGAGTGACTTTTTGACCTTTGGAAAAAAAAATTGTTCAGTAGATCAAATATGGACTTCTTGTACAGCCATAATATGTAAAAAAAAATTTAAAAAAAATTTCAAACCTTTTGTAGACCTTTTAGCTACTTATTGGAACCAGAAGGAAAGTCAATGAGTGACTTTTTGACCTTTGGAAAAAAAAATTGTTCAGTAGGTCAAATATTGACTTTGTACAGCCATAATGTGTAAAAAAAAATTTTAAAAAAAATTCAAACCTTTTGTAGAACTTTTAGCTAATTATTGGAACCAGAAGGAAAGCCAATGAGTGACTTTTTGACCTTTGGAAAAAAAAATTGTTCAGTAGGTCAAATATGAACTTCTTGTACAGCCATAATTTATATAAAAAAAATATTAAAAAAATTCAAACCTTTTGTAGACCTTTTAGCTACTTATTGGAACCAGAAGGAAAGTCAATGAGTGACTTTTTGACCTTTGGAAAAAAAAATTGTTCAGTAGGTCAAATATGGACTTCTTGTACAGCCATAATATGTAAAAAAAATAAAAAAAAAAATTCAAACCTTTTGTAGACCTTTTAGCTACTTATTGGAACCAGAAGGAAAGTCAATGAGTGACTTTTTGACCTTTGGAAAAAAAAATTTGTTCAGTAGGTCAAATATTGACTTTGTACAGCCATAATGTGTAAAAAAAAAAAAAAAAAATTCAATCCTTTTTTAGACCTGTAAGCTACTTATTGGATTCAGAAGGGACGTCAATGAGTGACTTTTTGACTTTTGGGAAAAAAATTTGTTCAGTAGGTCAAATATGGACTTCTTGTACAGCCATTACATGTAATAAAAATAAAAAATAAAAATGTAACCTTTTGTAGACCTTTTAGCTACTTATTGGAACCAGAAGGAAAGTCCATGAGTGACTTTTTGACCTTTGGAAAAAAAAATTGTTCAGTAGGTCAAATATCGACTTCTTGTACAGCCATAATATATATAAAAAAAAATATAAAAAAAATTCAAACCTTTTGTAGACCTTTTAGCTACTTATTGGAACCAGAAGGAAAGTCAATGAGTGACTTTTTGACCTTTGGAAAAAAAAATTGTTCAGTAGATCAAATATGGACTTCTTGTACAGCCATAATATGTAAAAAAAAATTTAAAAAAAAATTCAAACCTTTTGTAGACCTTTTAGCTACTTATTGGAACCAGAAGGAAAGTCAATGAGTGACTTTTTGACCTTTGGAAAAAAAAATTGTTCAGTAGGTCAAATATTGACTTTGTACAGCCATAATGTGTAAAAAAAAATTTAAAAAAAAATTCAAACCTTTTGTAGAACTTTTAGCTAATTATTGGAACCAGAAGGAAAGCCAATGAGTGACTTTTTGACCTTTGGAAAAAAAAATTGTTCAGTAGGTCAAATATGAACTTCTTGTACAGCCATAATTTATATAAAAAAAATATTAAAAAAATTCAAACCTTTTGTAGACCTTTTAGCTACTTATTGGAACCAGAAGGAAAGTCAATGAGTGACTTTTTGACCTTTGGAAAAAAAAATTGTTCAGTAGGTCAAATATGGACTTCTTGTACAGCCATAATATGTAAAAAAAATTAAAAAAAAAATTCAAACCTTTTGTAGACCTTTTAGCTACTTATTGGAACCAGAAGGAAAGTCAATGAGTGACTTTTTGACCTTTGGAAAAAAAAATTTGTTCAGTAGGTCAAATATTGACTTTGTACAGCCATAATGTGTAAAAAAAAAAAAAAAAAATTCAATCCTTTTTTAGACCTGTAAGCTACTTATTGGATTCAGAAGGGACGTCAATGAGTGACTTTTTGACTTTTGGGAAAAAAATTTGTTCAGTAGGTCAAATATGGACTTCTTGTACAGCCATTACATGTAATAAAAATAAAAAATAAAAATGTAACCTTTTGTAGACCTTTTAGCTACTTATTGGAACCAGAAGGAAAGTCCATGAGTGACTTTTTGACCTTTGGAAAAAAAAATTGTTCAGTAGGTCAAATATCGACTTCTTGTACAGCCATAATATATATAAAAAAAAATATAAAAAAAATTCAAACCTTTTGTAGACCTTTTAGCTACTTATTGGAACCAGAAGGAAAGTCAATGAGTGACTTTTTGACCTTTGGAAAAAAAAATTGTTCAGTAGATCAAATATGGACTTCTTGTACAGCCATAATATGTAAAAAAAAATTTAAAAAAAAATTCAAACCT
>NC_137104.1:32212451-32232451 GCF_949357685.1 Gobio gobio | reverse complement strand
AAAAAAATTTTTCAGTAGGTCAAATATAGACTTCTTGTACAGCCATAATATATATATATATGTATAAAAAAAAAATCAAACCTTTTGTAGACCTTTTAGCTACTTAGTGGAACCAGAAGGAAAGTCAATGAGTGACTTTTTGACCTTTGGAAAAAAAAATTGTTCAGTAGGTCAAATATGGACTTCTTGTACAGCCATAATATGTAAAAAAAAAAAAAAAAATTTAAATTCCAAATTTTTGTAGAACTTTTAGCTAATTATTGGAACCAGAAGGAAAGTCAATGAGTGACTTTTTGACCTTTGGAAAAAAAATTGTTCAGTAGGTCAAATATGGACTTCTTGTACAGCCATAATATGTAAAAAAAAAATTTTTTTTTTTAAATTCTAACCTTTTGTAGACCTTTTAGCTACTTATTGGAACCAGAAGGAAAGTCAATGAGTGACTTTTTGACCTTTAGAAAAAAAATGTGTTCAGTAGGTCAAATATGGACTTTGTACAGCCATAATATGTAAAAAAAAAAAAAAAAAAAAAAAAAAAAAAAAAAATTTAACCTTTTGTAGACCTTTTAGCTACTTATTTAAACCAGAAGGAAAGTCAATGAGTGACTTTTTGAACTTTGGAAAAAAAAATTGTTCAGTAGGTCAAATATGGACTTCTTGTACAGCCATAATATGTAAAAAAAAAAAAAAAAATCAAACCTTTTGTAGACCTTTTAGCTACTTATTGGAACCAGAAGGAAAGTCAATGAGTGACTTTTTGACCTTTGGAAAAAAAAATTGTTCAGTAGGTCAAATATTGACTTTGTACAGCCATAACATGTAATAAAAAAAAATAAAAAAAAATTTAACCTTTTGTAGACCTTTTAGCTACTTATTGGAACCAGAAGGAAAGTCAATGAGTGACTTTTTGACCATTGGAAAAAAAAAAAATTTCAGTAGGTCAAATATGGACTTCTTGTACAGCCATAATATATATATATATGTATAAAAAAAAAATCAAACCTTTTGTAGACCTTTTAGCTACTTAGTGGAACCAGAAGGAAAGTCAATGAGTGACTTTTTGACCTTTGGAAAAAAAAATTGTTCAGTAGGTCAAATATGGGCTTCTTGTACAGCCATATTATGTAAAAAAAAAAAAAAAAAAAAATTTTAAATTCCAAATTTTTGTAGAACTTTTAGCTAATTATTGGAACCAGAAGGAAAGCCAATGAGTGACTTTTTGACCTTTGGAAAAAAAAATTGTTCAGTAGGTCAAATATGAACTTCTTGTACAGCCATAATATGTAAAAAAAATTCAAACCTTTTTTAGACCTGTAAGCTACTTATTGGAATCAGAAGGGAAGTCAATGAGTGACTTTTTGACCTTTGGAAAAAAAAATTGTTCAGTAGGTCAAATATAGACTTCTTGTACAGCCATAACATGTAATAAAAAAAAATTAAAAAAAAAATTAACCTTTTGTAGACCTTTTAGCTACTTATTGGAACCAGAAGGAAAGTCAATGAGTGACTTTTTGACCTTTGGAAAAAAAAATTGTTCAGTAGGTCAAATGTAGACTTCTTGTACAGCCATAATATATATTTATATATATATATATAAAAAAAATTCAAACCTTTTGTAGACCTTTTAGCTACTTATTGGAACCAGAAGGAAAGTCAATGAGTGACTTTTTGACCTTTGGAAAAAAAAATTGTTCAGTAGGTCAAATATGAACTTCTTGTACAGTCATAATATGTAAAAAAAATTCAAACCTTTTTTAGACCTGTAAGCTACTTATTGGAATCAGAAGGGAAGTCAATGAGTGACTTTTTGACCTTTGGGACAAAAATTTGTTCAGTAGGTCAAATATGGACTTTGTACAGCCATAATATGTAAAAAAAAAAAAAAAAAAAAATTCAAACCTTTTTTAGACCTGTAAGCTACTTATTGGAATCAGAAGGGAAGTCAATGAGTGACTTTTTGACCTTTGGAAAAAAAAAATGTTCAGTAGGTCAAATATGGACTTCTTGTACAGCCATAATATGTAAAAAAAATTTTTTTTTTTAAATTCTAACCTTTTGTAGACCTTTTAGCTACTTATTGGAACCAGAAGGAAAGTCAATGAGTGACTTTTTGACCTTTGGAAAAAAAAATGTGTTCAGTAGGTCAAATATGGACTTCTTGTATAGCCATAATATGTAAAAAAAAAAAAAAAAAATTTTTTAAAAATTCAAAAATTTTGTAGAACTTTTAGCTAATTATTGGAACCAGAAGGAAAGCCAATGAGTGACTTTTTGACCTTTGGAAAAAAAAATTGTTCAGTAGGTCAAATATGGACTTCTTGTACAGCCATAATATGTAAAAAAAAAATTAAAAAAAAAATTAAAACCTTTTGTAGACCTTTTAGCTACTTATTGGAACCAGAAGGAAAGTCAATGAGTGACTTTTTGACCTTTGGAAAAAAAAATTGTTCAGTAGGTCAAATATTGACTTTGTACAGCCATAATGTGTAAAAAAAAAAAAAAAAAAAAAATTTAACCTTTTAGCTTTTTTGTAAAAAAAAAAAAAAAAAAGAAAAAAAAAATCAATCCTTTTTTAGACCTGTAAGCTACTTATTGGATTCAGAAGGGACGTCAATGAGTGACTTTTTGACTTTTGGGAAAAAAATTTGTTCAGTAGGTCAAATATGGACTTCTTGTACAGCCATAACATGTAATAAAAAAAATAAAAAAAAATTTAACCTTTTGTAGACCTTTTAGCTACTTATTGGAACCAGAAGGAAAGTCAATGAGTGACTTTTTGACCTTTGGAAAAAAAAATTGTTCAGTAGGTCAAATATGGACTTCTTGTACAGCCATAATATGTAAAAAAAAAATTCAAACCCTTTGTAGACCTTTTAGCTACTTTTTGGAACCTGAAGGAAAGTCAATGAGTGACTTTTTGACCTTTGGAAAAAAAAAATTTCAGTAGGTCAAATATAGACTTCTTGTACAGCCATAATATATATTTATATATATATATATAAAAAAAAATCAAACCTTTTGTAGACCTTTTAGCTACTTATTGGAACCAGAAGGAAAGTCAATGAGTGACTTTTTGACCTTTGGAAAAAAAAATTGTTCAGTAGGTCAAATATGAACTTCTTGTACAGCCATAATATGTAAAAAAAATTCAAACCTTTTTTAGACCTGTAAGCTACTTATTGGAATCAGAAGGGAAGTCAATGAGTGACTTTTTGACCTTTGGAAAAAAAATTGTTCAGTAGGTCAAATATGGACTTCTTGTACAGCCATAATATGTAAAAAAAAAAATTTTTTTTTAAAAATTCTAACCTTTTGTAGACCTTTTAGCTACTTATTGGAACCAGAAGGAAAGTCAATGAGTGACTTTTTGACCTTTGGAAAAAAAATGTGTTCAGTAGGTCAAATATGGACTTTGTACAGCCATAATATGTAAAAAAAAAAAAAAAATTTAACCTTTTGTAGACCTTTTAGCTACTTATTTAAACCAGAAGGAAAGTCAATGAGTGACTTTTTGAACTTTGGAAAAAAAAATTGTTCAGTAGGTCAAATATGGACTTCTTGTACAGCCATAATATGTAAAAAAAAAAAAAAAAAAATCAAACCTTTTGTAGACCTTTTAGCTACTTATTGGAACCAGAAGGAAAGTCAATGAGTGACTTTTTGACCTTTGGAAAAAAAAATTGTTCAGTAGGTCAAATATTGACTTTGTACAGCCATAACATGTAATAAAAAAAAATAAAAAAAAATTTAACCTTTTGTAGACCTTTTAGCTACTTATTGGAACCAGAAGGAAAGTCAATGAGTGACTTTTTGACCATTGGAAAAAAAAAAATTTCAGTAGGTCAAATATGGACTTCTTGTACAGCCATAATATGTAAAAAAAAAAAAAAAAAAAATTCAAACCTTTTTTAGACCTGTAAGCTACTTATTGGAATCAGAAGGGAAGTCAATGAGTGACTTTTTGACCTTTGGAAAAAAAAATTGTTCAGTAGGTCAAATATGGACTTCTTGTACAGCCATAATATGTAAAAAAAAAAATAAAAAAAAAATTAAAACCTTTTGTAGACCTTTTAGCTACTTATTGGAACCAGAAGGAAAGTCAATGAGTGACTTTTTGACCTTTGGAAAAAAAAATTGTTCAGTAGGTCAAATATTGACTTTGTACAGCCATAATGTGTAAAAAAAAAAAAAAAAAAAAAATTTAACCTTTTAGCTTTTTTGTAAAAAAAAAAAAAAAAAAGAAAAAAAAAATCAATCCTTTTTTAGACCTGTAAGCTACTTATTGGATTCAGAAGGGACGTCAATGAGTGACTTTTTGACTTTTGGGAAAAAAATTTGTTCAGTAGGTCAAATATGGACTTCTTGTACAGCCATAACATGTAATAAAAAAAATAAAAAAAAATTTAACCTTTTGTAGACCTTTTAGCTACTTATTGGAACCAGAAGGAAAGTCAATGAGTGACTTTTTGACCTTTGGAAAAAAAAATTGTTCAGTAGGTCAAATATGGACTTCTTGTACAGCCATAATATGTAAAAAAAAAATTCAAACCCTTTGTAGACCTTTTAGCTACTTTTTGGAACCTGAAGGAAAGTCAATGAGTGACTTTTTGACCTTTGGAAAAAAAAAATTTCAGTAGGTCAAATATAGACTTCTTGTACAGCCATAATATATATTTATATATATATATATAAAAAAAAATCAAACCTTTTGTAGACCTTTTAGCTACTTATTGGAACCAGAAGGAAAGTCAATGAGTGACTTTTTGACCTTTGGAAAAAAAAATTGTTCAGTAGGTCAAATATGAACTTCTTGTACAGCCATAATATGTAAAAAAAATTCAAACCTTTTTTAGACCTGTAAGCTACTTATTGGAATCAGAAGGGAAGTCAATGAGTGACTTTTTGACCTTTGGAAAAAAAATTGTTCAGTAGGTCAAATATGGACTTCTTGTACAGCCATAATATGTAAAAAAAAAAATTTTTTTTTAAAAATTCTAACCTTTTGTAGACCTTTTAGCTACTTATTGGAACCAGAAGGAAAGTCAATGAGTGACTTTTTGACCTTTGGAAAAAAAATGTGTTCAGTAGGTCAAATATGGACTTTGTACAGCCATAATATGTAAAAAAAAAAAAAAAATTTAACCTTTTGTAGACCTTTTAGCTACTTATTTAAACCAGAAGGAAAGTCAATGAGTGACTTTTTGAACTTTGGAAAAAAAAATTGTTCAGTAGGTCAAATATGGACTTCTTGTACAGCCATAATATGTAAAAAAAAAAAAAAAAAAATCAAACCTTTTGTAGACCTTTTAGCTACTTATTGGAACCAGAAGGAAAGTCAATGAGTGACTTTTTGACCTTTGGAAAAAAAAATTGTTCAGTAGGTCAAATATTGACTTTGTACAGCCATAACATGTAATAAAAAAAAATAAAAAAAAATTTAACCTTTTGTAGACCTTTTAGCTACTTATTGGAACCAGAAGGAAAGTCAATGAGTGACTTTTTGACCATTGGAAAAAAAAAAATTTCAGTAGGTCAAATATGGACTTCTTGTACAGCCATAATATGTAAAAAAAAAAAAAAAAAAAATTCAAACCTTTTTTAGACCTGTAAGCTACTTATTGGAATCAGAAGGGAAGTCAATGAGTGACTTTTTGACCTTTGGAAAAAAAAATTGTTCAGTAGGTCAAATATGGACTTCTTGTACAGCCATAATATGTAAAAAAAAAAATAAAAAAAAAATTAAAACCTTTTGTAGACCTTTTAGCTACTTATTGGAACCAGAAGGAAAGTCAATGAGTGACTTTTTGACCTTTGGAAAAAAAAATTGTTCAGTAGGTCAAATATTGACTTTGTACAGCCATAATGTGTAAAAAAAAAAAAAAAAAAAAAATTTAACCTTTTAGCTTTTTTGTAAAAAAAAAAAAAAAAAAGAAAAAAAAAATCAATCCTTTTTTAGACCTGTAAGCTACTTATTGGATTCAGAAGGGACGTCAATGAGTGACTTTTTGACTTTTGGGAAAAAAATTTGTTCAGTAGGTCAAATATGGACTTCTTGTACAGCCATAACATGTAATAAAAAAAATAAAAAAAAATTTAACCTTTTGTAGACCTTTTAGCTACTTATTGGAACCAGAAGGAAAGTCAATGAGTGACTTTTTGACCTTTGGAAAAAAAAATTGTTCAGTAGGTCAAATATGGACTTCTTGTACAGC
Source organism: Gobio gobio (assembly GCF_949357685.1). Classification (NCBI taxonomy): domain Eukaryota; kingdom Metazoa; phylum Chordata; class Actinopteri; order Cypriniformes; family Gobionidae; genus Gobio; species Gobio gobio. The sequence goes on along the minus strand of NC_137104.1, from coordinate 32,226,239 downwards.
CATAATATGTAAAAAAAAAATTCAAACCCTTTGTAGACCTTTTAGCTACTTTTTGGAACCTGAAGGAAAGTCAATGAGTGACTTTTTGACCTTTGGAAAAAAAAAATTTCAGTAGGTCAAATATAGACTTCTTGTACAGCCATAATATATATTTATATATATATATATATAAAAAAAAATCAAACCTTTTGTAGACCTTTTAGCTACTTATTGGAACCAGAAGGAAAGTCAATGAGTGACTTTTTGACCTTTGGAAAAAAAAATTGTTCAGTAGGTCAAATATGAACTTCTTGTACAGCCATAATATGTAAAAAAAATTCAAACCTTTTTTAGACCTGTAAGCTACTTATTGGAATCAGAAGGGAAGTCAATGAGTGACTTTTTGACCTTTGGAAAAAAAATTGTTCAGTAGGTCAAATATGGACTTCTTGTACAGCCATAATATGTAAAAAAAAAATTTTTTTTTTAAAAATTCTAACCTTTTGTAGACCTTTTAGCTACTTATTGGAACCAGAAGGAAAGTCAATGAGTGACTTTTTGACCTTTGGAAAAAAAATGTGTTCAGTAGGTCAAATATGGACTTTGTACAGCCATAATATGTAAAAAAAAAAAAAAATTTAACCTTTTGTAGACCTTTTAGCTACTTATTTAAACCAGAAGGAAAGTCAATGAGTGACTTTTTGAACTTTGGAAAAAAAAATTGTTCAGTAGGTCAAATATGGACTTCTTGTACAGCCATAATATGTAAAAAAAAAAAAAAAAAAAATCAAACCTTTTGTAGACCTTTTAGCTACTTATTGGAACCAGAAGGAAAGTCAATGAGTGACTTTTTGACCTTTGGAAAAAAAAATTGTTCAGTAGGTCAAATATTGACTTTGTACAGCCATAACGTAATAAAAAAAAATAAAAAAAAATTTAACCTTTTGTAGACCTTTTAGCTACTTATTGGAACCAGAAGGAAAGTCAATGAGTGACTTTTTGACCATTGGAAAAAAAAAAATTTCAGTAGGTCAAATATGGACTTCTTGTACAGCCATAATATGTAAAAAAAAAAAAAAAAATTCAAACCCTTTTAGACCTTTTAGCTACTTTTTGGAACCTGAAGGAAAGTCAATGAGTGACTTTTTGACCTTTGGAAAAAAATTTTTTTCAGTAGGTCAAATATAGACTTCTTGTACAGCCATAATATATATATATATGTATAAAAAAAAAATCAAACCTTTTGTAGACCTTTTAGCTACTTAGTGGAACCAGAAGGAAAGTCAATGAGTGACTTTTTGACCTTTGGAAAAAAAAATTGTTCAGTAGGTCAAATATGGACTTCTTGTACAGCCATAATATGTAAAAAAAAAAAAAAAAAATTAAATTCCAAATTTTTGTAGAACTTTTAGCTAATTATTGGAACCAGAAGGAAAGTCAATGAGTGACTTTTTGACCTTTGGAAAAAAAATTGTTCAGTAGGTCAAATATGGACTTCTTGTACAGCCATAATATGTAAAAAAAAAAAATTTTTTTTTAAATTCTAACCTTTTGTAGACCTTTTAGCTACTTATTGGAACCAGAAGGAAAGTCAATGAGTGACTTTTTGACCTTTAGAAAAAAAATGTGTTCAGTAGGTCAAATATGGACTTTGTACAGCCATAATATGTAAAAAAAAAAAAAAAAAAAAAAAAAAAAAAAAAATTTAACCTTTTGTAGACCTTTTAGCTACTTATTTAAACCAGAAGGAAAGTCAATGAGTGACTTTTTGAACTTTGGAAAAAAAAATTGTTCAGTAGGTCAAATATGGACTTCTTGTACAGCCATAATATGTAAAAAAAAAAAAAAAAATCAAACCTTTTGTAGACCTTTTAGCTACTTATTGGAACCAGAAGGAAAGTCAATGAGTGACTTTTTGACCTTTGGAAAAAAAAATTGTTCAGTAGGTCAAATATTGACTTTGTACAGCCATAACATGTAATAAAAAAAAATAAAAAAAAATTTAACCTTTTGTAGACCTTTTAGCTACTTATTGGAACCAGAAGGAAAGTCAATGAGTGACTTTTTGACCATTGGAAAAAAAAAAATTTCAGTAGGTCAAATATGGACTTCTTGTACAGCCATAATATATATATATATTAGGGGTGTAACGATTCATCTACTACATCGATGTATCGATTTATTTTCCTACGATCTAACTACATCGATCTGTGCTCGGCAAGTTGGCCTTCCGGACGACATATATCGATCTAACATCGTTTTAAAAGGTAATCAATCGATTGTATCGATCATAGGAAATAACGCATTGGATTTAAGCACGTCAGACTTTATATGGAAGTTTTTTCTTAGCACTTTTAATGATAAAGGCGTTAAACGTTACTCGATTCAGTCTGCCTATCTGTGACATCATCGCAACGCACGCACCAGCAGCAGCGCTAAGAAAACAAAACATAGCGGATGGCAGAGGAGAAGCCAACGAGCGAGAAATGATCAAGCCACCAAGAGAAAGAGCTAAGTTAGTAATGTGTTACCTGTACTTTCAACCCTTGCTAAATGTTACCTGTGCATTCCTGGGACCAGTGTCGCCAGCAGAGCGAGTTTTTAGTACTGCTGGCAACATAGTGAACGCACAGAGAAGTGTTCTGCGGTCAGATCATGTTGATATTTTTGAAAAAGATATATGTAGAGTCATTGAAGAGTAGTTGGTTACATTTTATCTTTTGTTAAATATTGTTTGTTTATTAAACTGAGAGTAGTAGCAGGTTCAGCCAGTTTATTCAAACTGAAGAAATGTTGGTTGCACTTTATTTTTGATATTAATATTGTATTTGTATTATTTTAATGTTGAAAAACAACAGCAAAAGTAACAGGTACACCTACTATTAATTAAACCTGAAGAGAAGTTAGTTGCACTTTATTTTTGATATTAATATTGTAATATTAATATGTTGGATAACAAAAGCAGAAGTAGCAGGTTAACCTACTGTTGAAATTTTGGTTGCACTTACTGTGCTTTTATTGAAAATGTATTGAATATTGAAAATGAGAGCAGAAAAGGTTAACTTCTTGTTAATTCAACCTAAACTGTTGGTTGCACTTTATTCAAATAAAATTTGAATGCATTTGCCATTAATTGTTGTTTACTTGTTTGTTTATATCCATAATATATGGATATGGATACCTGATTCCCTTACAAGAAACAACAGGAATCTAGGAAACTTCACCTGCACTGACCAGTATCCAGATATTTATTTCAGTCACACAATTTTTGGCTAAAAAGTTACTGAATCGATTTCAAGTCACTGAATCGTTTCGGATCGTATCGTTCTAAATGAACTAAAATCGTCCTTGAATCGTATCGACAACCTCAAATCGTGATACGAATCGAATCGTTGTTAAAACGAATCGTTACACCCCTAATATATATGTATAAAAAAAAAATCAAACCTTTTGTAGACCTTTTAGCTACTTAGTGGAACCAGAAGGAAAGTCAATGAGTGACTTTTTGACCTTTGGAAAAAAAAATTGTTCAGTAGGTCAAATATGGACTTCTTGTACAGCCATAATATGTAAAAAAAAAAAAAAAAAAAATTTTAAATTCCAAATTTTTGTAGAACTTTTAGCTAATTATTGGAACCAGAAGGAAAGCCAATGAGTGACTTTTTGACCTTTGGAAAAAAAAATTGTTCAGTAGGTCAAATATGAACTTCTTGTACAGCCATAATATGTAAAAAAAATTCAAACCTTTTTTAGACCTGTAAGCTACTTATTGGAATCAGAAGGGAAGTCAATGAGTGACTTTTTGACCTTTGGAAAAAAAAATTGTTCAGTAGGTCAAATATAGACTTCTTGTACAGCCATAACATGTAATAAAAAAAAATTAAAAAAAAAATTAACCTTTTGTAGACCTTTTAGCTACTTATTGGAACCAGAAGGAAAGTCAATGAGTGACTTTTTGACCTTTGGAAAAAAAAATTGTTCAGTAGGTCAAATGTAGACTTCTTGTACAGCCATAATATATATTTATATATATATATATAAAAAAAATTCAAACCTTTTGTAGACCTTTTAGCTACTTATTGGAACCAGAAGGAAAGTCAATGAGTGACTTTTTGACCTTTGGAAAAAAAAATTGTTCAGTAGGTCAAATATGAACTTCTTGTACAGTCATAATATGTAAAAAAAATTCAAACCTTTTTTAGACCTGTAAGCTACTTATTGGAATCAGAAGGGAAGTCAATGAGTGACTTTTTGACCTTTGGGACAAAAATTTGTTCAGTAGGTCAAATATGGACTTTGTACAGCCATAATATGTAAAAAAAAAAAAAAAAAAAAATTCAAACCTTTTTTAGACCTGTAAGCTACTTATTGGAATCAGAAGGGAAGTCAATGAGTGACTTTTTGACCTTTGGAAAAAAAAAATGTTCAGTAGGTCAAATATGGACTTCTTGTACAGCCATAATATGTAAAAAAAAAAAATTTTTTTTAAAATTCTAACCTTTTGTAGACCTTTTAGCTACTTATTGGAACCAGAAGGAAAGTCAATGAGTGACTTTTTGACCTTTGGAAAAAAAAATGTGTTCAGTAGGTCAAATATGGACTTCTTGTATAGCCATAATATGTAAAAAAAAAAAAAAAAAATTTTTTAAAAATTCAAAAATTTTGTAGAACTTTTAGCTAATTATTGGAACCAGAAGGAAAGCCAATGAGTGACTTTTTGACCTTTGGAAAAAAAAATTGTTCAGTAGGTCAAATATGAACTTCTTGTACAGCAAAATAATTTTTAAAAAAAATTCAAACCTTTTTTAGACCTGTAAGCTACTTATTGGAATCAGAAGGGAAGTCAATGAGTGACTTTTTGACCTTTGGGACAAAAATTTGTTCAGTAGGTCAAATATGGACTTTGTACAGCCATAATATGTAAAAAAAAATAAAAAATAAAAATTTAACCTTTTGTAGACCTTTTAGCTACTTATTGGAACCAGAAGGAAAGTCCATGAGTGACTTTTTGACCTTTGGAAAAAAAAATTGTTCAGTAGGTCAAATATCGACTTCTTGTACAGCCATAATATATATAAAAAAATATATTAAAAAAATCAAACCTTTTTTAGACCTGTAAGCTACTTATTGGAATTAGAAGGGAAGTCAATGAGTGACTTTTTGACCTTTGGTAAAAAAAATGGTTCAGTAGGTCAAATATGGACTTCTTGTACAGCCATAATATGTAAAAAAAATAAAATAAAAAAAAATTCAAACCTTTTTTAGACCTGTAAGCTACTTATTGGAATTAGAAGGGAAGTCAATGAGTGACTTTTTGACCTTTGGAAAAAAAAAATGTTCAGTAGGTCAAATATGGACTTCTTGTACAGCCATAATATGTAAAAAAAAAATTAAAAAAAAAATTAAAACCTTTTGTAGACCTTTTAGCTACTTATTGGAACCAGAAGGAAAGTCAATGAGTGACTTTTTGACCTTTGGAAAAAAAAATTGTTCAGTAGGTCAAATATTGACTTTGTACAGCCATAATGTGTAAAAAAAAAAAAAAAAAAAAAATTTTACCTTTTAGCTTTTTGTAAAAAAAGAAAAAAAAAGAAAAAAAATTCAATCCTTTTTTAGACCTGTAAGCTACTTATTGGATTCAGAAGGGACGTCAATGAGTGACTTTTTGACTTTTGGGAAAAAAATTTGTTCAGTAGGTCAAATATGGACTTCTTGTACAGCCATAACATGTAATAAAAAAAATTAAAAAAAAATTAACCTTTTGTAGACCTTTTAGCTACTTATTGGAACCAGAAGGAAAGTCAATGAGTGACTTTTTGACCTTTGGAAAAAAAAATTGTTCAGTAGGTCAAATATGGACTTCTTGTACAGCCATAATATGTAAATAAAAAATTCAAACCCTTTGTAGACCTTTTAGCTACTTTTTGGAACCTGAAGGAAAGTCAATGAGTGACTTTTTGACCTTTGGAAAAAAAAAATTTCAGTAGGTCAAATATAGACTTCTTGTACAGCCATAATATATATTTATATATATATAAAAAAAAAATCAAACCTTTTGTAGACCTTTTAGCTACTTATTGGAACCAGAAGGAAAGTCAATGAGTGACTTTTTGACCTTTGGAAAAAAAAACTGTTCAGTAGGTCAAATATGAACTTCTTGTACAGCCATAATATGTAAAAAAAATTCAAACCTTTTTTAGACCTGTAAGCTACTTATTGGAATCAAAAGGGAAGTCAATGAGTGACTTTTGACCTTTGGGACAAAAATTTGTTCATTAGGTCAAATATGGACTTTGTACAGCCATAATATGTAAAAAAAAAAAAAAAAAAAAAAAATTAAAACCTTTTTTAGACCTGTAAGCTACTTATTGGAATCAGAAGGGAAGTCAATGAGTGACTTTTTGACCTTTGGAAAAAAAAATTGTTCAGTAGGTCAAATATGGACTTCTTGTACAGCCATAATATGTAAAAAAAAAAAAAAAAATTTAAATTCTAACCTTTTGTAGACCTTTTAGCTACTTATTGGAACCAGAAGGAAAGTCAATGAGTGACTTTTTGACCTTTGGAAAAAAAATGTGTTCAGTAGGTCAAATATGGACTTTGTACAGCCATAATATGTAAAAAAAAAAAAAAAAAATTCAAACCTTTTGTAGACCTTTTAGCTACTTATTGGAACCAGAAGGAAAGTCAATGAGTGACTTTTTGACCTTTGGAAAAAAAATTTGTTCAGTAGGTCAAATATTGACTTCTTGTACAGCCATAATATGTAAAAAAAAAAAAATTCAAACCCTTTGTAGACCTTTTAGCTACTTTTTGGAACCTGAAGGAAAGTCAATGAGTGACTTTTTGACCTTTGGAAAAAAAAAAATTTCAGTAGGTCAAATATAGACTTCTTGTACAGCCATAATATATATATATATGTATAAAAAAAAATCAAACCTTTTGTAGACCTTTTAGCTACTTAGTGGAACCAGAAGGAAAGTCAATGAGTGACTTTTTGACCTTTGGAAAAAAAAATTGTTCAGTAGGTCAAATATGGACTTCTTGTACAGCCATAATATGTAAAAAAAAAAAAAAAAAATTTAAAATTCCAAATTTTTGTAGAACTTTTAGCTAATTATTGGAACCAGAAGGAAAGCCAATGAGTGACTTTTTGACCTTTGGAAAAAAAAATTGTTCAGTAGGTCAAATATGAACTTCTTGTACAGCCATAATATTTATAAAAAAAATATTAAAAAAATTCAAACCTTTTGTAGACCTTTTAGCTACTTATTGGAACCAGAAGGAAAGTCAATGAGTGACTTTTTGACCTTTGGAAAAAAAAATTGTTCAGTAGGTCAAATATGGACTTCTTGTACAGCCATAATATGTAAAAAAAAATTTTAAAAAAAAATTCAAACCTTTTGTAGACCTTTTAGCTACTTATTGGAACCAGAAGGAAAGTCAATGAGTGACTTTTTGACCTTTGGAAAAAAAAAATTTGTTCAGTAGGTCAAATATTGACTTTGTACAGCCATAATGTGTAAAAAAAAAAAAAAAAAATTCAATCCTTTTTTAGACCTTTAAGCTACTTATTGGATTCAGAAGGGACGTCAATGAGTGACTTTTTGACTTTTGGGAAAAAAATTTGTTCAGTAGGTAAAATATGGACTTCTTGTACAGCCATAACATGTAATAAAAATAAAAAATAAAAATGTAACCTTTTGTAGACCTTTTAGCTACTTATTGGAACCAGAAGGAAAGTCCATGAGTGACTTTTTGACCTTTGGAAAAAAAAATTGTTCAGTAGGTCAAATATCGACTTCTTGTACAGCCATAATATATATAAAAAAATATATAAAAAAAATTCAAACCTTTTTTAGACCTTTTAGCTACTTATTGGAACCAGAAGGAAAGTCAATGAGTGACTTTTTGACCTTTGGAAAAAAAAATTGTTCAGTAGGTCAAATATGGACTTCTTGTACAGCCATAATATGTAAAAAAAATTTAAAAAAAAAATTCAAACCTTTTGTAGACCTTTTAGCTACTTATTGGAACCAGAAGGAAAGTCAATGAGTGACTTTTTGACCTTTGGAAAAAAAAATTGTTCAGTAGGTCAAATATTGACTTTGTACAGCCATAATGTGTAAAAAAAAAAAAAAAAAAAAAAAATGTAACCTTTTAGCTTTTTGTAAAAAAAAAAAAAAAAAAAAAAAAAAAATTCAATCCTTTTTTAGACCTGTAAGCTACTTATTGGAATCAGAAGGGACGTCAATGAGTGACTTTTTGACTTTTGGGAAAAAAATTTGTTCAGTAGGTCAAATATGGACTTCTTGTACAGCCATAACATGTAATAAAAAAAATTAAAAAAAAAATTAACCTTTTGTAGACCTTTTAGCTACTTATTGGAACCAGAAGGAAAGTCAATGAGTGACTTTTTGACCTTTGGAAAAAAAAATTGTTCAGTAGGTCAAATATAGACTTCTTGTACAGCCATAATATATATTTATATATATATAAAAAAAAAATTAAAACCTTTTGTAGACCTTTTAGCTACTTATTGGAACCAGAAGGAAAGTCAATGAGTGACTTTTTGACCTTTGGAAAAAAAAATTGTTCAGTAGGTCAAATATGAACTTCTTGTACAGTCATAATATGTAAAAAAAATTCAAACCTTTTTTAGACCTGTAAGCTACTTATTGGAATCAGAAGGGAAGTCAATGAGTGACTTTTTGACCTTTGGGACAAAAATTTGTTCAGTAGGTCAAATATGGACTTTGTACAGCCATAATATGTAAAAAATAAAATAAAATAAAAAGTCAAACCTTTTTTAGACCTGTAAGCTACTTATTGGAATCAGAAGGGAAGTCAATGAGTGACTTTTTGACCTTTGGAAAAAAAAAATTTTCAGTAGGTCAAATATGGACTTCTTGTACAGCCATAACATGTAATAAAAAAAATTAAAAAAAAAATTAACCTTTTGTAGACCTTTTAGCTACTTATTGGAACCAGAAGGAAAGTCAATGAGTGACTTTTTGACCTTTGGAAAAAAAAATTGTTCAGTAGGTCAAATATTGACTTTGTACAGCCATAATGTGTAAAAAAAAAAAAAAAAAAGAAAATTTAACCTTTTAGCTTTTTGTAAAAAAAAGAAAAAAAAAGAAAAAAAAATTCAATCCTTTTTTAGACCTGTAAGCTACTTATTGGATTCAGAAGGGACGTCAATGAGTGACTTTTTGACTTTTGGGAAAAAAATTTGTTCAGTAGGTCAAATATGGACTTCTTGTACAGCCATAACATGTAATTAAAAAAATTAAAAAAAAATTAACCTTTTGTAGACCTTTTAGCTACTTATTGGAACCAGAAGGAAAGTCAATGAGTGACTTTTTGACCTTTGGAAAAAAAAATTGTTCAGTAGGTCAAATATGGACTTCTTGTACAGCCATAATATGTAAAAAAAAAAATTCAAACCCTTTGTAGACCTTTTAGCTACTTTTTGGAACCTGAAGGAAAGTCAATGAGTGACTTTTTGACCTTTGGAAAAAAAAAAATTCAGTAGGTCAAATATAGACTTCTTGTACAGCCATAATATATATTTATATATATATATATATAAAAAAAAAAATCAAACCTTTTGTAGACCTTTTAGCTACTTATTGGAACCAGAAGGAAAGTCAATGAGTGACTTTTTGACCTTTGGAAAAAAAAATTGTTCAGTAGGTCAAATATGAACTTCTTGTACAGCCATAATATGTAAAAAAAAAATTCAAACCTTTTTTAGACCTGTAAGCTACTTATTGGAATCAAAAGGGAAGTCAATGAGTGACTTTTGACCTTTGGGACAAACTTTTTTTCTTTAGGTCAAATATGGACTTTGTACAGCCATAATATGTAAAAAAAAAAAAAAAAAAAAAAAAATTAAAACCTTTTTTAGACCTGTAAGCTACTTATTGGAATCAGAAGGGAAGTCAATGAGTGACTTTTTGACCTTTGGGACAAAAATTTGTTCAGTAGGTCAAATATGGACTTTGTACAGCCATAATATGTAAAAAAAAAAAAAAAAAAAAAATTCAAACCTTTTTTAGACCTGTAAGCTACTTATTGGAATCAGAAGGGAAGTCAATGAGTGACTTTTTGACCTTTGGAAAAAAAAAATGTTCAGTAGGTCAAATATGGACTTCTTGTACAGCCATAATATGTAAAAAAAATTTTTTTTTTAAAAATTCTAACCTTTTGTAGACCTTTTAGCTACTTATTGGAACCAGAAGGAAAGTCAATGAGTGACTTTTTGACCATTGGAAAAAAAAAAAATTTCAGTAGGTCAAATATGGACTTCTTGTACAGCCATAATATATATATATATGTATAAAAAAAAAATCAAACCTTTTGTAGACCTTTTAGCTACTTAGTGGAACCAGAAGGAAAGTCAATGAGTGACTTTTTGACCTTTGGAAAAAAAAATTGTTCAGTAGGTCAAATATGGGCTTCTTGTACAGCCATATTATGTAAAAAAAAAAAAAAAAAAAAATTTTAAATTCCAAATTTTTGTAGAACTTTTAGCTAATTATTGGAACCAGAAGGAAAGCCAATGAGTGACTTTTTGACCTTTGGAAAAAAAAATTGTTCAGTAGGTCAAATATGAACTTCTTGTACAGCCATAATATGTAAAAAAAATTCAAACCTTTTTTAGACCTGTAAGCTACTTATTGGAATCAGAAGGGAAGTCAATGAGTGACTTTTTGACCTTTGGAAAAAAAAATTGTTCAGTAGGTCAAATATAGACTTCTTGTACAGCCATAACATGTAATAAAAAAAAATTAAAAAAAAAATTAACCTTTTGTAGACCTTTTAGCTACTTATTGGAACCAGAAGGAAAGTCAATGAGTGACTTTTTGACCTTTGGAAAAAAAAATTGTTCAGTAGGTCAAATGTAGACTTCTTGTACAGCCATAATATATATTTATATATATATATATAAAAAAAATTCAAACCTTTTGTAGACCTTTTAGCTACTTATTGGAACCAGAAGGAAAGTCAATGAGTGACTTTTTGACCTTTGGAAAAAAAAATTGTTCAGTAGGTCAAATATGAACTTCTTGTACAGTCATAATATGTAAAAAAAATTCAAACCTTTTTTAGACCTGTAAGCTACTTATTGGAATCAGAAGGGAAGTCAATGAGTGACTTTTTGACCTTTGGGACAAAAATTTGTTCAGTAGGTCAAATATGGACTTTGTACAGCCATAATATGTAAAAAAAAAAAAAAAAAAAAATTCAAACCTTTTTTAGACCTGTAAGCTACTTATTGGAATCAGAAGGGAAGTCAATGAGTGACTTTTTGACCTTTGGAAAAAAAAAATGTTCAGTAGGTCAAATATGGACTTCTTGTACAGCCATAATATGTAAAAAAAATTTTTTTTTTTAAATTCTAACCTTTTGTAGACCTTTTAGCTACTTATTGGAACCAGAAGGAAAGTCAATGAGTGACTTTTTGACCTTTGGAAAAAAAAATGTGTTCAGTAGGTCAAATATGGACTTCTTGTATAGCCATAATATGTAAAAAAAAAAAAAAAAAATTTTTTAAAAATTCAAAAATTTTGTAGAACTTTTAGCTAATTATTGGAACCAGAAGGAAAGCCAATGAGTGACTTTTTGACCTTTGGAAAAAAAAATTGTTCAGTAGGTCAAATATGGACTTCTTGTACAGCCATAATATGTAAAAAAAAAATTAAAAAAAAAATTAAAACCTTTTGTAGACCTTTTAGCTACTTATTGGAACCAGAAGGAAAGTCAATGAGTGACTTTTTGACCTTTGGAAAAAAAAATTGTTCAGTAGGTCAAATATTGACTTTGTACAGCCATAATGTGTAAAAAAAAAAAAAAAAAAAAAATTTAACCTTTTAGCTTTTTTGTAAAAAAAAAAAAAAAAAAGAAAAAAAAAATCAATCCTTTTTTAGACCTGTAAGCTACTTATTGGATTCAGAAGGGACGTCAATGAGTGACTTTTTGACTTTTGGGAAAAAAATTTGTTCAGTAGGTCAAATATGGACTTCTTGTACAGCCATAACATGTAATAAAAAAAATAAAAAAAAATTTAACCTTTTGTAGACCTTTTAGCTACTTATTGGAACCAGAAGGAAAGTCAATGAGTGACTTTTTGACCTTTGGAAAAAAAAATTGTTCAGTAGGTCAAATATGGACTTCTTGTACAGCCATAATATGTAAAAAAAAAATTCAAACCCTTTGTAGACCTTTTAGCTACTTTTTGGAACCTGAAGGAAAGTCAATGAGTGACTTTTTGACCTTTGGAAAAAAAAAATTTCAGTAGGTCAAATATAGACTTCTTGTACAGCCATAATATATATTTATATATATATATATAAAAAAAAATCAAACCTTTTGTAGACCTTTTAGCTACTTATTGGAACCAGAAGGAAAGTCAATGAGTGACTTTTTGACCTTTGGAAAAAAAAATTGTTCAGTAGGTCAAATATGAACTTCTTGTACAGCCATAATATGTAAAAAAAATTCAAACCTTTTTTAGACCTGTAAGCTACTTATTGGAATCAGAAGGGAAGTCAATGAGTGACTTTTTGACCTTTGGAAAAAAAATTGTTCAGTAGGTCAAATATGGACTTCTTGTACAGCCATAATATGTAAAAAAAAAAATTTTTTTTTAAAAATTCTAACCTTTTGTAGACCTTTTAGCTACTTATTGGAACCAGAAGGAAAGTCAATGAGTGACTTTTTGACCTTTGGAAAAAAAATGTGTTCAGTAGGTCAAATATGGACTTTGTACAGCCATAATATGTAAAAAAAAAAAAAAAATTTAACCTTTTGTAGACCTTTTAGCTACTTATTTAAACCAGAAGGAAAGTCAATGAGTGACTTTTTGAACTTTGGAAAAAAAAATTGTTCAGTAGGTCAAATATGGACTTCTTGTACAGCCATAATATGTAAAAAAAAAAAAAAAAAAATCAAACCTTTTGTAGACCTTTTAGCTACTTATTGGAACCAGAAGGAAAGTCAATGAGTGACTTTTTGACCTTTGGAAAAAAAAATTGTTCAGTAGGTCAAATATTGACTTTGTACAGCCATAACATGTAATAAAAAAAAATAAAAAAAAATTTAACCTTTTGTAGACCTTTTAGCTACTTATTGGAACCAGAAGGAAAGTCAATGAGTGACTTTTTGACCATTGGAAAAAAAAAAATTTCAGTAGGTCAAATATGGACTTCTTGTACAGCCATAATATGTAAAAAAAAAAAAAAAAAAAATTCAAACCTTTTTTAGACCTGTAAGCTACTTATTGGAATCAGAAGGGAAGTCAATGAGTGACTTTTTGACCTTTGGAAAAAAAAATTGTTCAGTAGGTCAAATATGGACTTCTTGTACAGCCATAATATGTAAAAAAAAAAATAAAAAAAAAATTAAAACCTTTTGTAGACCTTTTAGCTACTTATTGGAACCAGAAGGAAAGTCAATGAGTGACTTTTTGACCTTTGGAAAAAAAAATTGTTCAGTAGGTCAAATATTGACTTTGTACAGCCATAATGTGTAAAAAAAAAAAAAAAAAAAAAATTTAACCTTTTAGCTTTTTTGTAAAAAAAAAAAAAAAAAAGAAAAAAAAAATCAATCCTTTTTTAGACCTGTAAGCTACTTATTGGATTCAGAAGGGACGTCAATGAGTGACTTTTTGACTTTTGGGAAAAAAATTTGTTCAGTAGGTCAAATATGGACTTCTTGTACAGCCATAACATGTAATAAAAAAAATAAAAAAAAATTTAACCTTTTGTAGACCTTTTAGCTACTTATTGGAACCAGAAGGAA
>NC_137104.1:32139951-32209951 GCF_949357685.1 Gobio gobio | reverse complement strand
TAATATGTAAAAAAAAAAAAAAAAAAAATCAAACCTTTTGTAGACCTTTTAGCTACTTATTGGAACCAGAAGGAAAGTCAATGAGTGACTTTTTGACCTTTGGAAAAAAAAATTGTTCAGTAGGTCAAATATTGACTTTGTACAGCCATAACGTAATAAAAAAAAATAAAAAAAAATTTAACCTTTTGTAGACCTTTTAGCTACTTATTGGAACCAGAAGGAAAGTCAATGAGTGACTTTTTGACCATTGGAAAAAAAAAAATTTCAGTAGGTCAAATATGGACTTCTTGTACAGCCATAATATGTAAAAAAAAAAAAAAAAATTCAAACCCTTTTAGACCTTTTAGCTACTTTTTGGAACCTGAAGGAAAGTCAATGAGTGACTTTTTGACCTTTGGAAAAAAATTTTTTTCAGTAGGTCAAATATAGACTTCTTGTACAGCCATAATATATATATATATGTATAAAAAAAAAATCAAACCTTTTGTAGACCTTTTAGCTACTTAGTGGAACCAGAAGGAAAGTCAATGAGTGACTTTTTGACCTTTGGAAAAAAAAATTGTTCAGTAGGTCAAATATGGACTTCTTGTACAGCCATAATATGTAAAAAAAAAAAAAAAAAATTAAATTCCAAATTTTTGTAGAACTTTTAGCTAATTATTGGAACCAGAAGGAAAGTCAATGAGTGACTTTTTGACCTTTGGAAAAAAAATTGTTCAGTAGGTCAAATATGGACTTCTTGTACAGCCATAATATGTAAAAAAAAAAAATTTTTTTTTAAATTCTAACCTTTTGTAGACCTTTTAGCTACTTATTGGAACCAGAAGGAAAGTCAATGAGTGACTTTTTGACCTTTAGAAAAAAAATGTGTTCAGTAGGTCAAATATGGACTTTGTACAGCCATAATATGTAAAAAAAAAAAAAAAAAAAAAAAAAAAAAAAAAATTTAACCTTTTGTAGACCTTTTAGCTACTTATTTAAACCAGAAGGAAAGTCAATGAGTGACTTTTTGAACTTTGGAAAAAAAAATTGTTCAGTAGGTCAAATATGGACTTCTTGTACAGCCATAATATGTAAAAAAAAAAAAAAAAATCAAACCTTTTGTAGACCTTTTAGCTACTTATTGGAACCAGAAGGAAAGTCAATGAGTGACTTTTTGACCTTTGGAAAAAAAAATTGTTCAGTAGGTCAAATATTGACTTTGTACAGCCATAACATGTAATAAAAAAAAATAAAAAAAAATTTAACCTTTTGTAGACCTTTTAGCTACTTATTGGAACCAGAAGGAAAGTCAATGAGTGACTTTTTGACCATTGGAAAAAAAAAAATTTCAGTAGGTCAAATATGGACTTCTTGTACAGCCATAATATATATATATATTAGGGGTGTAACGATTCATCTACTACATCGATGTATCGATTTATTTTCCTACGATCTAACTACATCGATCTGTGCTCGGCAAGTTGGCCTTCCGGACGACATATATCGATCTAACATCGTTTTAAAAGGTAATCAATCGATTGTATCGATCATAGGAAATAACGCATTGGATTTAAGCACGTCAGACTTTATATGGAAGTTTTTTCTTAGCACTTTTAATGATAAAGGCGTTAAACGTTACTCGATTCAGTCTGCCTATCTGTGACATCATCGCAACGCACGCACCAGCAGCAGCGCTAAGAAAACAAAACATAGCGGATGGCAGAGGAGAAGCCAACGAGCGAGAAATGATCAAGCCACCAAGAGAAAGAGCTAAGTTAGTAATGTGTTACCTGTACTTTCAACCCTTGCTAAATGTTACCTGTGCATTCCTGGGACCAGTGTCGCCAGCAGAGCGAGTTTTTAGTACTGCTGGCAACATAGTGAACGCACAGAGAAGTGTTCTGCGGTCAGATCATGTTGATATTTTTGAAAAAGATATATGTAGAGTCATTGAAGAGTAGTTGGTTACATTTTATCTTTTGTTAAATATTGTTTGTTTATTAAACTGAGAGTAGTAGCAGGTTCAGCCAGTTTATTCAAACTGAAGAAATGTTGGTTGCACTTTATTTTTGATATTAATATTGTATTTGTATTATTTTAATGTTGAAAAACAACAGCAAAAGTAACAGGTACACCTACTATTAATTAAACCTGAAGAGAAGTTAGTTGCACTTTATTTTTGATATTAATATTGTAATATTAATATGTTGGATAACAAAAGCAGAAGTAGCAGGTTAACCTACTGTTGAAATTTTGGTTGCACTTACTGTGCTTTTATTGAAAATGTATTGAATATTGAAAATGAGAGCAGAAAAGGTTAACTTCTTGTTAATTCAACCTAAACTGTTGGTTGCACTTTATTCAAATAAAATTTGAATGCATTTGCCATTAATTGTTGTTTACTTGTTTGTTTATATCCATAATATATGGATATGGATACCTGATTCCCTTACAAGAAACAACAGGAATCTAGGAAACTTCACCTGCACTGACCAGTATCCAGATATTTATTTCAGTCACACAATTTTTGGCTAAAAAGTTACTGAATCGATTTCAAGTCACTGAATCGTTTCGGATCGTATCGTTCTAAATGAACTAAAATCGTCCTTGAATCGTATCGACAACCTCAAATCGTGATACGAATCGAATCGTTGTTAAAACGAATCGTTACACCCCTAATATATATGTATAAAAAAAAAATCAAACCTTTTGTAGACCTTTTAGCTACTTAGTGGAACCAGAAGGAAAGTCAATGAGTGACTTTTTGACCTTTGGAAAAAAAAATTGTTCAGTAGGTCAAATATGGACTTCTTGTACAGCCATAATATGTAAAAAAAAAAAAAAAAAAAATTTTAAATTCCAAATTTTTGTAGAACTTTTAGCTAATTATTGGAACCAGAAGGAAAGCCAATGAGTGACTTTTTGACCTTTGGAAAAAAAAATTGTTCAGTAGGTCAAATATGAACTTCTTGTACAGCCATAATATGTAAAAAAAATTCAAACCTTTTTTAGACCTGTAAGCTACTTATTGGAATCAGAAGGGAAGTCAATGAGTGACTTTTTGACCTTTGGAAAAAAAAATTGTTCAGTAGGTCAAATATAGACTTCTTGTACAGCCATAACATGTAATAAAAAAAAATTAAAAAAAAAATTAACCTTTTGTAGACCTTTTAGCTACTTATTGGAACCAGAAGGAAAGTCAATGAGTGACTTTTTGACCTTTGGAAAAAAAAATTGTTCAGTAGGTCAAATGTAGACTTCTTGTACAGCCATAATATATATTTATATATATATATATAAAAAAAATTCAAACCTTTTGTAGACCTTTTAGCTACTTATTGGAACCAGAAGGAAAGTCAATGAGTGACTTTTTGACCTTTGGAAAAAAAAATTGTTCAGTAGGTCAAATATGAACTTCTTGTACAGTCATAATATGTAAAAAAAATTCAAACCTTTTTTAGACCTGTAAGCTACTTATTGGAATCAGAAGGGAAGTCAATGAGTGACTTTTTGACCTTTGGGACAAAAATTTGTTCAGTAGGTCAAATATGGACTTTGTACAGCCATAATATGTAAAAAAAAAAAAAAAAAAAAATTCAAACCTTTTTTAGACCTGTAAGCTACTTATTGGAATCAGAAGGGAAGTCAATGAGTGACTTTTTGACCTTTGGAAAAAAAAAATGTTCAGTAGGTCAAATATGGACTTCTTGTACAGCCATAATATGTAAAAAAAAAAAATTTTTTTTAAAATTCTAACCTTTTGTAGACCTTTTAGCTACTTATTGGAACCAGAAGGAAAGTCAATGAGTGACTTTTTGACCTTTGGAAAAAAAAATGTGTTCAGTAGGTCAAATATGGACTTCTTGTATAGCCATAATATGTAAAAAAAAAAAAAAAAAATTTTTTAAAAATTCAAAAATTTTGTAGAACTTTTAGCTAATTATTGGAACCAGAAGGAAAGCCAATGAGTGACTTTTTGACCTTTGGAAAAAAAAATTGTTCAGTAGGTCAAATATGAACTTCTTGTACAGCAAAATAATTTTTAAAAAAAATTCAAACCTTTTTTAGACCTGTAAGCTACTTATTGGAATCAGAAGGGAAGTCAATGAGTGACTTTTTGACCTTTGGGACAAAAATTTGTTCAGTAGGTCAAATATGGACTTTGTACAGCCATAATATGTAAAAAAAAATAAAAAATAAAAATTTAACCTTTTGTAGACCTTTTAGCTACTTATTGGAACCAGAAGGAAAGTCCATGAGTGACTTTTTGACCTTTGGAAAAAAAAATTGTTCAGTAGGTCAAATATCGACTTCTTGTACAGCCATAATATATATAAAAAAATATATTAAAAAAATCAAACCTTTTTTAGACCTGTAAGCTACTTATTGGAATTAGAAGGGAAGTCAATGAGTGACTTTTTGACCTTTGGTAAAAAAAATGGTTCAGTAGGTCAAATATGGACTTCTTGTACAGCCATAATATGTAAAAAAAATAAAATAAAAAAAAATTCAAACCTTTTTTAGACCTGTAAGCTACTTATTGGAATTAGAAGGGAAGTCAATGAGTGACTTTTTGACCTTTGGAAAAAAAAAATGTTCAGTAGGTCAAATATGGACTTCTTGTACAGCCATAATATGTAAAAAAAAAATTAAAAAAAAAATTAAAACCTTTTGTAGACCTTTTAGCTACTTATTGGAACCAGAAGGAAAGTCAATGAGTGACTTTTTGACCTTTGGAAAAAAAAATTGTTCAGTAGGTCAAATATTGACTTTGTACAGCCATAATGTGTAAAAAAAAAAAAAAAAAAAAAATTTTACCTTTTAGCTTTTTGTAAAAAAAGAAAAAAAAAGAAAAAAAATTCAATCCTTTTTTAGACCTGTAAGCTACTTATTGGATTCAGAAGGGACGTCAATGAGTGACTTTTTGACTTTTGGGAAAAAAATTTGTTCAGTAGGTCAAATATGGACTTCTTGTACAGCCATAACATGTAATAAAAAAAATTAAAAAAAAATTAACCTTTTGTAGACCTTTTAGCTACTTATTGGAACCAGAAGGAAAGTCAATGAGTGACTTTTTGACCTTTGGAAAAAAAAATTGTTCAGTAGGTCAAATATGGACTTCTTGTACAGCCATAATATGTAAATAAAAAATTCAAACCCTTTGTAGACCTTTTAGCTACTTTTTGGAACCTGAAGGAAAGTCAATGAGTGACTTTTTGACCTTTGGAAAAAAAAAATTTCAGTAGGTCAAATATAGACTTCTTGTACAGCCATAATATATATTTATATATATATAAAAAAAAAATCAAACCTTTTGTAGACCTTTTAGCTACTTATTGGAACCAGAAGGAAAGTCAATGAGTGACTTTTTGACCTTTGGAAAAAAAAACTGTTCAGTAGGTCAAATATGAACTTCTTGTACAGCCATAATATGTAAAAAAAATTCAAACCTTTTTTAGACCTGTAAGCTACTTATTGGAATCAAAAGGGAAGTCAATGAGTGACTTTTGACCTTTGGGACAAAAATTTGTTCATTAGGTCAAATATGGACTTTGTACAGCCATAATATGTAAAAAAAAAAAAAAAAAAAAAAAATTAAAACCTTTTTTAGACCTGTAAGCTACTTATTGGAATCAGAAGGGAAGTCAATGAGTGACTTTTTGACCTTTGGAAAAAAAAATTGTTCAGTAGGTCAAATATGGACTTCTTGTACAGCCATAATATGTAAAAAAAAAAAAAAAAATTTAAATTCTAACCTTTTGTAGACCTTTTAGCTACTTATTGGAACCAGAAGGAAAGTCAATGAGTGACTTTTTGACCTTTGGAAAAAAAATGTGTTCAGTAGGTCAAATATGGACTTTGTACAGCCATAATATGTAAAAAAAAAAAAAAAAAATTCAAACCTTTTGTAGACCTTTTAGCTACTTATTGGAACCAGAAGGAAAGTCAATGAGTGACTTTTTGACCTTTGGAAAAAAAATTTGTTCAGTAGGTCAAATATTGACTTCTTGTACAGCCATAATATGTAAAAAAAAAAAAATTCAAACCCTTTGTAGACCTTTTAGCTACTTTTTGGAACCTGAAGGAAAGTCAATGAGTGACTTTTTGACCTTTGGAAAAAAAAAAATTTCAGTAGGTCAAATATAGACTTCTTGTACAGCCATAATATATATATATATGTATAAAAAAAAATCAAACCTTTTGTAGACCTTTTAGCTACTTAGTGGAACCAGAAGGAAAGTCAATGAGTGACTTTTTGACCTTTGGAAAAAAAAATTGTTCAGTAGGTCAAATATGGACTTCTTGTACAGCCATAATATGTAAAAAAAAAAAAAAAAAATTTAAAATTCCAAATTTTTGTAGAACTTTTAGCTAATTATTGGAACCAGAAGGAAAGCCAATGAGTGACTTTTTGACCTTTGGAAAAAAAAATTGTTCAGTAGGTCAAATATGAACTTCTTGTACAGCCATAATATTTATAAAAAAAATATTAAAAAAATTCAAACCTTTTGTAGACCTTTTAGCTACTTATTGGAACCAGAAGGAAAGTCAATGAGTGACTTTTTGACCTTTGGAAAAAAAAATTGTTCAGTAGGTCAAATATGGACTTCTTGTACAGCCATAATATGTAAAAAAAAATTTTAAAAAAAAATTCAAACCTTTTGTAGACCTTTTAGCTACTTATTGGAACCAGAAGGAAAGTCAATGAGTGACTTTTTGACCTTTGGAAAAAAAAAATTTGTTCAGTAGGTCAAATATTGACTTTGTACAGCCATAATGTGTAAAAAAAAAAAAAAAAAATTCAATCCTTTTTTAGACCTTTAAGCTACTTATTGGATTCAGAAGGGACGTCAATGAGTGACTTTTTGACTTTTGGGAAAAAAATTTGTTCAGTAGGTAAAATATGGACTTCTTGTACAGCCATAACATGTAATAAAAATAAAAAATAAAAATGTAACCTTTTGTAGACCTTTTAGCTACTTATTGGAACCAGAAGGAAAGTCCATGAGTGACTTTTTGACCTTTGGAAAAAAAAATTGTTCAGTAGGTCAAATATCGACTTCTTGTACAGCCATAATATATATAAAAAAATATATAAAAAAAATTCAAACCTTTTTTAGACCTTTTAGCTACTTATTGGAACCAGAAGGAAAGTCAATGAGTGACTTTTTGACCTTTGGAAAAAAAAATTGTTCAGTAGGTCAAATATGGACTTCTTGTACAGCCATAATATGTAAAAAAAATTTAAAAAAAAAATTCAAACCTTTTGTAGACCTTTTAGCTACTTATTGGAACCAGAAGGAAAGTCAATGAGTGACTTTTTGACCTTTGGAAAAAAAAATTGTTCAGTAGGTCAAATATTGACTTTGTACAGCCATAATGTGTAAAAAAAAAAAAAAAAAAAAAAAATGTAACCTTTTAGCTTTTTGTAAAAAAAAAAAAAAAAAAAAAAAAAAAATTCAATCCTTTTTTAGACCTGTAAGCTACTTATTGGAATCAGAAGGGACGTCAATGAGTGACTTTTTGACTTTTGGGAAAAAAATTTGTTCAGTAGGTCAAATATGGACTTCTTGTACAGCCATAACATGTAATAAAAAAAATTAAAAAAAAAATTAACCTTTTGTAGACCTTTTAGCTACTTATTGGAACCAGAAGGAAAGTCAATGAGTGACTTTTTGACCTTTGGAAAAAAAAATTGTTCAGTAGGTCAAATATAGACTTCTTGTACAGCCATAATATATATTTATATATATATAAAAAAAAAATTAAAACCTTTTGTAGACCTTTTAGCTACTTATTGGAACCAGAAGGAAAGTCAATGAGTGACTTTTTGACCTTTGGAAAAAAAAATTGTTCAGTAGGTCAAATATGAACTTCTTGTACAGTCATAATATGTAAAAAAAATTCAAACCTTTTTTAGACCTGTAAGCTACTTATTGGAATCAGAAGGGAAGTCAATGAGTGACTTTTTGACCTTTGGGACAAAAATTTGTTCAGTAGGTCAAATATGGACTTTGTACAGCCATAATATGTAAAAAATAAAATAAAATAAAAAGTCAAACCTTTTTTAGACCTGTAAGCTACTTATTGGAATCAGAAGGGAAGTCAATGAGTGACTTTTTGACCTTTGGAAAAAAAAAATTTTCAGTAGGTCAAATATGGACTTCTTGTACAGCCATAACATGTAATAAAAAAAATTAAAAAAAAAATTAACCTTTTGTAGACCTTTTAGCTACTTATTGGAACCAGAAGGAAAGTCAATGAGTGACTTTTTGACCTTTGGAAAAAAAAATTGTTCAGTAGGTCAAATATTGACTTTGTACAGCCATAATGTGTAAAAAAAAAAAAAAAAAAGAAAATTTAACCTTTTAGCTTTTTGTAAAAAAAAGAAAAAAAAAGAAAAAAAAATTCAATCCTTTTTTAGACCTGTAAGCTACTTATTGGATTCAGAAGGGACGTCAATGAGTGACTTTTTGACTTTTGGGAAAAAAATTTGTTCAGTAGGTCAAATATGGACTTCTTGTACAGCCATAACATGTAATTAAAAAAATTAAAAAAAAATTAACCTTTTGTAGACCTTTTAGCTACTTATTGGAACCAGAAGGAAAGTCAATGAGTGACTTTTTGACCTTTGGAAAAAAAAATTGTTCAGTAGGTCAAATATGGACTTCTTGTACAGCCATAATATGTAAAAAAAAAAATTCAAACCCTTTGTAGACCTTTTAGCTACTTTTTGGAACCTGAAGGAAAGTCAATGAGTGACTTTTTGACCTTTGGAAAAAAAAAAATTCAGTAGGTCAAATATAGACTTCTTGTACAGCCATAATATATATTTATATATATATATATATATATAAAAAAAAATCAAACCTTTTGTAGACCTTTTAGCTACTTATTGGAACCAGAAGGAAAGTCAATGAGTGACTTTTTGACCTTTGGAAAAAAAAATTGTTCAGTAGGTCAAATATGAACTTCTTGTACAGCCATAATATGTAAAAAAAAAATTCAAACCTTTTTTAGACCTGTAAGCTACTTATTGGAATCAAAAGGGAAGTCAATGAGTGACTTTTGACCTTTGGGACAAACTTTTTTTCTTTAGGTCAAATATGGACTTTGTACAGCCATAATATGTAAAAAAAAAAAAAAAAAAAAAAAAATTAAAACCTTTTTTAGACCTGTAAGCTACTTATTGGAATCAGAAGGGAAGTCAATGAGTGACTTTTTGACCTTTGGGACAAAAATTTGTTCAGTAGGTCAAATATGGACTTTGTACAGCCATAATATGTAAAAAAAAAAAAAAAAAAAAAATTCAAACCTTTTTTAGACCTGTAAGCTACTTATTGGAATCAGAAGGGAAGTCAATGAGTGACTTTTTGACCTTTGGAAAAAAAAAATGTTCAGTAGGTCAAATATGGACTTCTTGTACAGCCATAATATGTAAAAAAAATTTTTTTTTTAAAAATTCTAACCTTTTGTAGACCTTTTAGCTACTTATTGGAACCAGAAGGAAAGTCAATGAGTGACTTTTTGACCTTTGGAAAAAAAAATGTGTTCAGTAGGTCAAATATGGACTTCTTGTATAGCCATAATATGTAAAAAAAAAAAAAAAAAATTTTTAAAAATTCAAAAATTTTGTAGAACTTTTAGCTAATTATTGGAACCAGAAGGAAAGCCAATGAGTGACTTTTTGACCTTTGGAAAAAAAAAATGTTCAGTAGGTCAAATATGAACTTCTTGTACAGCAAAATAATTTTTTAAAAAAATTCAAACCTTTTTTAGACCTGTAAGCTACTTATTGGAATCAGAAGGGAAGTCAATGAGTGACTTTTTGACCTTTGGGACAAAAATTTGTTCAGTAGGTCAAATATGGACTTTGTACAGCCATAATATGTAAAAAAAAATAAAAAATAAAAATTTAACCTTTTGTAGACCTTTTAGCTACTTATTGGAACCAGAAGGAAAGTCCATGAGTGACTTTTTGACCTTTGGAAAAAAAAATTGTTCAGTAGGTCAAATATCGACTTCTTGTACAGCCATAATATATATAAAAAAATATATTTAAAAAATCAAACCTTTTTTAGACCTGTAAGCTACTTATTGGAATTAGAAGGGAAGTCAATGAGTGACTTTTTGACCTTTGGTAAAAAAAATGGTTCAGTAGGTCAAATATGGACTTCTTGTACAGCCATAATATGTAAAAAAAATAAAATAAAAAAAAATTCAAACCTTTTTTAGACCTGTAAGCTACTTATTGGAATTAGAAGGGAAGTCAATGAGTGACTTTTTGACCTTTGGAAAAAAAAAATATTCAGTAGGTCAAATATGGACTTCTTGTACAGCCATAATATGTAAAAAAAAAAAAAAAAAAAAAATTAAAACCTTTTGTAGACCTTTTAGCTACTTATTGGAACCAGAAGGAAAGTCAATGAGTGACTTTTTGACCTTTGGAAAAAAAAATTGTTCAGTAGGTCAAATATTGACTTTGTACAGCCATAATGTGTAAAAAAAAAAAAAAAAAAAAAATTTTAACCTTTTAGCTTTTTGTAAAAAAAGAAAAAAAAAGAAAAAAAAATCAATCCTTTTTTAGACCTGTAAGCTACTTATTGGATTCAGAAGGGACGTCAATGAGTGACTTTTTGACTTTTGGGAAAAAAATTTGTTCAGTAGGTCAAATATGGACTTCTTGTACAGCCATAACATGTAATAAAAAAAATTAAAAAAAATTTAACCTTTTGTAGACCTTTTAGCTACTTATTGGAACCAGAAGGAAAGTCAATGAGTGACTTTTTGACCTTTGGAAAAAAAAATTGTTCAGTAGGTCAAATATGGACTTCTTGTACAGCCATAATATGTAAATAAAAAATTCAAACCCTTTGTAGACCTTTTAGCTACTTTTTGGAACCTGAAGGAAAGTCAATGAGTGACTTTTTGACCTTTGGAAAAAAAAAATTTCAGTAGGTCAAATATAGACTTCTTGTACAGCCATAATATATATTTATATATATATAAAAAAAAAATCAAACCTTTTGTAGACCTTTTAGCTACTTATTGGAACCAGAAGGAAAGTCAATGAGTGACTTTTTGACCTTTGGAAAAAAAAATTGTTCAGTAGGTCAAATATGAACTTCTTGTACAGCCATAATATGTAAAAAAAATTCAAACCTTTTTTAGACCTGTAAGCTACTTATTGGAATCAAAAGGGAAGTCAATGAGTGACTTTTGACCTTTGGGACAAAAATTTGTTCATTAGGTCAAATATGGACTTTGTACAGCCATAATATGTAAAAAAAAAAAAAAAAAAAAAAAATTAAAACCTTTTTTAGACCTGTAAGCTACTTATTGGAATCAGAAGGGAAGTCAATGAGTGACTTTTTGACCTTTGGAAAAAAAAATTGTTCAGTAGGTCAAATATGGACTTCTTGTACAGCCATAATATGTAAAAAAAAAAAAAAATTTTTAAATTCTAACCTTTTGTAGACCTTTTAGCTACTTATTGGAACCAGAAGGAAAGTCAATGAGTGACTTTTTGACCTTTGGAAAAAAAATGTGTTCAGTAGGTCAAATATGGACTTTGTACAGCCATAATATGTAAAAAAAAAAAAAAAAAATTCAAACCTTTTGTAGACCTTTTAGCTACTTATTGGAACCAGAAGGAAAGTCAATGAGTGACTTTTTGACCTTTGGAAAAAAAATTTGTTCAGTAGGTCAAATATTGACTTTGTACAGCCATAACATGTAATAAAAAAAATTAAAAAAAATGTAACCTTTTGTATACCTTTTAGCTACTTATTGGAACCAGAAGGAAAGTCAATGAGTGACTTTTTGACCATTGGAAAAAAAAAAATTTCAGTAGGTCAAATATGGACTTCTTGTACAGCCATAATATGTAAAAAAAAAAAAAATTCAAACCCTTTGTAGACCTTTTAGCTACTTTTTGGAACCTGAAGGAAAGTCAATGAGTGACTTTTTGACCTTTGGAAAAAAAAAAATTTCAGTAGGTCAAATATAGACTTCTTGTACAGCCATAATATATATATATATGTATAAAAAAAAATCAAACCTTTTGTAGACCTTTTAGCTACTTAGTGGAACCAGAAGGAAAGTCAATGAGTGACTTTTTGACCTTTGGAAAAAAAAATTGTTCAGTAGGTCAAATATGAACTTCTTGTACAGCCATAATATTTATAAAAAAAATATTAAAAAAATTCAAACCTTTTGTAGACCTTTTAGCTACTTATTGGAACCAGAAGGAAAGTCAATGAGTGACTTTTTGACCTTTGGAAAAAAAAATTGTTCAGTAGGTCAAATATGGACTTCTTGTACAGCCATAATATGTAAAAAAAAAAATTAAAAAAAAATTCAAACCTTTTGTAGACCTTTTAGCTACTTATTGGAACCAGAAGGAAAGTCAATGAGTGACTTTTTGACCTTTGGAAAAAAAAAATTTGTTCAGTAGGTCAAATATTGACTTTGTACAGCCATAATGTGTAAAAAAAAAAAAAAAAACATTCAATCCTTTTTTAGACCTTTAAGCTACTTATTGGATTCAGAAGGGACGTCAATGAGTGACTTTTTGACTTTTGGGAAAAAAATTTGTTCAGTAGGTAAAATATGGACTTCTTGTACAGCCATAACATGTAATAAAAATAAAAAATAAAAATGTAACCTTTTGTAGACCTTTTAGCTACTTATTGGAACCAGAAGGAAAGTCCATGAGTGACTTTTTGACCTTTGGAAAAAAAAATTGTTCAGTAGGTCAAATATCGACTTCTTGTACAGCCATAATATATATAAAAAAATATATAAAAAAAATTCAAACCTTTTTTAGACCTTTTAGCTACTTATTGGAACCAGAAGGAAAGTCAATGAGTGACTTTTTGACCTTTGGAAAAAAAAATTGTTCAGTAGGTCAAATATGGACTTCTTGTACAGCCATAATATGTAAAAAAAATTTTTAAAAAAAATTCAAACCTTTTGTAGACCTTTTAGCTACTTATTGGAACCAGAAGGAAAGTCAATGAGTGACTTTTTGACCTTTGGAAAAAAAAATTGTTCAGTAGGTCAAATATTGACTTTGTACAGCCATAATGTGTAAAAAAAAAAAAAAAAAAAAAAATTTAACCTTTTAGCTTTTTGTAAAAAAAAAAAAAAAAAAAAAAAAAAAAATTCAATCCTTTTTTAGACCTGTAAGCTACTTATTGGAATCAGAAGGGACGTCAATGAGTGACTTTTTGACTTTTGGGAAAAAAATTTGTTCAGTAGGTCAAATATGGACTTCTTGTACAGCCATAACATGTAATAAAAAAAATTAAAAAAAAAATTAACCTTTTGTAGACCTTTTAGCTACTTATTGGAACCAGAAGGAAAGTCAATGAGTGACTTTTTGACCTTTGGAAAAAAAAATTGTTCAGTAGGTCAAATATAGACTTCTTGTACAGCCATAATATATATTTATATATATATAAAAAAAAAATTAAAACCTTTTGTAGACCTTTTAGCTACTTATTGGAACCAGAAGGAAAGTCATTGAGTGACTTTTTGACCTTTGGAAAAAAAAATTGTTCAGTAGGTCAAATATGAACTTCTTGTACAGTCATAATATGTAAAAAAAATTCAAACCTTTTTTAGACCTGTAAGCTACTTATTGGAATCAGAAGGGAAGTCAATGAGTGACTTTTTGACCTTTGGGACAAAAATTTGTTCAGTAGGTCAAATATGGACTTTGTACAGCCATAATATGTAAAAAATAAAATAAAATAAAAAGTCAAACCTTTTTTAGACCTGTAAGCTACTTATTGGAATCAGAAGGGAAGTCAATGAGTGACTTTTTGACCTTTGGAAAAAAAAAATTTTCAGTAGGTCAAATATGGACTTCTTGTACAGCCATAACATGTAATAAAAAAAATTTAAAAAAAAATTAACCTTTTGTAGACCTTTTAGCTACTTATTGGAACCAGAAGGAAAGTCAATGAGTGACTTTTTGACCTTTGGAAAAAAAAATTGTTCAGTAGGTCAAATATTGACTTTGTACAGCCATAATGTGTAAAAAAAAAAAAAAAAAAGAAAATTTAACCTTTTAGCTTTTTGTAAAAAAAAGAAAAAAAAAGAAAAAAAAATTAAATCCTTTTTTAGACCTGTAAGCTACTTATTGGATTCAGAAGGGACGTCAATGAGTGACTTTTTGACTTTTGGGAAAAAAATTTGTTCAGTAGGTCAAATATGGACTTCTTGTACAGCCATAACATGTAATTAAAAAAATTAAAAAAAAATTAACCTTTTGTAGACCTTTTAGCTACTTATTGGAACCAGAAGGAAAGTCAATGAGTGACTTTTTGACCTTTGGAAAAAAAAATTGTTCAGTAGGTCAAATATGGACTTCTTGTACAGCCATAATATGTAAAAAAAAAAATTCAAACCCTTTGTAGACCTTTTAGCTACTTTTTGGAACCTGAAGGAAAGTCAATGAGTGACTTTTTGACCTTTGGAAAAAAAAAAATTCAGTAGGTCAAATATAGACTTCTTGTACAGCCATAATATATATTTATATATATATATATATATAAAAAAAAAATTAAACCTTTTGTAGACCTTTTAGCTACTTATTGGAACCAGAAGGAAAGTCAATGAGTGACTTTTTGACCTTTGGAAAAAAAAATTGTTCAGTAGGTCAAATATGAACTTCTTGTACAGCCATAATATGTAAAAAAAAATTCAAACCTTTTTTAGACCTGTAAGCTACTTATTGGAATCAAAAGGGAAGTCAATGAGTGACTTTTGACCTTTGGGACAAACATTTGTTCATTAGGTCAAATATGGACTTTGTACAGCCATAATATGTAAAAAAAAAAAAAAAAAAAAAAAAATTAAAACCTTTTTTAGACCTGTAAGCTACTTATTGGAATCAGAAGGGAAGTCAATGAGTGACTTTTTGACCTTTGGGACAAAAATTTGTTCAGTAGGTCAAATATGGACTTTGTACAGCCATAATATGTAAAAAAAAAAAAAAAAAAAAATTCAAACCTTTTTTAGACCTGTAAGCTACTTATTGGAATCAGAAGGGAAGTCAATGAGTGACTTTTTGACCTTTGGAAAAAAAAAATGTTCAGTAGGTCAAATATGGACTTCTTGTACAGCCATAATATGTAAAAAAAAAATTTTTTTTTAAAAATTCTAACCTTTTGTAGACCTTTTAGCTACTTATTGGAACCAGAAGGAAAGTCAATGAGTGACTTTTTGACCTTTGGAAAAAAAAATGTGTTCAGTAGGTCAAATATGAACTTCTTGTACAGCAAAATAATTTTTTAAAAAAATTCAAACCTTTTTTAGACCTGTAAGCTACTTATTGGAATCAGAAGGGAAGTCAATGAGTGACTTTTTGACCTTTGGGACAAAAATTTGTTCAGTAGGTCAAATATGGACTTTGTACAGCCATAATATGTAAAAAAAAATAAAAAATAAAAATTTAACCTTTTGTAGACCTTTTAGCTACTTATTGGAACCAGAAGGAAAGTCCATGAGTGACTTTTTGACCTTTGGAAAAAAAAATTGTTCAGTAGGTCAAATATCGACTTCTTGTACAGCCATAATATATATAAAAAAATATATTTAAAAAATCAAACCTTTTTTAGACCTGTAAGCTACTTATTGGAATTAGAAGGGAAGTCAATGAGTGACTTTTTGACCTTTGGTAAAAAAAATGGTTCAGTAGGTCAAATATGGACTTCTTGTACAGCCATAATATGTAAAAAAAATAAAATAAAAAAAAATTCAAACCTTTTTTAGACCTGTAAGCTACTTATTGGAATTAGAAGGGAAGTCAATGAGTGACTTTTTGACCTTTGGAAAAAAAAAATGTTCAGTAGGTCAAATATGGACTTCTTGTACAGCCATAATATGTAAAAAAAAAAAATAAAAAAAAAATTAAAACCTTTTGTAGACCTTTTAGCTACTTATTGGAACCAGAAGGAAAGTCAATGAGTGACTTTTTGACCTTTGGGAAAAAAAATTGTTCAGTAGGTCAAATATTGACTTTGTACAGCCATAATGTGTAAAAAAAAAAAAAAAAAAAAAAATTTAACCTTTTAGCTTTTTGTAAAAAAAGAAAAAAAAAGAAAAAAAAATCAATCCTTTTTTAGACCTGTAAGCTACTTATTGGATTCAGAAGGGACGTCAATGAGTGACTTTTTGACTTTTGGGAAAAAAATTTGTTCAGTAGGTCAAATATGGACTTCTTGTACAGCCATAACATGTAATAAAAAAAATTAAAAAAAATTTAACCTTTTGTAGACCTTTTAGCTACTTATTGGAACCAGAAGGAAAGTCAATGAGTGACTTTTTGACCTTTGGAAAAAAAAATTGTTCAGTAGGTCAAATATGGACTTCTTGTACAGCCATAATATGTAAATAAAAAATTCAAACCCTTTGTAGACCTTTTAGCTACTTTTTGGAACCTGAAGGAAAGTCAATGAGTGACTTTTTGACCTTTGGAAAAAAAAAATTTCAGTAGGTCAAATATAGACTTCTTGTACAGCCATAATATATATTTATATATATATAAAAAAAAAATCAAACCTTTTGTAGACCTTTTAGCTACTTATTGGAACCAGAAGGAAAGTCAATGAGTGACTTTTTGACCTTTGGAAAAAAAAATTGTTCAGTAGGTCAAATATGAACTTCTTGTACAGCCATAATATGTAAAAAAAATTCAAACCTTTTTTAGACCTGTAAGCTACTTATTGGAATCAAAAGGGAAGTCAATGAGTGACTTTTGACCTTTGGGACAAAAATTTGTTCATTAGGTCAAATATGGACTTTGTACAGCCATAATATGTAAAAAAAAAAAAAAAAAAAAAAATTAAAACCTTTTTTAGACCTGTAAGCTACTTATTGGAATCAGAAGGGAAGTCAATGAGTGACTTTTTGACCTTTGGAAAAAAAAATTGTTCAGTAGGTCAAATATGGACTTCTTGTACAGCCATAATATGTAAAAAAAAAAAAAAAAATTTAAATTCTAACCTTTTGTAGACCTTTTAGCTACTTATTGGAACCAGAAGGAAAGTCAATGAGTGACTTTTTGACCTTTGGAAAAAAAATGTGTTCAGTAGGTCAAATATGGACTTTGTACAGCCATAATATGTAAAAAAAAAAAAAAAAAAAATTCAAACCTTTTGTAGACCTTTTAGCTACTTATTGGAACCAGAAGGAAAGTCAATGAGTGACTTTTTGACCTTTGGAAAAAAAATTTGTTCAGTAGGTCAAATATTGACTTTGTACAGCCATAACATGTAATAAAAAAAATTAAAAAAAATGTAACCTTTTGTATACCTTTAAGCTACTTATTGGAACCAGAAGGAAAGTCAATGAGTGACTTTTTGACCATTGGAAAAAAAAAAATTTCAGTAGGTCAAATATGGACTTCTTGTACAGCCATAATATGTAAAAAAAAAAAAAATTCAAACCCTTTGTAGACCTTTTAGCTACTTTTTGGAACCTGAAGGAAAGTCAATGAGTGACTTTTTGACCTTTGGAAAAAAAAAAATTTCAGTAGGTCAAATATAGACTTCTTGTACAGCCATAATATATATATATATGTATAAAAAAAAATCAAACCTTTTGTAGACCTTTTAGCTACTTAGTGGAACCAGAAGGAAAGTCAATGAGTGACTTTTTGACCTTTGGAAAAAAAAATTGTTCAGTAGGTCAAATATGGACTTCTTGTACAGCGATAATATGTAAAAAAAAAAAAAAAAAAATTTAAATTCCAAATTTTTGTAGAACTTTTAGCTAATTATTGGAACCAGAAGGAAAGCCAATGAGTGACTTTTTGACCTTTGGAAAAAAAAATTGTTCAGTAGGTCAAATATGAACTTCTTGTACAGCCATAATATTTATAAAAAAAATATTAAAAAAATTCAAACCTTTTGTAGACCTTTTAGCTACTTATTGGAACCAGAAGGAAAGTCAATGAGTGACTTTTTGACCTTTGGAAAAAAAAATTGTTCAGTAGGTCAAATATGGACTTCTTGTACAGCCATAATATGTAAAAAAAAATTTAAAAAAAAATTCAAACCTTTTGTAGACCTTTTAGCTACTTATTGGAACCAGAAGGAAAGTCAATGAGTGACTTTTTGACCTTTGGAAAAAAAAAAATTGTTCAGTAGGTCAAATATTGACTTTGTACAGCCATAATGTGTAAAAAAAAAAAAAAAAAAATTCAATCCTTTTTTAGACCTTTAAGCTACTTATTGGATTCAGAAGGGACGTCAATGAGTGACTTTTTGACTTTTGGGAAAAAAATTTGTTCAGTAGGTAAAATATGGACTTCTTGTACAGCCATAACATGTAATAAAAATAAAAAATAAAAATGTAACCTTTTGTAGACCTTTTAGCTACTTATTGGAACCAGAAGGAAAGTCCATGAGTGACTTTTTGACCTTTGGAAAAAAAAATTGTTCAGTAGGTCAAATATCGACTTCTTGTACAGCCATAATATATATAAAAAAATATATAAAAAAAATTCAAACCTTTTGTAGACCTTTTAGCTACTTATTGGAACCAGAAGGAAAGTCAATGAGTGACTTTTTGACCTTTGGAAAAAAAAATTGTTCAGTAGGTCAAATATGGACTTCTTGTACAGCCATAATATGTAAAAAAAATTTAAAAAAAAAATTCAAACCTTTTGTAGACCTTTTAGCTACTTATTGGAACCAGAAGGAAAGTCAATGAGTGACTTTTTGACCTTTGGAAAAAAAAATTGTTCAGTAGGTCAAATATTGACTTTGTACAGCCATAATGTGTAAAAAAAAAAAAAAAAAAAATTTAACCTTTTAGCTTTTTGTAAAAAAAAAAAAAAAAAAAAAAAAAAAAAAATTCCATCCTTTTTTAGACCTGTAAGCTACTTATTGGAATCAGAAGGGACGTCAATGAGTGACTTTTTGACTTTTGGGAAAAAAATTTGTTCAGTAGGTCAAATATGGACTTCTTGTACAGCCATAACATGTAATAAAAAAAATAAAAATAAAAATTAACCTTTTGTAGACCTTTTAGCTACTTATTGGAACCAGAAGGAAAGTCAATGAGTGACTTTTTGACCTTTGGAAAAAAAAATTGTTCAGTAGGTCAAATATAGACTTCTTGTACAGCCATAATATATATTTATATATATATAAAAAAAAAATTAAAACCTTTTGTAGACCTTTTAGCTACTTATTGGAACCAGAAGGAAAGTCAATGAGTGACTTTTTGACCTTTGGAAAAAAAAATTGTTCAGTAGGTCAAATATGAACTTCTTGTACAGTCATAATATGTAAAAAAAATTCAAACCTTTTTTAGACCTGTAAGCTACTTATTGGAATCAGAAGGGAAGTCAATGAGTGACTTTTTGACCTTTGGGACAAAAATTTGTTCAGTAGGTCAAATATGGACTTTGTACAGCCATAATATGTAAAAAATAAAATAAAATAAAAAGTCAAACCTTTTTTAGACCTGTAAGCTACTTATTGGAATCAGAAGGGAAGTCAATGAGTGACTTTTTGACCTTTGGAAAAAAAATTTTTTCAGTAGGTCAAATATGGACTTCTTGTACAGCCATAACATGTAATAAAAAAAATTTAAAAAAAAATTTACCTTTTGTAGACCTTTTAGCTACTTATTGGAACCAGAAGGAAAGTCAATGAGTGACTTTTTGACCTTTGGAAAAAAAAATTGTTCAGTAGGTCAAATATTGACTTTGTACAGCCATAATGTGTAAAAAAAAAAAAAAAAAAAAAATTTAACCTTTTAGCTTTTTGTAAAAAAAAGAAAAAAAAAGAAAAAAAAATTCAATCCTTTTTTAGACCTGTAAGCTACTTATTGGATTCAGAAGGGACGTCAATGAGTGACTTTTTGACTTTTGGGAAAAAAATTTGTTCAGTAGGTCAAATATGGACTTCTTGTACAGCCATAACATGTAATTAAAAAAATTAAAAAAAAATTAACCTTTTGTAGACCTTTTAGCTACTTATTGGAACCAGAAGGAAAGTCAATGAGTGACTTTTTGACCTTTGGAAAAAAAAATTGTTCAGTAGGTCAAATATGGACTTCTTGTACAGCCATAATATGTAAAAAAAAAAATTCAAACCCTTTGTAGACCTTTTAGCTACTTTTTGGAACCTGAAGGAAAGTCAATGAGTGACTTTTTGACCTTTGGAAAAAAAAAATTTCAGTAGGTCAAATATAGACTTCTTGTACAGCCATAATATATATTTATATATATATATATATATAAAAAAAAAATCAAACCTTTTGTAGACCTTTTAGCTACTTATTGGAACCAGAAGGAAAGTCAATGAGTGACTTTTTGACCTTTGGAAAAAAAAATTGTTCAGTAGGTCAAATATGAACTTCTTGTACAGCCATAATATGTAAAAAAAATTCAAACCTTTTTTAGACCTGTAAGCTACTTATTGGAATCAAAAGGGAAGTCAATGAGTGACTTTTGACCTTTGGGACAAAAATTTGTTCATTAGGTCAAATATGGACTTTGTACAGCCATAATATGTAAAAAAAAAAAAAAAAAAAAAAAAATTAAAACCTTTTTTAGACCTGTAAGCTACTTATTGGAATCAGAAGGGAAGTCAATGAGAGACTTTTTGACCTTTGGAAAAAAAAATTGTTCAGTAGGTCAAATATGGACTTCTTGTACAGCCATAATATGTAAAAAAAAAAAAAAAATTTAAATTCTAACCTTTTGTAGACCTTTTAGCTACTTATTGGAACCAGAAGGAAAGTCAATGAGTGACTTTTTGACCTTTGGAAAAAAAATGTGTTCAGTAGGTCAAATATGGACTTTGTACAGCCATAATATGTAAAAAAAAAAAAAAAAAAAAAAAAAAAAATATTTAACCTTTTGTAGACCTTTTAGCTACTTATTTAAACCAGAAGGAAAGTCAATGAGTGACTTTTTGAACTTTGGAAAAAAAAATTGTTCAGTAGGTCAAATATGGACTTCTTGTACAGCCATAATATGTAAAAAAAAAAAAAAAAAAATCAAACCTTTTGTAGACCTTTTAGCTACTTATTGGAACCAGAAGGAAAGTCAATGAGTGACTTTTTGACCTTTGGAAAAAAAATTTGTTCAGTAGGTCAAATATTGACTTTGTACAGCCATAACATGTAATAAAAAAAAAAAAAAAATTTTTTTAACCTTTTGTAGACCTTTTAGCTACTTATTGGAACCAGAAGGAAAGTCAATGAGTGACTTTTTGACCTTTGGAAAAAAAAAAATGTTCAGTAGGTCAAATATGGACTTCTTGTACAGCCATAATATGTAAAAAAAAAAAAAAAAAATTTAAATTCCAAATTTTTGTAGAACTTTTAGCTAATTATTGGAACCAGAAGGAAAGCCAATGAGTGACTTTTTGACCTTTGGAAAAAAAAATTGTTCAGTAGGTCAAATATTAACTTCTTGTACAGCCATAATATGTAAAAAAAATTCAAACCTTTTTTAGACCTGTAAGCTACTTATTGGAATCAGAAGGGAAGTCAATGAGTGACTTTTTGATCTTTGGAAAAAAAAATTGTTCAGTAGGTCAAATATAGACTTCTTGTACAGCCATAACATGTAATAAAATTTTTTTAAAAAAAATTAACCTTTTGTAGACCTTTTAGCTACTTATTGGAACCAGAAGGAAAGTCAATGAGTGACTTTTTGACCTTTGGAAAAAAAAATTGTTCAGTAGGTCAAATATAGACTTCTTGTACAGCCATAATATATATTTATATATATATAAAAAAAAATTCAAACCTTTTGTAGACCTTTTAGCTACTTATTGGAACCAGAAGGAAAGTCCATGAGTGACTTTTTGACCTTTGGAAAAAAAAATTGTTCAGTAGGTCAAATATGAACTTCTTGTACAGTCATAATATGTAAAACAAATTCAAACCTTTTTTAGACCTGTAAGCTACTTATTGGAATCAGAAGGGAAGTCAATGAGTGACTTTTTGACCTTTGGGACAAAAATTTGTTCAGTAGGTCAAATATGGACTTTGTACAGCCATAATATGTAAAAAAAAAAAAAAAAAAAAAATTCAAACCTTTTTTAGACCTGTAAGCTACTTATTGGAATCAGAAGGGAAGTCAATGAGTGACTTTTTGACCTTTGGAAAAAAAAAATGTTCAGTAGGTCAAATATGGACTTCTTGTACAGCCATAATATGTAAAAAAAAAATTTTTTTTAAAAATTCTAACCTTTTGTAGACCTTTTAGCTACTTATTGGAACCAGAAGGAAAGTCAATGAGTGACTTTTTGACCTTTGGAAAAAAAAATGTGTTCAGTAGGTCAAATATGGACTTCTTGTATAGCCATAATATGTAAAAAAAAAAAAAAAAAAAATTTTAAAAATTCAAAAATTTTGTAGAACTTTTAGCTAATTATTGGAACCAGAAGGAAAGCCAATGAGTGACTTTTTGACCTTTGGAAAAAAAAATTGTTCAGTAGGTCAAATATGAACTTCTTGTACAGCCATAATATTTAAAAAAAAATTCAAACCTTTTTTAGACCTGTAAGCTACTTATTGGAATCAGAAGGGAAGTCAATGAGTGACTTTTTGACCTTTGGGACAAAAATTTGTTCAGTAGGTCAAATATGGACTTTGTACAGCCATAATATGTAAAAAAAATAAAAAATAAAAATTTAACCTTTTGTAGACCTTTTAGCTACTTATTGGAACCAGAAGGAAAGTCCATGAGTGACTTTTGACCTTTGGAAAAAAAAATTGTTCAGTAGGTCAAATATGGACTTTGTACAGCCATAATATGTAAAAAAAAAAAAAAAAAAAAAAATTAAAACCTTTTTTAGACCTGTAAGCTACTTATTGGAATCAGAAGGGAAGTCAATGAGTGACTTTTTGACCTTTGGAAAAAAAAATTGTTCAGTAGGTCAAATATGGACTTCTTGTACAGCCATAATTTGTAAAAAAAAAAAAAAAAAATTTAAATTCTAACCTTTTGTAGACCTTTTAGCTACTTATTGGAACCAGAAGGAAAGTCAATGAGTGACTTTTTGACCTTTGGAAAAAAAATGTGTTCAGTAGGTCAAATATGGACTTTGTACAGCCATAATATGTAAAAAAAAAAAAAAAAAAATTCAAACCTTTTGTAGACCTTTTAGCTACTTATTGGAACCAGAAGGAAAGTCAATGAGTGACTTTTTGACCTTTGGAAAAAAAATTTGTTCAGTAGGTCAAATATTGACTTTGTACAGCCATAACATGTAATAAAAAAAAATTAAAAAAAATTTAACCTTTTGTATACCTTTTAGCTACTTATTGGAACCAGAAGGAAAGTCAATGAGTGACTTTTTGACCATTGGAAAAAAAAAAATTTCAGTAGGTCAAATATGGACTTCTTGTACAGCCATAATATGTAAAAAAAAAAAAATTCAAACCCTTTGTAGACCTTTTAGCTACTTTTTGGAACCTGAAGGAAAGTCAATGAGTGACTTTTTGACCTTTGGAAAAAAAAAAATTTCAGTAGGTCAAATATAGACTTCTTGTACAGCCATAATATATATATATATATGTATAAAAAAAAAAATCAAACCTTTTGTAGACCTTTTAGCTACTTAGTGGAACCAGAAGGAAAGTCAATGAGTGACTTTTTGACCTTTGGAAAAAAAAATTGTTCAGTAGGTCAAATATGGACTTCTTGTACAGCCATAATATGTAAAAAAAAAAAAAAAAAATTTAAATTCCAAATTTTTGTAGAACTTTTAGCTAATTATTGGAACCAGAAG
This sequence comes from Gobio gobio, assembly GCF_949357685.1. Classification (NCBI taxonomy): domain Eukaryota; kingdom Metazoa; phylum Chordata; class Actinopteri; order Cypriniformes; family Gobionidae; genus Gobio; species Gobio gobio. The sequence continues at coordinate 32,186,195 of NC_137104.1, read as the reverse complement.
GAAAGCCAATGAGTGACTTTTTGACCTTTGGAAAAAAAAATTGTTCAGTAGGTCAAATATGAACTTCTTGTACAGCCATAATATATATAAAAAAAATATTAAAAAAATTCAAACCTTTTGTAGACCTTTTAGCTACTTATTGGAACCAGAAGGAAAGTCAATGAGTGACTTTTTGACCTTTGGAAAAAAAAATTGTTCAGTAGGTCAAATATGGACTTCTTGTACAGCCATAATATATATAAAAAAATATATTAAAAAAAATCAAACCTTTTGTAGACCTTTTAGCTACTTATTGGAACCAGAAGGAAAGTCAATGAGTGACTTTTTGACCTTTGGAAAAAAAATGGTTCAGTAGGTCAAATATGGACTTCTTGTACAGCCATAATATGTAAAAAAAAAAAAAAAAAAAATTCAAACCTTTTTTAGACCTGTAAGCTACTTATTGGAATTAGAAGGGAAGTCAATGAGTGACTTTTTGACCTTTGGAAAAAAAATTTGTTCAGTAGATCAAATATGGACTTCTTGTACAGCCATAATATGTAAAAAAAAAATTTAATTTTTTTTTTAACCTTTTAGCTTTTTGTGAAAAAAAAAAAAAAAAAAAAAAAAAAAAATTCAATCCTTTTTTAGACCTGTAAGCTACTTATTGGATTCAGAAGGGACGTCAATGAGTGACTTTTTGACTTTTGGGAAAAAAATTTGTTCAGTAGGTCAAATATGGACTTCTTGTACAGCCATAACATGTAATAAAAAATAAAAAATAAAAATTTAACCTTTTGTAGACCTTTTAGCTACTTATTGGAACCAGAAGGAAAGTCAATGAGTGACTTTTTGACCTTTGGAAAAAAAAATTGTTCAGTAGGTCAAATATGGACTTCTTGTACAGCCATAATATATATTTATATATATATAAAAAAAAATTCAAACCTTTTGTAGACCTTTTAGCTACTTATTGGAACCAGAAGGGAAGTCAATGAGTGACTTTTGACCTTTGGGACAAAAATTTGTTCATTAGGTCAAATATGGACTTTGTACAGCCATAATATGTAAAAAAATAAAAAATAAAATAAAAATTCAAACCTTTTTTAGACCTGTAAGCTACTTATTGGAATCAGAAGGAAAGTCAATAAGTGACTTTTTGACCTTTGGGACAAAAAATTGTTCAGTAGGTCAAATATGAACTTCTTGTACAGCCATAATATGTAAAAAAAATTCAAACCTTTTTTAGACCTGTAAGCTACTTATTGGAATCAGAAGGGAAGTCAATGAGTGACTTTTTGACCTTTGGGACAAAAATTTGTTCATTAGGTCAAATATGGACTTTGTACAGCCATAATATGTAAAAAAAAAAAAAAACGTTTTAACCTTTTGTAGACCTTTTAGCTACTTATTTAAACCAGAAGGAAAGTCAATGAGTGACTTTTTGAACTTTGGAAAAAAAAATTGTTCAGTAGGTCAAATATGGACTTCTTGTACAGCCATAATATGTAAAAAAAAAAAAAATTTTTTTAAATTCTAACCTTTTGTAGACCTTTTAGCTACTTATTGGAACCAGAAGGAAAGTCAATGAGTGACTTTTTGACCTTTGGAAAAAAAATGTGTTCAGTAGGTCAAATATGGACTTTGTACAGCCATAATATGTAAAAAAAAAAAAAAAACGTTTTAACCTTTTGTAGACCTTTTAGCTACTTATTTAAACCAGAAGGAAAGTCAATGAGTGACTTTTTGAACTTTGGAAAAAAAAATTGTTCAGTAGGTCAAATATGGACTTCTTGTACAGCCATAATATATATATAAAAAAAATAAAAAAAATTCAAATCTTTTGTAGACCTTTTAGCTACTTATTGGAACCAGAAGGAAAGTCAATAAGTGACTTTTTGACCTTTGGAAAAAAAAATTGTTCAGTAGGTCAAATATGGACTTCTTGTACAGCCATAATATGTAAAAAAAAAAAATTTAAAAAAAAATTCAAACCCTTTGTAGACCTTTTAGCTACTTTTTGGAACCTGAAGGAAAGTCAGTGAGTGACTTTTTGACCTTTGGAAAAAAAAAAAATTCAGTAGGTCAAATATGGACTTCTTGAACAGCCATAATTTGTAAAAAAAAAAAAAAAAAAAATTTAAAAATTCAAACCTTTTGTAGACCTTTTAGCTACTTATTGGAACCAGAAGGAAAGTCAATGAGTGACTTTTTGACCTTTGGAAAAAAAAATTGTTCAGTAGGTCAAATATGAACTTCTTGTACAGCCATAATATGTAAAAAAAATTCAAACCTTTTTTAGACCTGTAAGCTACTTATTGGAATCAGAAGGGAAGTCAATGAGTGACTTTTTGACCTTTGGGACAAACATTTGTTCAGTAGGTCAAATATGGACTTTGTACAGCCATAATATGTAAAAAAAAATAAAAATTTAACCTTTTGTAGACCTTTTAGCTACTTATTTAAACCAGAAGGAAAGTCAATGAGTGACTTTTTGACCTTTGGAAAAAAAAATTGTTCAGTAGGTCCAATATGGACTTCTTGTACAGCCATAATATGTAAAAAAAAAAAAAAAAATGTAAACCTTTTGTAGACGTTTTAGCTACTAATTTTAATCAGAAGGGAAGATAGTGAGTGACTTTTTTGACCGTTGGGCCAAAAATATGTTCACTAGGTAAAATATGAATTTCTGTACAGCCATAACTTGTAAAAAAATAAAATAAAATAAAACCTTTAAAAACTTTTTGTGGAACTTTTGGCTAGCAATTGGATTCTGAAGGGAAATCAACAAGTATATATAGTTAGTTAGTGTTTAAGGACAGTTGGTAAAAAAATGTTTAGTGGGTCAAATATGGACTTCTGTACAGCCAAAACATGTAAAAAAAAAAAATTTAAAAAAAATTCAAACCTTTTTTAGACCTGTAAGCTACTTATTGGAATCAGAAGGAAAGTCAATAAGTGACTTTTTGACCTTTGGAAAAAAAAATTGTTCAATTGGTCAAATATCGACTTCTTGTACGGCCATAATATATATATAAAAAAAATAAAAAAAATTCAAACCTTTTGTAGACCTTTTAGCTACTTATTGGAACCAGAAGGAAAGTCAACGAGTGACTTTTTGACCGTTGGAAAAAAAATTGTTCAGTAGGTCAAATATGGACTTCTTGTACAGCCATAATATGTAAAAAAAAAAAAAAAAAAAAAAATTCTAACCTTTTTTAGACCTGTAAGCTACTTATTGGAATCAGAAGGAAAGTCAATAAGTGACTTTTTGACCTTTGGGACAAAAAATTGTTCAGTAGGTCAAATATGAACTTCTTGTACAGCCATAATATGTAAAAAAAATTCAAACCTTTTTTAGACCTGTAAGCTACTTATTGGAATCAGAAGGGAAGTCAATGAGTGACTTTTTGACCTTTGGGACAAAAATTTGTTCAGTAGGTCAAATATGGACTTTGTACAGCCATAATATGTAAAAAAAATAAAAAAAATAAAAATTTAACCTTTTGTAGACTTTTTAGCTACTTATTGGAACCAGAAGGAAAGTCCATGAGTGACTTTTTGACCTTTGGAAAAAAAAATTGTTCAGTAGGTCAAATATCGACTTCTTGTACAGCCATAATATGTAAAAAAAAATTTTTTTAAAAATTCAAACCTTTTGTAGACCTTTTAGCTACTTATTGGAACCAGAAGGAAAGTCAATGAGTGACTTTTTGACCTTTGGAAAAAAAATTGTTCAGTAGGTCAAAAATTGACTTTGTACAGCCATAATGTGTAAAAAAAAAAAAAAAAAAAAAAACATTTAACCTTTTAGCTTTTTGTAAAAAAAAAAAATAAAAAAATAAAAAAAAATTCAATCCTTTTTTAGACCTGTAAGCTACTTATTGGAATCAGAAGGGACGTCAATGAGTGACTTTTTGACTTTTGGGAAAAAAATTTGTTCAGTAGGTCAAATATGGACTTCTTGTACAGCCATAACATGTAATAAAAAAAATAAAAAAAATTTAACCTTTTGTAGACCTTTTAGCTACTTATTGGAACCAGAAGGAAAGTCAATGAGTGACTTTTTGACCTTTGGAAAAAAAAATGTGTTCAGTAGGTCAAATATGGACTTCTTGTATAGCCATAATATGTAAAAAAAAAAAAAAATTTTTTTTTAAATTCAAAAATTTTGTAGAACTTTTAGCTAATTATTGGAACCAGAAGGAAAGCCAATGAGTGACTTTTTGACCTTTGGAAAAAAAAATTGTTCAGTAGGTCAAATATGAACTTCTTGTACAGCCATAATATTTAAAAAAAATTCAAACCTTTTTTAGACCTGTAAGCTACTTATTGGAATCAGAAGGGAAGTCAATGAGTGACTTTTTGACCTTTGGGACAAAAATTTGTTCAGTAGGTCAAATATGGACTTTGTACAGCCATAATATGTAAAAAAAATAAAAAATAAAAATGTAACCTTTTGTAGACCTTTTAGCTACTTATTGGAACCAGAAGGAAAGTCCATGAGTGACTTTTTGACCTTTGGAAAAAAAAATGGTTCAGTAGGTCAAATATGGACTTCTTGTACAGCCATAATATGTAAAAAAAAAAAAAAAAAAAAAAAATTCAAACCTTTTTTAGACCTGTAAGCTACTTATTGGAATTAGAAGGGAAGTCAATGAGTGACTTTTTGACCTTTGGAAAAAAAAATTGTTCAGTAGATCAAATATGGACTTCTTGTACAGCCATAATATGTAAAAAAAAAAATTTAATTCTTTTTTTAACCTTTTAGCTTTTTGTAAAAAAAAAAAAAAAAAAAAAAAAAAAAATTCAATCCTTTTTTAGACCTGTAAGCTACTTATTGGATTCAGAAGGGACGTCAATGAGTGACTTTTTGACTTTTGGGAAAAAAAATTGTTCAGTAGGTCAAATATGGACTTCTTGTACAGCCATAACATGTAATAAAAAAAAAAAATTTTTTTTAACCTTTTAGCTACTTATTGGAACCAGAAGGAAAGTCAATGAGTGACTTTTTGACCTTTGGAAAAAAAAATTGTTCAGTAGGTCAAATATGGACTTCTTGTACAGCCATAATATATATTTATATATATATATAAAAAAATGCAAACCTTTTGTAGACCTTTTAGCTACTTATTGGAACCAGAAGGAAAGTCAATGAGTGACTTTTTGACCTTTGGAAAAAAAAATTGTTCAGTAGGACAAATATGAACTTCTTGTACAGCCATAATATGTAAAAAAAATTCAAACCTTTTTTAGACCTGTAAGCTACTTATTGGAATCAGAAGGGAAGTCAATGAGTGACTTTTGACCTTTGGGACAAAAATTTGTTCATTAGGTCAAATATGGACTTTGTACAGCTATAATATGTAAAAAAAAAAAAAAAAAAAAAAAAAAAATTCAAACCTTTTTTAGACCTGTAAGCTACTTATTGGAATCAGAAGGGAAGTCAATGAGTGACTTTTTGACCTTTGGAAAAAAAAATTGTTCAGTAGGTCAAATATGGACTTCTTGTACAGCCATAATATATATTTATATATATATATAAAAAAATGCAAACCTTTTGTAGACCTTTTAGCTACTTATTGGAACCAGAAGGAAAGTCAATGAGTGACTTTTTGACCTTTGGAAAAAAAAATTGTTCAGTAGGACAAATATGAACTTCTTGTACAGCCATAATATGTAAAAAAAATTCAAACCTTTTTAGACCTGTAAGCTACTTATTGGAATCAGAAGGGAAGTCAATGAGTGACTTTTGACCTTTGGGACAAAAATTTGTTCATTAGGTCAAATATGGACTTTGTACAGCTATAATATGTAAAAAAAAAAAAAAAAAAAAAAAAAAAATTCAAACCTTTTTTAGACCTGTAAGCTACTTATTGGAATCAGAAGGGAAGTCAATGAGTGACTTTTTGACCTTTGGAAAAAAAAATTGTTCAGTAGGTCAAATATGGACTTCTTGTACAGCCATAATATGTAAAAAAAAAAAAAAAAAATTTAAATTCTAACCTTTTGTAGACCTTTTAGCTACTTATTGGAACCAGAAGGAAAGTCAATGAGTGACTTTTTGACCTTTGGAAAAAAAATGTGTTCAGTAGGTCAAATATGTACTTTGTACAGCCATAATATGTAAAAAAAAAAAAAAAAAAGTTTTAACCTTTTGTAGACCTTTTAGCTACTTATTTAAACCAGAAGGAAAGTCAATGAGTGACTTTTTGAACTTTGGAAAAAAAAATTGTTCAGTAGGTCAAATATGGACTTCTTGTACAGCCATAATATATATATAAAAAAAATAAAAAAAATTCAAATCTTTTGTAGACCTTTTAGCTACTTATTGGAACCAGAAGGAAAGTCAATAAGTGACATTTTGACCTTTGGAAAAAAAAATTGTTCAGTAGGTCAAATATGGACTTCTTGTACAGCCATAATATGTAAAAAAAAAAAATTAAAAAAAAATTCAAACCCTTTGTAGACTTTTTAGCTACTTTTTGGAACCTGAAGGAAAGTCAGTGAGTGACTTTTTTACCTTTGGAAAAAAAAATTTTCAGTAGGTCAAATATAGACTTCTTGTACAGCCATAATATATATATATATATATATATATATATAAAAAATTCAAACCTTTGGTAGACCTTTTAGCTACTTATTGGAACCAGAAGGAAAGTCAATGAGTGACTTTTTGACCTTTGGAAAAAAAAATTGTTCAGTAGGTCAAATATGGACTTCTTGAACAGCCATAATTTGTAAAAAAAAAAAATGTTTACATTCAAACCTTTTGTAGACCTTTTAGCTACTTATTGGAACCAGAAGGAAAGTCAATGAGTGACTTTTTGACCTTTGGAAAAAAAAATTGTTCAGTAGGTCAAATATGAACTTCTTGTACAGCCATTATATGTAAAAAAAATTCAAACCTTTTTTAGACCTGTAAGCTACTTATTGGAATCAGAAGGGAAGTCAATGAGTGACTTTTTGACCTTTGGGACAAAAATTTGTTCAGTAGGTCAAATATGGACTTTGTACAGCCATAATATGTAAAAAAAAATAAACATTTAACCTTTTGTAGACCTTTTAGCTACTTATTTAAACCAGAAGGAAAGTCAATGAGTGACTTTTTGACCTTTGGAAAAAAAAATTGTTCAGTAGGTCCAATATGGACTTCTTGTACAGCCATAATATGTAAAAAAAAAAAAAAAAATGTAAACCTTTTGTAGACGTTTTAGCTACTAATTTTAATCAGAAGGGAAGATAGTGAGTGACTTTTTTGACCGTTGGGCCAAAAATATGTTCACTAGGTAAAATATGAATTTCTGTACAGCCATAACTTGTAAAAAAATAAAATAAAATAAAACCTTTAAAAACTTTTTGTGGAACTTTTGGCTAGCAATTGGATTCTGAAGGGAAATCAACAAGTATATATAGTTAGTTAGTGTTTAAGGACAGTTGGTAAAAAATGTTTAGTGGGTCAAATATGGACTTCTGTACAGCCAAAACATGTAAAAAAATAAAATAAAAAAACAATTCAAACCTTTTTTAGACCTGTAAGCTACTTATTGGAATCAGAAGGAAAGTCAATAAGTGACTTTTTGACCTTTGGAAAAAAAAATAGTTCAATTGGTCAAATATCGACTTCTTGTACAGCCATAATATATATATAAAAAAATTAAAAAAATTCAAACCTTTTGTAGACCTTTTAGCTACTTATTGGAACCAGAAGGAAAGTCAACGAGTGACTTTTTGACCTTTGGAAAAAAAATTGTTCAGTAGGTCAAATATGGACTTCTTGTACAGCCATAATATGTAAAAAAATAATAAATAAAAAAAAAATTCAAACCTTTTTTAGACCTGTAAGCTACTTATTGGAATCAGAAGGAAAGTCAATAAGTGACTTTTTGACCTTTGGGACAAAAAATTGTTCAGTAGGTCAAATATGGACTTTGTACAGCCATAATATGTAAAAAAGAAAAAAAAAAAAAAGAAAAATTCAAACCTTTTTTAGACCTGTAAGCTACTTATTGGAATCAGAAGGAAAGTCAATAAGTGACTTTTTGACCTTTGGAAAAAAAATTTGTTCAGTAGGTCAAATATTGACTTTGTACAGCCATAACATGTAATAAAAAAAAATAAAAAAAAATGTAACCTTTTGTAGACCTTTTAGCTACTTATTGGAACCAGAAGGAAAGTCAATGAGTGACTTTTTGACCATTGGAAAAAAAAATTGTTCAGTAGGTCAAATATGGACTTCTTGTACAGCCATAATATGTAAAAAAAAAAAATTCAAACCCTTTGTAGACCTTTTAGCTACTTTTGGAACCTGAAGGAAAGTCAATGAGTGACTTTTTGACCTTTGGAAGAAAAAAAAATTTCAGTAGGTCAAATATAGACTTCTTGTACAGCCATAATATATATATATATGTATAAAAAAAATCAAACCTTTTGTAGACCTTTTAGCTACTTAGTGGAACCAGAAGGAAAGTCAATGAGTGACTTTTTGACCTTTGGAAAAAAAAATTGTTCAGTAGGTCAAATATGGACTTCTTGTACAGCCATAATATGTAAAAAAAAAAAAAAAAATTTTTAAAAATTCAAAAATTTTGTAGAACTTTTAGCTAATTATTGGAACCAGAAGGAAAGCCAATGAGTGACTTTTTGACCTTTGGAAAAAAAAATTGTTCAGTAGGTCAAATTATGAACTTCTTGTACAGCCATAATATGTAAAAAAAATTCAAACCTTTTTTAGACCTGTAAGCTACTTATTGGAATCAGAAGGGAAGTCAATGAGTGACTTTTTGACCTTTGGGACAAAAATTTGTTCATTAGGTCAAATATGGACTTTGTACAGCCATAATATGTAAAAAAAAAAAAAAAAAAAAAAAATTCAAACCTTTTTTAGACCTGTAAGCTACTTATTGGAATCAGAAGGGAAGTCAATGAGTGACTTTTTGACCTTTGGAAAAAAAAATTGTTCAGTAGGTCAAATATGGACTTCTTGTACAGCCATAATATGTAAAAAAAAAAAAAAATTTTAAAAATTCTAACCTTTTGTAGACCTTTTAGCTACTTATTGGAACCAGAAGGAAAGTCAATGAGTGACTTTTTGACCTTTGGAAAAAAAAATGTGTTCAGTAGGTCAAATATGGACTTTGTACAGCCATAATATGTAAAAAAAAAAAAAAAAAAAAAAAAAAAAAAAAAAAAAACGTTTTAACCTTTTGTAGACCTTTTAGCTACTTATTGGAACCAGAAGGAAAGTCAATAAGTGACTTTTTGACCTTTGGAAAAAAAAATTGTTCAGTAGGTCAAATATGGACTTCTTGTACAGCCATAATATATATATAAAAAAAATAAAAAAAATTTAAATCTTTTGTAGACCTTTTAGCTACTTATTGGAACCAGAGGGAAAGTCAATAAGTGACTTTTTGACCTTTGGAAAAAAAAATTGTTCAGTAGGTCAAATATGGACTTCTTGTACAGCCATAATATGTAAAAAAAAAAAAAAATTAAAAAAAAATTAAAACCCTTTGTAGACCTTTTAGCTACTTTTTGGAACCTGAAGGAAAGTCAGTGAGTGACTTTTTGACCTTTGGAAAAAAAAAAAATTCAGTAGGTCAAATATAGACTTCTTGTACAGCCATAATATATATATATATATATATATATATATATATATATATATATATATATATATAAAAATCAAACCTTTGGTAGACCTTTTGGCTACTTATTGGAACCAGAAGGAAAGTCAATGAGTGACTTTTTGACCTTTGGAAAAAAAAATTGTTCAGTAGGTCAAATATGGACTTCTTGAAAAGCCATAATTTGTAAAAAAAAAAAAAAAAAATTTAAAAATTCAAACCTTTTGTAGACCTTTTAGCTACTTATTGGAACCAGAAGGAAAGTCAATGAGTGACTTTTTGACCTTTGGAAAAAAAAATTGTTCAGTAGGTCAAATATGAACTTCTTGTACAGCCATAATATGTAAAAAAAATTCAAACCTTTTTTAGACCTGTAAGCTACTTATTGGAATCAGAAGGGAAGTCAATGAGTGACTTTTTGACCTTTGGGACAAAAATTTGTTCAGTAGGTCAAATATGGACTTTGTACAGCCATAATATGTAAAAAAAATAAAAATTTAACCTTTTGTAGACCTTTTAGCTACTTATTTAAACCAGAAGGGAAGTCAATGAGTGACTTTTTGACCTTTGGAAAAAAAAATTGTTCAGTAGGTCAAATATGGACTTCTTGTACAGCCATAATATGTAAAAAAAATTTTTTTTTTTTAAATTCTAATCTTTTGTAGACCTTTTAGCTACTTATTGGAACCAGAAGGAAAGTCAATGAGTGACTTTTTGACCTTTGGAAAAAAAATGTGTTCAGTAGGTCAAATATGGACTTTGTACAGCCATAATATGTAAAAAAAAAAAAAAAAAAAAAAAAAAAACGTTTTAACCTTTTGTAGACCTTTTAGCTACTTATTTAAACCAGAAGGAAAGTCAATGAGTGACTTTTTGAACTTTGGAAAAAAAAATTGTTCAGTAGGTCAAATATGGACTTCTTGTACAGCCATAATATATATATAAAAAAAATAAAAAAAATTTAAATCTTTTGTAGACCTTTTAGCTACTTATTGGAACCAGAAGGAAAGTCAATAAGTGACTTTTTGACCTTTGAAAAAAAAAATTGTTCAGTAGGTCAAATATGGACTTCTTGTACAGCCATAATATGTAAAAAAAAAAAAAAATTAAAAAAAAATTAAAACCCTTTGTAGACCTTTTAGCTACTTTTTGGAACCTGAAGGAAAGTCAGTGAGTGACTTTTTGACCTTTGGAAAAAAAAAAATTTCAGTAGGTCAAATATAGACTTCTTGTACAGCCATAATATATATATATATATATATATATATATATATATATATATATATATATATATATATATATATATATATATATATATATATAAAAATCAAACCTTTGGTAGACCTTTTGGCTACTTATTGGAACCAGAAGGAAAGTCAATGAGTGACTTTTTGACCTTTGGAAAAAAAAATTGTTCAGTAGGTCAAATATGGACTTCTTGAACAGCCATAATTTGTAAAAAAAAAAAAAAAAAATTTAAAAATTCAAACCTTTTGTAGACCTTTTAGCTACTTATTGGAACCAGAAGGAAAGTCAATGAGTGACTTTTTGACCTTTGGAAAAAAAAATTGTTCAGTAGGTCAAATATGAACTTCTTGTACAGCCATAATATGTAAAAAAAATTCAAACCTTTTTTAGACCTGTAAGCTACTTATTGGAATCAGAAGGGAAGTCAATGAGTGACTTTTTGACCTTTGGGACAAAAATTTGTTCAGTAGGTCAAATATGGACTTTGTACAGCCATAATATGTAAAAAAAATAAAAATTTAACCTTTTGTAGACCTTTTAGCTACTTATTTAAACCAGAAGGAAAGTCAATGAGTGACTTTTTGACCTTTGGAAAAAAAAATTGTTCAGTAGGTCCAATATGGACTTCTTGTACAGCCATAATATGTAAAAAAAAAAAAAAAAAATGTAAACCTTTTGTAGACGTTTTAGCTGCTAATTTTAATCAGAAGGGAAGATAGTGAGTGACTTTTTTGACCGTTGGGCCAAAAATATGTTCACTAGGTAAAATATGAATTTCTGTACAGCCATAACTTGTAAAAAAATAAAATAAAATAAAACCTTTAAAAACTTTTTGTGGAACTTTTGGCTAGCAATTGGATTCTGAAGGGAAATCAACAAGTATATATAGTTAGTTAGTGTTTAAGGACAGTTGGTAAAAAAATGTTTAGTGGGTCAAATATGGACTTCTGTACAGCCAAAACATGTAAAAAAAAAAAAAAAAAAAAAAAAAATTCAAACCTTTTTTAGACCTGTAAGCTACTTATTGGAATCAGAAGGAAAGTCAATAAGTGACTTTTTGACCTTTGGAAAAAAAAATTGTTCAATTGGTCAAATATCGACTTCTTGTACAGCCATAATATATATATAAAAAAAATAAAAAAAATTCAAACCTTTTGTAGACCTTTTAGCTACTTATTGGAACCAGAAGGAAAGTCAACGAGTGACTTTTTGACCGTTGGAAAAAAAATTGTTCAGTAGGTCAAATATGGACTTCTTGTACAGCCATAATATGTAAAAAAAAAAAAAAAAAAAAAAAAAAATTCAAACCTTTTTTAGACCTGTAAGCTACTTATTGGAATCAGAAGGAAAGTCAATAAGTGACTTTTTGACCTTTGGGACAAAAAATTGTTCAGTAGGTCAAATATGAACTTCTTGTACAGCCATAATATGTAAAAAAAATTCAAACCTTTTTTAGACCTGTAAGCTACTTATTGGAATCAGAAGGGAAGTCAATGAGTGACTTTTTGACCTTTGGGACAAAAATTTGTTCACTAGGTCAAATATGGACTTTGTACAGCCATAATATGTAAAAAAAATAAAAAAAAATAAAAATGTAACCTTTTGTAGACTTTTTAGCTACTTATTGGAACCAGAAGGAAAGTCCATGAGTGACTTTTTGACCTTTGGAAAAAAAAATTGTTCAGTAGGTCAAATATCGACTTCTTGTACAGCCATAATATATATAAAAAAAAATATAAACAAAATTCAAACCTTTTGTAGACCTTTTAGCTACTTATTGGAACCAGAAGGAAAGTCAATGAGTGACTTTTTGACCTTTGGAAAAAAAATTGTTCAGTAGGTCAAATATGGACTTCTTGTACAGCCATAATATGTAAAAAAATTTTTAAAAAAAAATTCAAACCTTTTGTAGACCTTTAAGCTACTTATTGGAACCAGAAGGAAAGTCAATGAGTGACTTTTTGACCTTTGTAAAAAAAATGTTTTCAGTAGGTCAAATATTGACTTTGTACAGCCATAATGTGTAAAAAAAATAAAATAAAAAAAAATTTAACCTTTTAGCTTTTTGTAAAAAAAAAAAAAAAAAAAAAAAAAAAAATTCAATCCTTTTTTAGACCTGTAAGCTACTTATTGGAACCAGAAGGGACGTCAATGAGTGACTTTTTGACTTTTGGGATAAAAATTTGTTCAGTTGGTCAAATATGGACTTCTTGTACAGCCATAACATGTAATAAAAAAATTAAAAAAAATTTAACCTTTTGTAGACCTTTTAGCTACTTATTGGAACCAGAAGGAAAGTCAATGAGTGACATTTTGACCTTTGGAAAAAAAAATTGTTCAGTAGGTCAAATATGGACTTCTTGTACAGCCATAATATGTAAAAAAAAAAATCGAACCCTTTGTAGACCTTTTAGCTACTTTTTGGAACCTGAAGGAAAGTCAATGAGTGACTTTTTGACCTTTGGAAAAAAAAATTGTTCAGTAGGTCAAATATGAACTTCTTGTACAGCCATAATATGTAAAAAAAATTCAAACCTTTTTTAGACCTGTAAGCTACTTATTGGAATCAGAAGGGAAGTCAATGAGTGACTTTTTGACCTTTGGGACAAAAATTTGTTCATTAGGTCAAATATGGACTTTGTACAGCCATAATATGTAAAAAAAAAAAAAAAAAAAAAAATTCAAACCTTTTTTAGACCTGTAAGCTACTTATTGGAATCAGAAGGGAAGTCAATGATTGACTTTTTGACCTTTGGAAAAAAAAATTGTTCAGTAGGTCAAATATGGACTTCTTGTACAGCCATAATATGTAAAAAAAAAAAAAAAAAAAAAAATTCAAACCTTTTTTAGACCTGTAAGCTACTTATTGGAATCAGAAGGGAAGTCAATGAGTGACTTTTTGACCTTTGGAAAAAAAAATTGTTCAGTAGGTCAAATATGGACTTCTTGTACAGCCATAATATGTAAAAAAAAAAAAAAATTTTAAATTCAAACCTTTTGTAGACCTTTTAGCTACTTATTGGAACCAGAAGGAAAGTCAATGAGTGACTTTTTGACCTTTGGAAAAAACGTCTCGGTTACGTATGGTAACCCTCGTTCCCTGAAGGAGGGAACGGAGACGTACGTCGGTAATAACCGACGAATTGGGATCACTTCAGAGAGCCCCTATCAGCTTCGAGAACTTAAGAACAGGCCAATGAACAATTGGCGTGCGAGATTTGCATCTCGCGCTCCGCCCCGCGCCGCAGGTATAAACAGGAAGCGAGAGCATCGCACTGACGTTTTTCACTGAGGAGCCTAACCAGAGACCGGCCAGGCAGTGATGGAAGGAACTGTGGCGACGGGACGTACGTCTCCGTTCCCTCCTTCAGGGAACGAGGGTTACCATACGTAACCGAGACGTTCCCTTTCAGTCGGTCACTACGACGTACGTCGGTAATAACCGACGAATTGGGATCCCTATGGAAAACGCCACAGTTACTACCACTTCCAGCGCCCAGCGAGAGCCCCTCAGACCCCGTTCTGAAGCGGGCGGGAAGATTCACGCCAGAAGAGTCATACTGCTGTTCCGCAAGACCCATTCAGCAGACTTGATTGGATAACGCTGGGAAAGCATGCCCGAAGGACGCTGCGGGAGCCACATCATGCCCGGAGGGAGTTACCATGTGGAGAACACGTATGGGCTGGCCGTGGGCAGCACAACATACGGAAGTCCCAGGGGAGGCCCCGGCCTAATGGAGGCGGGGGACGACACCGTACTGAGACGGCAGAGAACTCTGCCAAGGGAAAGACACGAGCTCGCCGTAGGGAGCTGTACCGTGGAAATACACGTATGGGACCGCCGTAGGGGTCACGACATACGGAACCCAGCCTGACACAAGTTCCACCAATGCATACGAGTGCCAGACCTGGCGTCGGACGCTCCGCAACATCCGACTGCCGAGGGGTGCGGAGGACTCAACAGGGTTCGCCAATCCTGGGGAACTCGACTGGAGAAAATAAGCGCACGTATCCGTTCCAGGGGAAGGGAATGGCGCAGCAAGCCGACACTAGAACGGACACTTCAGTGAAGCTGACTATGGGAAGCGATCACACGAGAAGCCACCGGCTCTACACGCAGGCTATAAAACCTAGCGAACGTGTTGGGTGTCGCCCAGCCCGCAGCTCTACAAATGTCTGTCAGCGAGGCGCCACGAGCCAGCGCCCAGGAAGAGGCTACACCCCTGGTGGAGTGAGCTCTAACCCCGAGCGGGCAGGGCACGTCTTGGGATTCATACGCCAAGACGATGGCATCCACTATCCAGTGGGCCATCCTCTGCTTGGAGACAGCCTTTCCCTTCTGCTGTCCTCCGTAACAGACGAAGAGCTGCTCTGAGGTCCTGAAGCTTTGTGTTCTGTCCACGTAAGTCCGGAGAGCACGGACGGGACAGAGCAAAGCTAGGGCTGGGTCTGCCTCCTCCGAAGGCAGCGCTTGCAGGCTCACCACTTGGTCCCGGAAGGAAGTAGTGGGAACCTTGGGCACATATCCAGGCCGGGGTCTCAGGGTTACCTGAGAATCACCCGGCCCGAATTCCAGGCACGATTCGTCGACCGAAAATGCCTGCAGGTCCCCTACCCTCTTAACTGAGGCCAATGCAATCAGGAGTATTGTCTTTAGAGACAAGATCTTAAGCTCTACTGACTGTAAAGGCTCGAAGGGCGCCCTCTGAAGTGCGGTCAGCACCAGAGTCAAGTCCCAAGAGGGTATAGAAGAAGGGCGAGGAGGATTTAGTCTCCTTGCTCCCCTTAGGAACCTGACGATCAGATCATGCTTGCCTAAGGACTCACCATTAACGAGGTCATGGCTTGCGGCGATGGCGGCAACATATACCTTGAGGGTGGAGGGAGACAGCCTTCTCTCCAACCCGTCTTGAAGAAAAGATAATACAGATCCGATCGAACATTTCCGGGGGTCTTCTCGGCGAGAAGAGCACCAGTCGACGAACAGGTTCCACTTCAACGCATATAGCCGTCTCGTAGAGGGGGCTCTGGCGGAAGCGATGGTGTCGACTACCGCTTGCGGTAGGTCACCTAGAACCTCCGCGTCCCGTCCAGGGACCAGACATGGAGTTTCCAGAGGTCTGGACGCGGGTGCCATAGGGTGCCCCGTCTCTGAGACAGAAGGTCCTGCCTCAGAGGAATGGGCCAAGGAGGTGCTGTCGCGAGGAGCACTAGTTCCGGGAACCACGTCCTGTTGGGCCAGTACGGAGCTACCAAGAGGAGTTGCTCCTCGTCCTCCCTGACCTTGCACAGAGTCTGTGCAAGAAGGCTCACTGGGGGAAACGCATATTTGCGCAGAGCCCGGGGCCAGCTGTGTGCCAGTGCATCCGTGCCGAGGGTCCCCTCGGACAGGGAATAGAACAACTGGCAGTGGGTCGTGTCGTGGGCGGCAAACAGATCGATCTGTGCGGCCCCAAAGCGACTCCAGATCAGCTGGACCACCTGGGGGTGGAGTCGCCACTCTCCGGGAAGCACTGGCAACCGTGACAGCTCGTCGGCCGCACGGTTGAGCAGGCCCGGAATGTGGATAGCACAAAGGGACCTCAGATGCTTCTGACTCCACAGGAGGAGATGGCGGGCGAGTTGGGACAAACGGCGGGAGCGTAGACCACCTTGTTTGTTGATGTACGCAACGGCCGTCGTGCTGTCCGTCCGGACCAGAACGTGCTTGTCTTTGAGCGACCCTTTGAGGCGGCTGAGAGCAAGACGAACTGCCAGCAACTCTAGGCAATTGATATGCCATTGCAGTTGGGGCCCCGTCCACAGACCCGATACTGCAAGCCCGTTGTACGTGGCACCCCAACCCGTGGGTGAGGCATCCGTGGAGACAACATGATGCCTGGACACTTGTTCTAGAGGCACTCCTGCCCGTAGAAACGAAGGGTCCGACCACGGGGAGAGGGTTTGGCGGCATCTCTGCGTCACTTGGACACGGAGGGACCCGCTGTGCCCATCTCGGGACTCGGTCGTGTAGCCAGTGCTGAAGCGGTCTCATATGGAGCAGCCCTAGCGGCGTTACTGCGGCTGCTGCTGCCATATGCCCCAGGAGCCTCTGAAAATGTTTCAGTGGAACCGCTGTACTGCGTTTGAGCGTACTCAAGCAGCTCAGCACCGACTGGACGCGCTCCTCTGTGAGGCGCGCAGTCAGGGCGACCGAGTCGATCTCCATCCCGAGAAAAGAGATCCTCTGTACGGGACAGAGTTTGCTCTTCTCCCAGTTGACCCGAAGACCCAACTGGCTGAGGTGCCGGAGCACCATGTCCCTGTGTTCGCACAACTGCTCCCGCGACTGGGCAAGAATCAGCCAGTCGTCGAGATAGTTGAGGATGCGAACACCACGCTCTCTCATGGGAGCAATGGCCGCCTCCGCGACTTTCGTGAAGACACGGGGCGACAGGGACAACCCGAAGGGTAGGACTTTGTACTGGTATGCCCGTCCGTCGAAAGCAAAGCGTAGAAACGGTCTGTGTCGAGGGAGAACCGAGACATGAAAGTACGCGTCCTTCAGGTCGATCGCTGCAAACCAATCCTGGGGACGGATGCATCTGAAGATGCGTTTCTGGGTTAACATTCGGAACGGCATCCTGTGGAGGGAGCGGTTCAGGTAACGCAGGTCCAGGATCGGTCGTAACCCGCCACCTTTCTTGGGTACAATGAAGTACGGGCTGTAGAACCCGGACTTCATATCGGCTGGAGGGACCGGCTCTATCGCGTCCTTCGCCAATAGGACAGCGATCTCCGCCTGAAGCACGGGGGCGCCCTCCTTCGGTATAGAAGTGAAGTGGACACCCCTGAACTTCGGGGGACGCCGGGCGAACTGAATCGCATAGCCGAGTCTGATGGTGCGGATGATCCAGCGAGACGGGCTGGGGAGCGCTAGCCAGGCCCCCAGAGACCGAGCAAGCGGGATCATCGGCACCACGGACGTACCCGGAGCGGGGCAGCGCAGCGGAACGCAGGGGCCCCAGGACGACATGGGAGTGGTCCGTGCAGGGGTCTGGGTCTGACACACGACCTGCATCGGCTGAGGGGACGGGCGAGCGTGGGGAGGCACTTTGTGTGCGTCCGCACAACCGACGCCCCCTGTTGGCGAGGAGAGAGGTGTCTGAGGGGTACGAGGCATGGTAGCGTCGCATACCGCCAGACGCGCTCTCTTGGCACCCAGAGATGTTAGAAACTGCTCTTTTATTGAGAATTTAGGTGCCACTGGCACTGGGGCCAGTGGCGGAACAGAAAGAAAAATGGGGTTCCCCCGGCCCTCCACCGGGGGAAGGAGTGGTGCTGCAGCCATCTCCTGAAGAGCAGTTTCCTCCATCTCTGGGCGGCCCGTCTCAGGGTCTCTTCCGACGGCGCTTGCCACCTGGCTTGGCAGCGGCCTGAGCGGGCTGGACGTTCTTCCCGCGACCGGCTCCACGCCCACGGCCGGTGGAAGGCTGCTGCTGGGCTGGGGCGGGAGCGGGGACGGCCGCAGGAGGACGTCCTCGGCGACGGGCAGGCGGAGGTGCTGCAGCCGGCGGCTGGGTGGAGGCAGCAGCGGGCCGCCGGTGCAGGATGTGTTTAATGGCCTCCGTCTGCTTCTGGGCGGCCGAGAATTGCTGGGCGAAATTCTCGACCGCGTCGCCGAACAACCCGGCCGACGATATGGGGGAGTCCAGGAACCGGTTCTTGTCAGTCTCCCTCATGTCGGCCAGGTTGAGCCAGAGATGCCGTTCCTGGACCACTAAGGTGGACATCGCCTGACCCACGGAACGGGCGGTAACTTTCGTCGCCCGGAGGGCGAGGTCCGTCGCCGCCCGGAGCTCCCGGAGGAGCTCTGGGTCAGACCTACCCTCGTGCATGTCCATGAGTGCCTGGGCTTGGTGCACCTGAAGCAACGCCATGGCATGCAAGGCAGACGCGGCCTGTCCGCAGGACCTGTAGGCCTTCGCAGTTAGACTGGACGAAAACCTACAGGCTTTGGATGGGAGACGAGGATCACCACGCCACTCGGAGGCGGTCGCCGGACGCAGCTGCATCGCGACGGCGCGTTCGACCGGCGGGATCCTCTCGTAACCCTTGGCCTGTCCACCGTCAAGGGTAGTGAGGAGGGAGGAGCCTCCAGGTCTGTTTCTGGCACTGAAGGGTGTCGTCCACGACCTGGAAAGCTCCTCATGCACCTCCGGGAAGAATGGCACTGGGGCGGGACGCTGAGAACCAGCGCGACCCCCCCCCAGAAACCAATCATCCAACCTAGAAGGCTCGGGACGTGGTGGAGGGTTCCACACAAGCCCGACCTTTTCGGCGGCCCGGGAAAGCATAGCCGTCAACTCAGGGTCCGACTCGGCCGTTGCCACTCTCCCAGAGGGAGGCAGTACAGCCGAATCTTCATCCTCCGAGGACTGGAACTCCCCCTCCGATGCTGCGATCGACATCTGCTCGTCTGCGGGCGCTCCGAAAGAGATGACTGGGCGCCCGTGGGCGGGACCAGCGATCTCTTCCGGTGGCGCCACCGGCAGCGGTGCTTGTGAGGGTTCAGGGACCTGCGTAGGAACACTAGGCGGGTTTGTCCTGAACGTAATCCTCAAGTCACCCCGGTCATCCGTCGAAGTAGGTCTATCCTGTTTAGGGATAGCTCTAGATCGAGGTATGGGGAGGGGGACTCCGCCTTCCCGAAGGTAGGTGAGTCTTGACCTAAGCACCGCAATAGTCATGTTCCCGCAGTGAGAACACAAGCTATTCACAAACGCTGCCTCAGCGTGCTGTAAGCCCAGGCACGTGATGCAGTGAGTGTGGCCGTCAGCAGGCGAGAGGGAACGACCGCATCCAGAAACGCACGGGTGGAATGACATCTTGAAAAAGACGCAGGGCCCTATTTTAACGATCTGAAACGCAAGTGTAAAAACGCGAAGCGCAAGTAACTTTGTGGGCGGGTCTCGGCGCTGTTGCTATTTTCCCGGCGGGATAAATGGCTCTTGCGCCCGGCGCAAATCTAAAATGGGTTGGTCTGAAGTAGCTTCATTATTCATAGGTGTGGTTTGGGCGTAACGTGAATAAACCAATCCGAGCGTCATCCAACATTCCCTTTAAAAGCAGGTGCGCAAGTTCCATAATGGATTGCTATTATTATGGCGTATTTACCAGGCGCACGCCAGGAGCGGTTCACAGCCGAGGAGACTGATGTTCTTGTAGAGCAGTGAAAGACAGAGAAGTGAAGTTGTAATGTTGTACATTATGGTAAAGATGATTTCACAGTCTTTTTTTTTTTCAGTCTTTCAGTTTTTTCAGTTTTTCAGTCGATTTTTTTTCCTGGTTCTTGACGGACAAACCAATTTGTCAGATGTCCTTATATACATATATGTCTTGCCACTATTGGGCAAACAGGTCTTATCCTTAATTATTACAATTAGCCTGAATCATTTGTAAGCTAGATTTATGCCTATTTTTTCACATCTTCGTGGCACACCACAATGATTTCCGTCATCTCATGTGTTAATATTTTTTTAGTGTAACAATTTATGATTTGCAAAAATAACTGTTGCATCTGTGTAGATTACATGAGCAAAGTGTATGCGCGTTGTGCACGCTATACATTATGGTCAAGCATGCGCCCTTAAAATAGCATAATGAACAACGCGCAACGCGCCACTGACTTTAGACTAGGTTTTTTCTGGTCAGTGGCGCAATTGTTTAATGGAACAGCAAAATAGCACCAGGGATTGTTTGCGCCGGAACACGCCTCCTTTTTTGCGCTGAACCGCCCAGGGAGCGCAAGTGCATTCACTAGTTTAGCGACGTGCTTCTGTGGAGGGAAAAGCGCGCTTTGCGCGGGTGCAAAATAGGAATGACACATGCGTCGGTGTACAAAGTCAATTGCGCTGGGTGCAAGATAGGGCCCGCAGTGTCACACCAGTGTTGCTCTTTTTGTGAGGAAACGCTCTTTTAAGAGAGTGCTGAAGCACCCAGGGAAACCGCGGCAACACACAGGGAATAGTGCAGCCTGTGTTTAAACTCAATTTGGGAAACGCCCACCGAAACCAACAGGTTTGCTGTGATAACAGCAGTTGTTTCACTTGCAGCTTTGAGTTCGCGGTCCCGCTGGAAAGCGCTGTCACACCAACACACACGATTCCTCTTCTCTGTATTCTTGTAGAGTTCTTCGCTGAATAATCAGGAAGCAGTCTGTAGACTTCAAACGCCGGTTAGGCTCCGAAGTGAATGACGTCAGTGCGATGCTCTCGCTTCCTGTTTATACCCGCGGCGCGGGGCGGAGCGCGAGATGCAAATCTCGCACGCCAATTGTTCATTGGCCTGTTCTTAAGTTCTCGAAGCTGATAGGGGCTCTCTGAAGTGATCCCAATTCGTCGGTACGTCGTAGTGACCGACTGAAAGGGAACATTTGTTCAGTAGGTCAAATATTGACTTTGTACAGCCATAACATGTAATAAAAAAATTAAAAAAATGTAACCTTTTGTAGACCTTTTAGCTACTTATTGGAACCAGAAGGAAAGTCAATGAGTGACTTTTTGACCTTTGGAAAAAAAATTGTTCAGTAGGTCAAATATGGACTTCTTGTACAGCCATAATATGTAAAAAAAAAAAATTCAAACCCTTTGTAGACCTTTTAGCTACTTTTTGGAACCTGAAGGAAAGTCAATGAGTGACTTTTTGACCTTTGGAAAAAAAAAAATTTCAGTAGGTCAAATATAGACTTCTTGTACAGCCATAATATGTAAAAAAAAAAA
Organism: Gobio gobio; assembly: GCF_949357685.1. Lineage (NCBI taxonomy): Eukaryota > Metazoa > Chordata > Actinopteri > Cypriniformes > Gobionidae > Gobio > Gobio gobio. Next base: position 32,164,579 of record NC_137104.1, on the reverse strand, counting down.
ATTTTTTTTTTAAATTCAAAAATTTTGTAGAACTTTTAGCTACTTATTGGAACCAGAAGGAAAGTCCATGAGTGACTTTTTGACCTTTGGAAAAAAAAATTGTTCAGTAGGTCAAATATCGACTTCTTGTACAGCCATAATATATATATAAAAAAATATATAAAAAAATTCAAACCTTTTGTAGACCTTTTAGCTACTTATTGGAACCAGAAGGAAAGTCAATGAGTGACTTTTTGACCTTTGGAAAAAAAAATGGTTCAGTAGGTCAAATATGGACTTCTTGTACAGCCATAATATGTAAAAAAAAAAATTTTTTTTTTTTAATTCAAAAATTTTGTAGAACTTTTAGCTACTTATTGGAACCAGAAGGAAAGTCCATGAGTGACTTTTTGACCTTTGGAAAAAAAAATTGTTCAGTAGGTCAAATATCGACTTCTTGTACAGCCATAATATATATAAAAAAATATATAAAAAAAATTCAAACCTTTTGTAGACCTTTTAGCTACTTATTGGAACCAGAAGGAAAGTCAATGAGTGACTTTTTGACCTTTGGAAAAAAAAATGGTTCAGTAGGTCAAATATGGACTTCTTGTACAGCCATAATATGTAAAAAAAAAAAAAAAAAAAAAAAATTCAAACCTTTTTTAGACCTGTAAGCTACTTATTGTAATTAGAAGGGAAGTCAATGAGTGACTTTTTGACCTTTGGAAAAAAAAATTGTTCAGTAGGTCAAATATGGACTTCTTGTACAGCCATAATATGTAAAAAAAAAATTAAAAAAAAAAATTCAAACCTTTTGTAGACCTTTTAGCTACTTATTGGAACCAGAAGGAAAGTCAATGAGTGACTTTTTGACCTTTGGAAAAAAAATTTGTTCAGTAGGTCAAATATTGACTTTGTACAGCCATAATGTGTAAAAAAAAAAAAAAAAAAAAAATTAACCTTTTAGCTTTTTGTAAAAAAAAAAAAAAAAAAAAAAAAAAAATTCAATCCTTTTTTAGACCTGTAAGCTACTTATTGGATTCAGAAGGGACGTCAATGAGTGACTTTTTGACTTTTGGGAAAAAAATTTGTTCAGTAGGTCAAATATGGACTTCTTGTACAGCCATAACATGTAATAAAAAATTTTTAAAAAAATTTAACCTTTTGTAGACCTTTTAGCTACTTATTGGAACCAGAAGGAAAGTCAATGAGTGACTTTTTGACCTTTGGAAAAAAAAATTGTTCAGTAGGTCAAATATGGACTTCTTGTACAGCCATAATATGTAAAAAAAAAAAATTCAAACCCTTTGTAGACCTTTTAGCTACTTTTTGGAACCTGAAGGAAAGTCAATGAGTGACTTTTTGACCTTTGGAAAAAAAAATTGTTCAGTAGGTCAAATATGAACTTATTGTACAGCCATAATATGTAAAAAAAATTCAAACCTTTTTTAGACCTGTAAGCTACTTATTGGAATCAGAAGGGAAGTCAATGAGTGACTTTTTGACCTTTGGGACAAAAATTTGTTCATTAGGTCAAATATGGACTTTGTACAGCCATAATATGTAAAAAATAAAATAAAATAAAAATTCAAACCTTTTTTAGACCTGTAAGCTACTTATTGGAATCAGAAGGGAAGTCAATAAGTGACTTTTTGACCTTTGGAAAAAAAAATTGTTCAGTAGGTCAAATATGAACTTCTTGTACAGCCATAATATGTAAAAAAAAAAAAAAAAAAATTTAAAAATTCTAACCTTTTGTAGACCTTTTAGCTACTTATTGGAACCAGAAGGAAAGTCAATGAGTGACTTTTTGACCTTTGGAAAAAAAATGTGTTCAGTAGGTCAAATATGGACTTTGTACAGCCATAATATGTAAAAAAAAAAAAAAAAAAAAATTCAAATCTTTTGTAGACCTTTTAGCTACTTATTGGAACCAGAAGGAAAGTCAATAAGTGACTTTTTGACCTTTGGAAAAAAAAATTGTTCAGTAGGTCAAATATGGACTTCTTGTACAGCCATAATATGTAAAAAAATAAAAATAAAAAAAAATTCAAACCCTTTGTAGACCTTTTAGCTACTTTTTGGAACCTGAAGGAAAGTCAATGAGTGACTTTTTGACCTTTGGAAAAAAATTTTTTTCAGTAGGTCAAATATAGACTTCTTGTACAGCCATAATATATATATATATATATATATATATATATATATATATATATATATATATATATATATATATATATATATATATATATATATATATATATATATATATATATATATATATATATATATATATATATATATATATATATAAAAAATTCAAACCTTTGGTAGACCTTTTAGCTTTAGGTTTTTTTTTTTTTTTTTTTTTTTTTTTTTTTTTTTTTTTTCTCTGGCTCTCAGCGAAGGCGGTCGCATTCTCTCCTCTCTCCTCTCGTCTCCTTACTCCCTCCTCTCCTGCTTGCTTCTCTCGTCTCGTCTAGTCTACTGTCTTAAACTTTGGGAGACTCTCCACGCACTGCTCTCGAACTAAAAATTATGGATTTGATCAACTGGTCTCTCAACGCAATTGACACCATCTTCTCGACGAGAAGCTTGGGTTCGTGGGAACCTGACTGCCCTGCCGGAACGTTTGCTGCTGGCTACACGATGGACGCGTGGGAGAGGTGGCATGTTGTGTGTCTAGCGGCACTTTCCGTAGAGGACATTGAAGACATCTACCTATTCGGATTCATGGTAACAGGGTTTCTGCTGATTGGATCAGGCATTGCCCTGGGATATCGAAAAATTCAGAAAGCGGTGACAGCTGTTCAAAGCTCCACAAGGCTGCCCGTCATGATTGAAGCAGTGGGCAGAGCGGTCATCTCCCAAACTGGGACCACTAACCGCAACATGGATAACATCATGGAGTTGCAACGCAAGATGGATATCATCACGGAAAAGCTCACTGCTTTGCAAAATGGTTTCAGAGACCAGAACGAACTAAGAGAGTAGTCATAAATTGTGGCTACTCGCTCCCAGACCAAACAAATTCCAATCTTATCTGCTTTCGGCTCCCTCAACCAGCACGGCCTTGGCCAAGGCCGCTGCTGAGACAACAACTCCTCCAGAAGAGCACTGCAGGAAGACGCTCTTGCATTCATCCCCCAACCACCTGCTGACTCGGACTGGGATCTGATCAAGGTTGTCTCCATAACAACGGGAGCACCGAGATTATGGTGCCAGGCGTGACTCTTCAGGCCTACACAAACATGCACATGAACTTTACAGACACACACACACTTATGCACACACCCATCTCTCACCTTCGCCGCTTTGTACCCCCAGTCTGACAAGCGGGTCTGTGACCAGCGCCTAAGAAGGCTGCATGACCGGGACGCCTGGCTGTGCTGGGACACCTCAACCCCCACAATTCCTCTCCCCTGTTGCAAGTCGTGTTTCATGTCGTAATGTGTGCTTATGTTGCTGAGATGTTTTTTTACTGTTCTCAAACTGTGCTCCCGTAGGAGCATAGTCTGGGGGTTGTTTTTTTTTTCATCTCCTCACCCCTACCTACCTATCCTCATGTTATGCTGTATTTTCTGTCCAACTTAAGATGGCGCCGCAAATGGCGACTCGGTGTGACTCGCACAACACCAAATACATTTCACTGCCAGCTGTATACTTGTATGTAACTGTGTATGTGACAAATAAAACTCTTTGACTTTGACTTTGAGCTACTTATTGGAACCAGAAGGAAAGTCAATGAGTGACTTTTTGACCTTTGGAAAAAAAAATTGTTCAGTAGGTCAAATATGGACTTCTTGTACAGCCATAATATGTAAAAAAAATTAAAACCTTTTTTAGACCTGTAAGCTACTTATTGGAATCAGAAGGAAAGTCAATAAGTGACTTTTTGACCTTTGGAAAAAAATTTTTTTCAATTGGTCAAATATCGACTTCTTGTACAGCCATAATATATATATAAAAAAAATAAAACAAATTCAAACCTTTTGTAGACCTTTTAGCTACTTATTGGAACCAGAAGGAAAGTCAAAGAGTGACTTTTTGACCTTTGGAAAAAAAATTGTTCAGTAGGTCAAATATGGACTTCTTGTACAGCCATAATATGTAAAAAAAAAAAAAAAAAAAATTCAAACCTTTTTTAGACCTGTAAGCTACTTATTGGAATCAGAAGGAAAGTCAATAAGTGACTTTTTGACCTTTGGGACAAAAAAATGTTCAGTAGGTCAAATATGGACTTTGTACAGCCGTAATATGTAAAAAAAATAAAATAAAAAAAAATTCAAACCTTTTTTAGACCTGTAAGCTACTTATTGGAATCAGAAGGAAAGTCAATAAGAGACTTTTTGACCTTTGGAAAAAAAAATTGTTCAGTAGGTCAAATATGGACTTTGTACAGCCATAATATGTAAAAAAAAAAAAAAAAAATTCAAACCTTTTGTAGACCTTTTAGCTACTTATTGGAACCAGAAGGAAAGTCAATGAGTGACTTTTTGACCTTTGGAAAAAAAATGTGTTCAGTAGGTCAAATATGGACTTTGTACAGCCATAATATGTAAAAAAAAAAAAAAAAAAGTTTTAACCTTTTGTAGACCTTTTAGCTACTTATTTAAACCAGAAGGAAAGTCAATGAGTGACTTTTTGACCTTTGGAAAAAAAAATTGTTCAGTAGGTCAAATATGGACTTTGTACAGCCATAATATGTAAAAAAAATAAAAAAATAAATAAATAAGTTTTAACCTTTTGTAGACCTTTTAGCTATTGGAACCAGAAGGAAAGTCAATGAGTGACTTTTTGACCTTTGGGACAAAATTTGTTCAGTAGGTCAAATATGGACTTCTTGTACAGCCATATGTAAAAAAAAAAAAAAATGTCAAACCTTTTTTAGACCTGTAAGCTACTTATTGGCATCAGAAGGGAAGTCAATGAGTGATTTTTTGACCTTTGGGACAAAAATTTGTTCAGTAGGTCAAATATGGACTTTGTACAGCCATAATATGTAAAAAAAAAAAAAAAAAAAAAAAAAAAAAAAAAAGTTTTAACCTTTTGTAGACCTTTTAGCTACTTATTTAAACCAGAAGTAAAGTCAATGAGTGACTTTTTGACCTTTGGAAAAAAAAATTGTTCAGTAGGTCAAATATGGACTTCTTGTATAGCCATAATATGTAAAAAAAATAAAAATAAAATAAAAAATAATGTAAACCTTTTTTAGACCTGTAAGCTACTTATTGGAATCAGAAGGGACGTCAATGAGTGACTTTTTGACCTCTGGGACAAAAAATTGTTCAGTAGGTCAAATATGGACTTCTTGTACAGCCATAATATATATATAAAAAAAATAAAAAAAATTCAAATCTTTTGTAGACCTTTTAGCTACTTATTGGAACCAGAAGGAAAGTCAATAAGTGACTTTTTGACCTTTGGAAAAAAAAAATTGTTCAGTAGGTCAAACATGGACTTCTTGTACAGCCATAATATGTAAAAAAAAAAAAAAAAAAAAAAAAAAAAAAAAATCAAACCTTTTTTAGACCTGTAAGCTACTTATTGGAATCAGAAGGGAAGTCAATGAGTGAATTTTCACCTTTGGAAAAAAAAATTGTTCAGTAGGTCAAATATGGACTTCTTGTACAGCCATAATATGTAAAAAAAAAATATATATAATAAAAATTCTAACCTTTTGTAGACCTTTTAGCTACTTATTGGAACCAGAAGGAAAGTCAATGAGTGACTTTTTGACCTTTGGAAAAAAAAATTGTTCAGTAGGTCAAATATGGACTTCTTGTACAGCCATAATATGTAATAAAATAAAATAAAAAAAATCAATCCTTTTGTAGACCTTTTAGCTACTTATTGGAACCAGAAGTAAAGTCAATGAGTGACTTTTTGACCTTTGAAAAAAAAATCTTCAGTAGGTCAAACATGGACTTCTTGTACAGCCATAATATGTAAAAAAAATAAAATAAAAAAAAATTCAAACCTTTTTTAGACCTGTAAGCTACTTATTGGAATCAGAAGGGAAGTCAATGAGTGAATTTTTGACCTTTGGAAAAAAAAATTGTTCAGTAGGTCAAATATGGACTTCTTGTACAGCCATAATATGTAAAAAAAAAATATATAATAAAAATTCTAACCTTTTGTAGACCTTTTAGCTACTTATTGGAACCAGAAGGAAAGTCAATGAGTGACTTTTTGACCTTTGGAAAAAAAAATTGTTCAGTAGGTCAAATATGGACTTCTTGTACAGCCATAATATGTAAAAAAAAAAAAAAAAAAAAAAAATTCAAACCTTTTTTAGACCTGTGAGCTACTTATTGGAATCAGAAGGGAAGTCAATGAGTGACTTTTTGACCTTTGGAAAAAAAAATTGTTCAGTAGGTCAAATATGGACTTCTTGTACAGCCATAACATGTAATAAAAAAAAATAAATGTTTAACCTTTTGTAGACCTTTTAGCTACTTATTGGAACCAGAAGGAAAGTCAATGAGTGACTTTTCGACCTTTGGAAAAAAAAATTGTTCAGTAGGTCAAATATGGACATCTTTTACAGCCAAAATATGTAAAAAAAAAAAAAATTTAAAAAAAATTCAAACCTTTTGTAGACCTTTTAGCTACTTATTGGAACCAGAAGGAAAGTCAATGAGTGACTTTTTGACCTTTGGAAAAAAAAATTCTTCAGTAGGTCAAATATGAACTTCTTGTACAGCCATAATACGTAAAAAAAATTCAAACCTTTTTTAGATCTTTAAGCTACTTATTGGAATCAGAAGGGAAGTCAATGAGTGACTTTTTGACCTTTGGGACAAAAATTTGTTCAGTAGGTCAAATATGGACTTCTTGTACAGCCATAATATATATAAGAAAAAAAAATTCAAACCTTTTTTAGACCTTTAAGCTACTTATTGGAACCAGAAGTAAAGTCAATGAGTGACTTTTTGAATTTTTAAAAAAAAAAATTTAATATATATTATGGCTGTACAAGAAGTCGATATTTGACCTACTGAACAATTTTTTTTTTCCAAAGGTCAAAAAAAAATTGTTCAGGGGGTCAAATATTGACTTTGTACAGCCATAATGTGTAAAAAAAAAAAAAAAAAAAAAATTCAAACCTTTTTTAGACCTGTAAGCTACTTATTGGAATCAGAAGGGACGTCAATGAGTGACTTTTTGACTTTTGGGGAAAAAATGTGTTCAGTAGGTCAAATATGGACTTCTTGTACAGCCATAACATGTAATAAAAAAAAAAACTTTTTTTTAACCTTTTGTAGACCTTTTAGCTACTTTTTGGAACCAGAAGGAAAGTCAATGAGTGACTTTTTGACCTTTGGAAAAAAAATTTGTTCAGTAGGTCAAATATGGACTTCTTGTACAGCCATAATATGTAAAAAAAAAAAAAAAAAAAAAAAATTCAAACCTTTTTTAGACCTGTAAGCTACTTATTGGAATTAGAAGGGAAGTCAATGAGTGACTTTTTGACCTTTGGAAAAAAAAATTGTTCAGTAGGTCAAATATGGACTTCTTGTACAGCCATAATATGTAAAAAAAAATTAAAAAAAAAAAATCAAACCTTTTGTAGACCTTTTAGCTACTTATTGGAACCAGAAGGAAAGTCAATGAGTGACTTTTTGACCTTTGGAAAAAAAATTTGTTCAGTAGGTCAAATATTGACTTTGTACAGCCATAATGTGTAAAAAAAAAAAAAAAAAAAAAATTAACCTTTTAGCTTTTTGTAAAAAAAAAAAAAAAAAAAAAAAAAAAAAATTCAATCCTTTTTTAGACCTGTAAGCTACTTATTGGATTCAGAAGGGACGTCAATGAGTGACTTTTTGACTTTTGGGAAAAAAATTTGTTCAGTAGGTCAAATATGGACTTCTTGTACAGCCATAACATGTAATAAAAAAAATTAAAAAAAATTTAACCTTTTGTAGACCTTTTAGCTACTTATTGGAACCAGAAGGAAAGTCAATGAGTGACTTTTTGACCTTTGGAAAAAAAAATTGTTCAGTAGGTCAAATATGAACTTCTTGTACAGCCATAATATGTAAAAAAAAAAAAATTCAAACCCTTTGTAGACCTTTTAGCTACTTTTTGGAACCTGAAGGAAAGTCAATGAGTGACTTTTTGACCTTTGGAAAAAAAAATTGTTCAGTAGGTCAAATATGAACTTCTTGTACAGCCATAATATGTAAAAAAAAAATTCAAACCTTTTTTAGACCTGTAAGCTACTTATTGGAATCAGAAGGGAAGTCAATGAGTGACTTTTTGACCTTTGGGACAAAAATTTGTTCATTAGGTCAAATATGGACTTTGTACAGCCATAATGTGTAAAAAAAAAAAAAAAAAAAAAAAAAAAATTCAAACCTTTTTTAGACCTGTAAGCTACTTATTGGAATCAGAAGGGAAGTCAATAAGTGACTTTTTGACCTTTGGGAAAAAAAATTGTTCAGTAGGTCAAATATGAACTTCTTGTACAGCCATAATATGTAAAAAAAAAAAAAAAAAAAAATTAAAATTCTAACCTTTTGTAGACATTTTAGCTACTTATTGGAACCAGAAGGAAAGTCAATGAGTGACTTTTTGACCTTTGGAAAAAAAATGTGTTCAGTAGGTCAAATATGGACTTTGTACAGCCATAATATGTAAAAAAAAAAAAAAAAAAAAAATTCAAATCTTTTGTAGACCTTTTAGCTACTTATTGGAACCAGAAGGAAAGTCAATAAGTGACTTTTTGACATTTGGAAAAAAAAATTGTTCAGTAGGTCAAATATGGACTTCTTGTACAACCATAATATGTAAAAAAAAAAAAAAAAAAAAATTCAAACCCTTTGTAGACCTTTTAGCTACTTTTTGGAACCTGAAGGAAAGTCAATGAGTGACTTTTTGACCTTTGGAAAAAAAAATTGTTCAGTAGGTCAAATATGGACTTCTTGTACAGCCATAATATGTAAAAAAAATTCAAACCTTTTTTAGACCTGTAAGCTACTTATTGGAATCAGAAGGAAAGTCAATAAGCGACTTTTTGACCTTTGGAAAAAAAAATTGTTCAATTGGTCAAATATCGACTTCTTGTACAGCCATAATATGTAAAAAAAATTCAAACCTTTTTTAGACCTGTAAGCTACTTATTGGAATCAGAAGGAAAGTCAATAAGTGACTTTTTGACCTTTGGAAAAAAAAATTGTTCAATTGGTCAAATATCGACTTCTTGTACAGCCATAATATATATATAAAAAAAATAAAAAAAATTCAAACCTTTTGTAGACCTTTTAGCTACTTATTGGAACCAGAAGGAAAGTCAACGAGTGACTTTTTGACCTTTGGGACAAAAAATTGTTCAGTAGGTCAAATATGGACTTTGTACAGCCATAATATGTAAAAAAAAAAAAAAAAAAAAATTCAAACCTTTTTTAGAGCTGTAAGCTACTTATTGGAATCAGAAGGAAAGTCAATAAGTGACTTTTTGACCTTTTGAAAAAAAAATTGTTCAATAGGTCAAATATGGACTTTGTACAGCCATAATATGTTAAAAAAAAAAAAAAAAAAAAAAAAAAAAAAAAATTCAAACCTTTTGTAGACCTTTTAGCTACTTATTGGAACCAGAAGGAAAGTCAATGAGTGACTTTTTGACCTTTGGAAAAAAAATGTGTTCAGTAGGTCAAATATGGACTTTGTACAGCCATAATATGTAAAAAAAAAAAAAAAGTTTTAACCTTTTGTAGACCTTTTAGCTACTTATTTAAACCAGAAGGAAAGTCAATGAGTGACTTTTTGACCTTTGGAAAAAAAAATTGTTCAGTAGGTCAAATATGGACTTTGTACAGCCATAATATGTAAAAAAATAAAAAAATAAATAAATAAGTTTTAACCTTTTGTAGACCTTTTAGCTATTGGAACCAGAAGGAAAGCCAATGAGTGACTTTTTGACCTTTGGGACAAAAATTTGTTCAGTAGGTCAAATATGGACTTCTTGTACAGCCATATGTAAAAAAAAAAAAAAAAAGTCAAACCTTTTTTAGACCTGTAAGCTACTTATTGGCATCAGAAGGGAAGTCAATGTGTGATTTTTTGACCTTTGGGACAAAAATTTGTTCAGTAGGTCAAATATGGACTTTGTACAGCCATAATATGTAAAAAAAAAAAAAAAAAAAAAAAAAAAAAAGTTTTAACCTTTTGTAGACCTTTTAGCTACTTATTTAAACCAGAAGTAAAGTCAATGAGTGACTTTTTGACTTTTGGGAAAAAAATTTGTTCAGTAGGTCAAATATGGACTTCTTGTACAGCCATAACATGTAATAAAAAAAATTTAAAAAAAATTAACGTTTTGTAGACCTTTTAGCTACTTATTTAAACCAGAAGTAAAGTCAATGAGTGACTTTTTGACCTTTGGAAAAAAAAATTGTTCAGTAGGTCAAATATGGACTTCTTGTATAGCCATAATATGTAAAAAAAATAAAAATAAAATAAAAAATAATGTAAACCTTTTTTAGACCTGTAAGCTACTTATTGGAATCAGAAGGGACGTCAATGAGTGACTTTTTGACCTCTGGGACAAAAAATTGTTCGGTAGGTCAAATATGGACTTCTTGTACAGCCATAATATATATATAAAAAAAATAAAAAAAATTCAAATCTTTTGTAGACCTTTTAGCTACTTATTGGAACCAGAAGGAAAGTCAATAAGTGACTTTTTGACCTTTGGAAAAAAAAATTGTTCAGTAGGTCAAATATGGACTTCTTGTACAGCCATAATATGTAAAAAAATTTTTTTAAAAAAAAATTAAAACCCTTTGTAGACCTTTTAGCTACTTTTTCGAACCTGAAGGAAAGTCAATGAGTGACTTTTTGACCTTTGGAAAAAAAAAATTTTCAGTAGGTCAAATATAGACTTCTTGTACAGCCATAATATATATATATATATATATATATATATATATATATATATATATATATATTAGTGCTGTCAAACGATTAAAATATTTAATCGCGATTAATCGCATTAATGTCATAGTTAACTCACAATTAATCACAATTAATCGCACATTTTTATTTATTCTAAATGTCCCTTGATTTCTTTTTGTCCCATTATTTTTTCTTATTTTAATGCTCTTATCAACATAGAAAAGTGGATCGGCTTGCTTTGTTCAAATGTTTGTTTTATTGAAAACAACATTGGCATACTTTAGTGTTCGATTTCACACCAACATTCTCACTTGGAGCAAATAATCGCTCACACAATGTAACACTGCCCATCAATAAAAGGGTGAAACAAATACTTTGTTGCACAAACAGCCCCTTCAACAGCCCTTTCTAAGGGATCAAAACAGGGTGATACAAAATAAAATTACAAATTGCACATGCAAGGTAAACTAGGACTCCGCCTATAGTGCAGTTAAACCAGGGGTCGCCAACTAGCGGACTCCGGTCCGAATCCGGACCGCGAAGCCTTTTGACGTAATGAAACAATGCAATGCTCAGTTACTACGTTCAGACCCAGACGCGCGGTCAAGCATGCAGTGAAGAAGAGACTGATGGTGCGTTCACACCGGACGCGAATGACGCGACATGCACGCCGCTTAATCCGCGCCGCAGAATGTCTATTTGCGTCTTTGCATTGACTTAAATCACTCGCGCAAAACGCTTCATTCGCGTCTGGTGTGAACGCACCATCAGAGCAGAAAGCAGCGCTCAAGACAAGCACTTTTAGTTGAAGACCCCTGAGTTAAACCATGGCTTAATACGTTTCTCATTTCGGCGTCTCACGCTTGCCATCCACGTCTACTCTTTTAATGGCCCAAACGAGTGCGGGCAGCCGCAGCGTGCCTGATGTTTTGTTTCCGGTCTAGCTACATCCGGAGTGGTGTTGTAGTTTTTCTAACGTTACTAGTTGTTGCAACAGCATGTGAAAAAACTACAAAGTTTGTTAGACCAAAAAGAACGTTAATCTCGCGATAAAAAAATTGACGCCGTTAAAATAGGTTTGCGTTAACGTCGTTAATAACGCGTTTAACTGGCAGCACTAATATATATATAAAAAAATTCAAACCTTTGGTAGACCTTTTAGCTACTTATTGGAACCAGAAGGAAAGTCAATGAGTGACTTTTTGATCTTTGGAAAAAAAAATTGTTCAGTAGGTCAAATATGGACTTCTTGTACAGCCATAATATGTAAAAAAAAATTCAAACCTTTTTTAGACCTGTAAGCTACTTATTGGAATCAGAAGGAAAGTCAATAAGTGACTTTTGGACCTTTGGAAAAAAAAATTGTTCAATTGGTCAAATATCGACTTCTTGTACAGCCATAATATATATATAAAAAAAATAAAAAAAATTCAAACCTTTTGTAGACCTTTTAGCTACTTATTGGAACCTGAAGGAAAGTCAAAGAGTGACTTTTTGACCTTTGGAAAAAAAATTGTTCAGTAGGTCAAATATGGACTTCTTGTACAGCCATAATATGTAAAAAAAAAAAAAAAAAAAAAATCAAACCTTTTTTAGACCTGTAAGCTACTTATTGGAATCAGAAGGAAAGTCAATAAGTGACTTTTTGACCTTTGGGACAAAAAATTGTTCAGTAGGTCAAACATGGACTTTGTACAGCCATAATATGTAAAAAAAAAATAAAAATAAAAAAATTCAAACCTTTTTTAGACCTGTAAGCTACTTATTGGAATCAGAAGGAAAGTCAATAAGTGACTTTTTGACCTTTGGAAAAAAAAATTGTTCAGTAGGTCAAATATGGACTTTGTACAGCCATAATATGTAAAAAAAAAAAAAAATTTAACCTTTTGTAGACATTTTAGCTACTTATTGGAACCAGAAGGAAAGTCAATGAGTGACTTTTTGACCTTTGGGAAAAAAAATTGTTCAGTAGGTCAAATATGGACTTCTTGTACAGCCATAATATATAAAGAAAAAAAAAAAATTCAAACCTTTTGTAGACCTTTTAGCTACTTATTGGAACCAGAAGGAAAGTCAATGAGTGACTTTTTGACCTTTGGAAAAAAAATGTGTTCAGTAGGTCAAATATGGACTTTGTACAGCCATAATATGTAAAAAAAAAAAAAGTTTTAAACTTTTGTAGACCTTTTAGCTACTTATTTAAACCAGAAGGAAAGTCAATGAGTGACTTTTTGACCTTTGGAAAAAAAAATTGTTCAGTAGGTCAAATATGGACTTTGTACAGCCATAATATGTAAAAAAATAAATAAATAAATAAAAAAGTTTTAAACTTTTGTAGACCTTTTAGCTACTTATTTAAACCAGAAGGAAAGTCAATGAGTGACTTTTTGACCTTTGGGACAAAAATTTGTTCAGTAGGTCAAATATGGACTTCTTGTACAGCCATATGTAAAAAAAAAAAAAAATGTCAAACCTTTTTTAGACCTGTAAGCTACTTATTGGCATCAGAAGGGAAGTCAATGAGTGATTTTTTGACCTTTGGGACAAAAATTTGTTCAGTAGGTCAAATATGGACTTTGTACAGCCATAATATGTAAAAAAAAAAAAAAAAAAAAAAAAGGTTTTAAACTTTTGTAGACCTTTTAGCTACTTATTTAAACCAGAAGGAAAGTCAATGAGTGACTTTTTGACCTTTGGAAAAAAAAATTGTTCAGTAGGTCAAATATGGACTTCTTGTATAGCCATAATATGTAAAAAAAAATAAAAATAAAATAAAAAATAATGTTAACCTTTTTTAGACCTGTAAGCTACTTATTGGAATCAGAAGGGACGTCAATGAGTGACTTTTTGACCTCTGGGACAAAAAATTGTTCAGTAGGTCAAATATGGACTTCTTGTACAGCCATAATATGTAAAAAAATAAAATAAAAAAATAAATCCTTTTGTAGACCTTTTAGCTACTTATTGGAACCAGAAGTAAAGTCAATGAGTGACTTTTTGACCTTTGAAAAAAAAATCTTCAGTAGGTCAAACATGGACTTCTTGTACAGCCATAATATGTAAAAAAAAATAAAAATAAAAAAAAATTCAAACCTTTTTTAGACCTGTAAGCTACTTATTGGAATCAGAAGGGAAGTCAATGAGTGAATTTTTACCTTTGGAAAAAAAAATTGTTCAGTAGGTCAAATATGGACTTCTTGTACAGCCATAATATGTAAAAAAAAATATATAATAAAAATTCTAACCTTTTGTAGACCTTTTAGCTACTTATTGGAACCAGAAGGAAAGTCAATGAGTGACTTTTTGACCTTTGGAAAAAAAAATTGTTCAGTAGGTCAAATATTGACTTTGTACAGCCATAATGTGTAAAAAAAAAAAAAAAAAAAAAAAAAAACTTTTTAACTTTTAGATTTTTGTAAAAAAAAAAAAAAAAAAAAAAAAAATTGAATCCTTTTTTAGACCTGTAAGCTACTTATTGGAATCAGAAGGGACGTCAATGAGTGACTTTTTGACTTTTGGGAAAAAAATGTGTTCAGTAGGTCAAATATGGACTTCTTGTACAGCCATAACATGTAATAAAAAAAAAAAAATGTTTAACCTTTTGTAGACCTTTTAGCTACTTATTGGAACCAGAAGGAAAGTCAATGAGTGACTTTTTGACCTTTGGAAAAAAAAATTGTTCAGTAGGTCAAATATGAACTTCTTGTACAGCCATAATATGTAAAAAAAATTCAAACCTTTTTTAGACCTTTAAGCTACTTATTGGAATCAGAAGGGAAGTCAATGAGTGACTTTTTGACCTTTGGGACAAAAAATTGTTCAGTAGGTCAAATATGAACTTCTTGTACAGCCATAATACGTAAAAAAAATTCAAACCTTTTTTAGACCTTTTAGCTACTTATTGGAACCAGATGGAAAGTCAATGAGTGACTTTTTGACCTTTGGAAAAAAAAATTGTTCAGTAGGTCAAATATTGACTTTGTACAGCCATAATGTGTAAAAAAAAAAAAAAAAAAAAAAAAAAAAAATTTTAACTTTTAGATTTTTGTAAAAAAAAAAAAAAAAAAAAAAAAAAAAAATTAAATCCTTTTTTAGACCTGTAAGCTACTTATTGGAATCAGAAGGGACGTCAATGAGTGACTTTTTGACTTTTGGGAAAAAAATGTGTTCAGTAGGTCAAATATGGATTTCTTGTACAGCCATAACATGTAATAAAAAAAAAAAAAATGTTTTACCTTTTGTAGACCTTTTAGCTACTTATTGGAACCAGAAGGAAAGTCAATGAGTGACTTTTCGACCTTTGGAAAAAAAAATTGTTCAGTAGGTCAAATATGGACTTCTTTTACAGCCAAAATATGTAAATAAATAAAAAAATTTAAAAAAAAATTCAAACCTTTTGTAGAACTTTTAGCTACTTATTGGAACCAGAAGGAAAGTCAATGAGTGACTTTTTGACCTTTGGGAAAAAAAATTGTTCAGTAGGTCAAATATGAACTTCTTGTACAGCCATAATACGTAAAAAAAATTCAAACCTTTTTTAGACCTGTAAGCTACTTATTGGAATCAGAAGGGACGTCAATGAGTGACTTTTTGACTTTTGGGGAAAAAATTTGTTCAGTAGGTCAAATATGGACTTCTTGTACAGCCATAACATGTAATAAAAAAAAAAACACTTTTTTTTAACCTTTTGTAGACCTTTTAGCTACTTATTGGAACCAGAAGGAAAGTCAATGAGTGACTTTTTGACCTTTGGAAAAAAAAATTGTTCAGTAGGTCAAATATGGACTTCTTGTACAATTTTAATATGTAAAAAAAAAAAATTCAATCCCTTTGTAGACCTTTTAGCTACATTTTGGAACCAGAAGGAAAGTCAATGAGTGACTTTTTGACCTTTGGAAAAAAAAATTGTTCAGTAGGTCAAATATGGACTTCTTGTACAGCCATAATATGTAAAAAAATAAAATAAAATAAAAATCAAACCTTTTGTAGACCTTTTAGCTACTTATTGGAACCAGAAGGAAAGTCAATGAGTGACTTTTTGACCTTTGGAAAAAAAATTGTTCAGTAGGTCAAATATGAACTTCTTGTACAGCCATAATATGTAAAAAAAATTCAAACCTTTTTTAGACCTGTAAGCTACTTATTGGAATCAGAAGGGAAGTCAATGAGTGACTTTTTGACCTTTGGGACAAAAATTTGTTCAGTAGGTCAAATATGGACTTCTTGTACAGCCATAATATGTAAAAAAAATAAAAAATAAAATTTTAACCTTTTGTAGACCTTTTAGCTACTTATTGGAACCAGAAGGAAAGTCCATGAGTGACTTTTTGACCTTTGGAAAAAAAAAGTTGTTCAGTAGGTCAAATATCGACTTCCTTTACAGCCATAATATATATAAAAAAAAATATTTAAAAAATTCAAACCTTTTGTAGACCTTTTAGCTACTTATTGGAACCAGAAGGAAAGTCAATGAGTGACTTTTTGACCTTTGGAAAAAAAAAAATTTCAGTAGGTCAAATATAGACTTCTTGTACAGCCATAATATATATATATATATGTATAAAAAAAATCAAACCTTTTGTAGACCTTTTAGCTACTTAGTGGAACCAGAAGGAAAGTCAATGAGTGACTTTTTGAATTTTTAAAAAAAAAATTTTAATATATATTATGGCTGTACAAGAAGTCGATATTTGACCTACTGAACAATTTTTTTTTTCCAAAGGTCAAAAAAAAATTGTTCAGGGGGTCAAATATTGACTTTGTACAGCCATAATGTGTAAAAAAAAAAAAAAAAAAAAAAAAAAAAAAATGTTTTACCTTTTAGCTTTTTGTAAAAAAAAAAAAAAAAAAAAAAAAAAAAAAAAATTCAAACCTTTTTTAGACCTGTAAGCTACTTATTGGAATCAGAAGGGACGTCAATGAGTGACTTTTTGACTTTTGGGGAAAAAATTTGTTCAGTAGGTCAAATATGGACTTCTTGTACAGCCATAACATGTAATAAAAAAAAAAACTTTTTTTTAACCTTTTGTAGACCTTTTAGCTACTTATTGGAACCAGAAGGAAAGTCAATGAGTGACTTTTTGACCTTTGGAAAAAAAAATTGTTCAGTAGGTCAAATATGGACTTCTTGTACAATTTTAATATGTAAAAAAAAAAATTCAATCCCTTTGTAGACCTTTTAGCTACTTTTTGGAACCAGAAGGAAAGTCAATGAGTGACTTTTTGACCTTTGGAAAAAAAAATTGTTCAGTAGGTCAAATATGGACTTCTTGTACAGCCATAATATGTAAAAAAATAAAATAAAATAAAAATCAAACCTTTTGTAGACCTTTTAGCTACTTATTGGAACCAGAAGGAAAGTCAATGAGTGACTTTTTGACCTTTGGAAAAAAAATTGTTCAGTAGGTCAAATATGAACTTCTTGTACAGCCATAATATGTAAAAAAAATTCAAACCTTTTTTAGACCTGTAAGCTACTTATTGGAATCAGAAGGGAAGTCAATGAGTGACTTTTTGACCTTTGGGACAAAAATTTGTTCAGTAGGTCAAATATGGACTTTGTACAGCCATAATATGTAAAAAAATAAATAAATAAATAAATAAGTTTTAACCTTTTGTAGACCTTTTAGCTATTGGAACCAGAAGGAAAGTCAATGAGTGACTTTTTGACCTTTGGGACAAAAATTTGTTCAGTAGGTCAAATATGGACTTCTTGTACAGCCATATGTAAAAAAAAAAAAAAATGTCAAACCTTTTTTAGACCTGTAAGCTACTTATTGGCATCAGAAGGGAAGTCAATGAGTGATTTTTTGACCTTTGGGACAAAAATTTGTTCAGTAGGTCAAATATGGACTTTGTACAGCCATAATATGTAAAAAAAAAAAAAAAAAAAAAAAAAGGTTTTAACCTTTTGTAGACCTTTTAGCTACTTATTTAAACCAGAAGGAAAGTCAATGAGTGACTTTTTGACCTTTGGAAAAAAAAATTGTTCAGTAGGTCAAATATGGACTTCTTGTATAGCCATAATATGTAAAAAAAAATAAAAATAAAATAAAAAATAATGTTAACCTTTTTTAGACCTGTAAGCTACTTATTGGAATCAGAAGGGACGTCAATGAGTGACTTTTTGACCTCTGGGACAAAAAATTGTTCAGTAGGTCAAATATGGACTTCTTGTACAGCCATAATATGTAAAAAAATAAAATAAAAAAATAAATCCTTTTGTAGACCTTTTAGCTACTTATTGGAACCAGAAGTAAAGTCAATGAGTGACTTTTTGACCTTTGAAAAAAAAATCTTCAGTAGGTCAAACATGGACTTCTTGTACAGCCATAATATGTAAAAAAAAAAAAAATAAAAAAAAATTCAAACCTTTTTTAGACCTGTAAGCTACTTATTGGAATCAGAAGGGAAGTCAATGAGTGAATTTTTACCTTTGGAAAAAAAAATTGTTCAGTAGGTCAAATATGGACTTCTTGTACAGCCATAATATGTAAAAAAAAAAATATATAATAAAAATTCTAACCTTTTGTAGACCTTTTAGCTACTTATTGGAACCAGAAGGAAAGTCAATGAGTGACTTTTTGACCTTTGGAAAAAAAAATTGTTCAGTAGGTCAAATATTGACTTTGTACAGCCATAATGTGTAAAAAAAAAAAAAAAAAAAAAAAAAAACTTTTTAACTTTTAGATTTTTGTAAAAAAAAAAAAAAAAAAAAAAAATTGAATCCTTTTTTAGACCTGTAAGCTACTTATTGGAATCAGAAGGGACGTCAATGAGTGACTTTTTGACTTTTGGGAAAAAAATGTGTTCAGTAGGTCAAATATGGACTTCTTGTACAGCCATAACATGTAATAAAAAAAAAAAAAATGTTTAACCTTTTGTAGACCTTTTAGCTACTTATTGGAACCAGAAGGAAAGTCAATGAGTGACTTTTTGACCTTTGGAAAAAAAAATTGTTCAGTAGGTCAAATATGAACTTCTTGTACAGCCATAATATGTAAAAAAAATTCAAACCTTTTTTAGACCTTTAAGCTACTTATTGGAATCAGAAGGGAAGTCAATGAGTGACTTTTTGACCTTTGGGACAAAAAATTGTTCAGTAGGTCAAATATGAACTTCTTGTACAGCCATAATACGTAAAAAAAAAAAAAAAAAAAAAAAAAAAATTTTTAACTTTTAGATTTTTGTAAAAAAAAAAAAAAAAAAAAAAAAAAAAAATTAAATCCTTTTTTAGACCTGTAAGCTACTTATTGGAATCAGAAGGGACGTCAATGAGTGACTTTTTGACTTTTGGGAAAAAAATGTGTTCAGTAGGTCAAATATGGATTTCTTGTACAGCCATAACATGTAATAAAAAAAAAAAAAATGTTTTACCTTTTGTAGACCTTTTAGCTACTTATTGGAACCAGAAGGAAAGTCAATGAGTGACTTTTCGACCTTTGGAAAAAAAAATTGTTCAGTAGGTCAAATATGGACTTCTTTTACAGCCAAAATATGTAAATAAATAAAAAAATTTAAAAAAAAATTCAAACCTTTTGTAGAACTTTTAGCTACTTATTGGAACCAGAAGGAAAGTCAATGAGTGACTTTTTGACCTTTGGAAAAAAAAATTGTTCAGTAGGTCAAATATGAACTTCTTGTACAGCCATAATACGTAAAAAAAATTCAAACCTTTTTTAGACCTGTAAGCTACTTATTGGAAACAGAAGGAAAGTCAATGAGTGACTTTTTGACCTTTGGAAAAAAAATTTGTTCAGTAGGTCAAATATGAACTTCTTGTACAGCCATAATATGTAAAAAAAAAAAAAAAAAAAAAAATTAAAACCTTTTTTAGACCTGTAAGCTACTTATTGGAATCAGAAGGGAAGTCAATGAGTGACTTTTTGACCTTTGGGACAAAAATTTGTTCAGTAGGTCAAATATGGACTTCTTGTACAGCCATAATATGTAAAAAAAATAAAAAATAAAATTTTAACCTTTTGTAGACCTTTTAGCTACTTATTGGAACCAGAAGGAAAGTCCATGAGTGACTTTTTGACCTTTGGAAAAAAAAAGTTGTTCAGTAGGTCAAATATCGACTTCCTTTACAGCCATAATATATATAAAAAAAAATATTTAAAAAATTCAAACCTTTTGTAGACCTTTTAGCTACTTATTGGAACCAGAAGGAAAGTCAATGAGTGACTTTTTGACCTTTGGAAAAAAAAAAATTTCAGTAGGTCAAATATAGACTTCTTGTACAGCCATAATATATATATATATATGTATAAAAAAAAATCAAACCTTTTGTAGACCTTTTAGCTACTTAGTGGAATCAGAAGGGACGTCAATGAGTGACTTTTTGACTTTTGGGAAAAAAATGTGTTCAGTAGGTCAAATATGGACTTCTTGTACAGCCATAACATGTAATAAAAAAAAAAAAATGTTTAACCTTTTGTAGACCTTTTAGCTACTTATTGGAACCAGAAGGAAAGTCAATGAGTGACTTTTTGACCTTTGGAAAAAAAAATTGTTCAGTAGGTCAAATATGAACTTCTTGTACAGCCATAATATGTAAAAAAAATTCAAACCTTTTTTAGACCTTTAAGCTACTTATTGGAATCAGAAGGGAAGTCAATGAGTGACTTTTTGACCTTTGGGACAAAAAATTGTTCAGTAGGTCAAATATGAACTTCTTGTACAGCCATAATACGTAAAAAAAATTCAAACCTTTTTTAGACCTTTTAGCTACTTATTGGAACCAGATGGAAAGTCAATGAGTGACTTTTTGACCTTTGGAAAAAAAAATTGTTCAGTAGGTCAAATATTGACTTTGTACAGCCATAATGTGTAAAAAAAAAAAAAAAAAAAAAAAAAAAAAATTTTAACTTTTAGATTTTTGTAAAAAAAAAAAAAAAAAAAAAAAAAAACAATTAAATCCTTTTTTAGACCTGTAAGCTACTTATTGGAATCAGAAGGGACGTCAATGAGTGACTTTTTGACTTTTGGGAAAAAAATGTGTTCAGTAGGTCAAATATGGATTTCTTGTACAGCCATAACATGTAATAAAAAAAAAAAAAATGTTTTACCTTTTGTAGACCTTTTAGCTACTTATTGGAACCAGAAGGAAAGTCAATGAGTGACTTTTCGACCTTTGGAAAAAAAAATTGTTCAGTAGGTCAAATATGGACTTCTTTTACAGCCAAAATATGTAAATAAATAAAAAAATTTAAAAAAAAATTCAAACCTTTTGTAGAACTTTTAGCTACTTATTGGAACCAGAAGGAAAGTCAATGAGTGACTTTTTGACCTTTGGGAAAAAAAATTGTTCAGTAGGTCAAATATGAACTTCTTGTACAGCCATAATACGTAAAAAAAATTCAAACCTTTTTTAGACCTGTAAGCTACTTATTGGAATCAGAAGGGACGTCAATGAGTGACTTTTTGACTTTTGGGGAAAAAATTTGTTCAGTAGGTCAAATATGGACTTCTTGTACAGCCATAACATGTAATAAAAAAAAAAACACTTTTTTTTAACCTTTTGTAGACCTTTTAGCTACTTATTGGAACCAGAAGGAAAGTCAATGAGTGACTTTTTGACCTTTGGAAAAAAAAATTGTTCAGTAGGTCAAATATGGACTTCTTGTACAATTTTAATATGTAAAAAAAAAAAATTCAATCCCTTTGTAGACCTTTTAGCTACTTTTTGGAACCAGAAGGAAAGTCAATGAGTGACTTTTTGACCTTTGGAAAAAAAAATTGTTCAGTAGGTCAAATATGGACTTCTTGTACAGCCATAATATGTAAAAAAATAAAATAAAATAAAAATCAAACCTTTTGTAGACCTTTTAGCTACTTATTGGAACCAGAAGGAAAGTCAATGAGTGACTTTTTGACCTTTGGAAAAAAAATTGTTCAGTAGGTCAAATATGAACTTCTTGTACAGCCATAATATGTAAAAAAAATTCAAACCTTTTTTAGACCTGTAAGCTACTTATTGGAATCAGAAGGGAAGTCAATGAGTGACTTTTTGACCTTTGGGACAAAAATTTGTTCAGTAGGTCAAATATGGACTTCTTGTACAGCTATAATATGTAAAAAAAATAAAAAATAAAATTTTAACCTTTTGTAGACCTTTTAGCTACTTATTGGAACCAGAAGGAAAGTCCATGAGTGACTTTTTGACCTTTGGAAAAAAAAAGTTGTTCAGTAGGTCAAATATCGACTTCCTTTACAGCCATAATATATATAAAAAAAAATATTTAAAAAATTCAAACCTTTTGTAGACCTTTTAGCTACTTATTGGAACCAGAAGGAAAGTCAATGAGTGACTTTTTGACCTTTGGAAAAAAAAAAATTTCAGTAGGTCAAATATAGACTTCTTGTACAGCCATAATATATATATATATATGTATAAAAAAAAATCAAACCTTTTGTAGACCTTTTAGCTACTTAGTGGAACCAGAAGGAAAGTCAATGAGTGACTTTTTGAATTTTTAAAAAAAAAATTTTAATATATATTATGGCTGTACAAGAAGTCGATATTTGACCTACTGAACAATTTTTTTTTTCCAAAGGTCAAAAAAAAATTGTTCAGGGGGTCAAATATTGACTTTGTACAGCCATAATGTGTAAAAAAAAAAAAAAAAAAAAAAAAAAAAAAATGTTTTACCTTTTAGCTTTTTGTAAAAAAAAAAAAAAAAAAAAAAAAAAAAAAAAAAATTCAAACCTTTTTTAGACCTGTAAGCTACTTATTGGAATCAGAAGGGACGTCAATGAGTGACTTTTTGACTTTTGGGGAAAAAATTTGTTCAGTAGGTCAAATATGGACTTCTTGTACAGCCATAACATGTAATAAAAAAAAAAACTTTTTTTTAACCTTTTGTAGACCTTTTAGCTACTTATTGGAACCAGAAGGAAAGTCAATGAGTGACTTTTTGACCTTTGGAAAAAAAAATTGTTCAGTAGGTCAAATATGGACTTCTTGTACAATTTTAATATGTAAAAAAAAAAATTCAATCCCTTTGTAGACCTTTTAGCTACTTTTTGGAACCAGAAGGAAAGTCAATGAGTGACTTTTTGACCTTTGGAAAAAAAAATTGTTCAGTAGGTCAAATATGGACTTCTTGTACAGCCATAATATGTAAAAAAATAAAATAAAATAAAAATCAAACCTTTTGTAGACCTTTTAGCTACTTATTGGAACCAGAAGGAAAGTCAATGAGTGACTTTTTGACCTTTGGAAAAAAAATTGTTCAGTAGGTCAAATATGAACTTCTTGTACAGCCATAATATGTAAAAAAAATTCAAACCTTTTTTAGACCTGTAAGCTACTTATTGGAATCAGAAGGGAAGTCAATGAGTGACTTTTTGACCTTTGGGACAAAAATTTGTTCAGTAGGTCAAATATGGACTTTGTACAGCCATAATATGTAAAAAAATAAATAAATAAATAAATAAGTTTTAACCTTTTGTAGACCTTTTAGCTATTGGAACCAGAAGGAAAGTCAATGAGTGACTTTTTGACCTTTGGGACAAAAATTTGTTCAGTAGGTCAAATATGGACTTCTTGTACAGCCATATGTAAAAAAAAAAAAAAATGTCAAACCTTTTTTAGACCTGTAAGCTACTTATTGGCATCAGAAGGGAAGTCAATGAGTGATTTTTTGACCTTTGGGACAAAAATTTGTTCAGTAGGTCAAATATGGACTTTGTACAGCCATAATATGTAAAAAAAAAAAAAAAAAAAAAAAAAGGTTTTAACCTTTTGTAGACCTTTTAGCTACTTATTTAAACCAGAAGGAAAGTCAATGAGTGACTTTTTGACCTTTGGAAAAAAAAATTGTTCAGTAGGTCAAATATGGACTTCTTGTATAGCCATAATATGTAAAAAAAAATAAAAATAAAATAAAAAATAATGTTAACCTTTTTTAGACCTGTAAGCTACTTATTGGAATCAGAAGGGACGTCAATGAGTGACTTTTTGACCTCTGGGACAAAAAATTGTTCAGTAGGTCAAATATGGACTTCTTGTACAGCCATAATATGTAAAAAAATAAAATAAAAAAATAAATCCTTTTGTAGACCTTTTAGCTACTTATTGGAACCAGAAGTAAAGTCAATGAGTGACTTTTTGACCTTTGAAAAAAAAATCTTCAGTAGGTCAAACATGGACTTCTTGTACAGCCATAATATGTAAAAAAAAATAAAATAAAAAAAAATTCAAACCTTTTTTAGACCTGTAAGCTACTTATTGGAATCAGAAGGGAAGTCAATGAGTGAATTTTTACCTTTGGAAAAAAAAATTGTTCAGTAGGTCAAATATGGACTTCTTGTACAGCCATAATATGTAAAAAAAAATATATAATAAAAATTCTAACCTTTTGTAGACCTTTTAGCTACTTATTGGAACCAGAAGGAAAGTCAATGAGTGACTTTTTGACCTTTGGAAAAAAAAATTGTTCAGTAGGTCAAATATTGACTTTGTACAGCCATAATGTGTAAAAAAAAAAAAAAAAAAAAAAAAAAAACTTTTTAACTTTTAGATTTTTGTAAAAAAAAAAAAAAAAAAAAAAAAATTGAATCCTTTTTTAGACCTGTAAGCTACTTATTGGAATCAGAAGGGACGTCAATGAGTGACTTTTTGACTTTTGGGAAAAAAATGTGTTCAGTAGGTCAAATATGGACTTCTTGTACAGCCATAACATGTAATAAAAAAAAAAAAAATGTTTAACCTTTTGTAGACCTTTTAGCTACTTATTGGAAC
>NC_137104.1:32114951-32134951 GCF_949357685.1 Gobio gobio | reverse complement strand
CTTGTACAGCCATAATATGTAAAAAAAATTCAAACCTTTTTTAGACCTGTAAGCTACTTATTGGAATCAGAAGGGAAGTCAATGAGTGACTTTTTGACCTTTGGGACAAAAATTTGTTCAGTAGGTCAAATATGGACTTCTTGTACAGCCATAATATGTAAAAAAAATAAAAAATAAAATTTTAACCTTTTGTAGACCTTTTAGCTACTTATTGGAACCAGAAGGAAAGTCCATGAGTGACTTTTTGACCTTTGGAAAAAAAAAGTTGTTCAGTAGGTCAAATATCGACTTCCTTTACAGCCATAATATATATAAAAAAAAATATTTAAAAAATTCAAACCTTTTGTAGACCTTTTAGCTACTTATTGGAACCAGAAGGAAAGTCAATGAGTGACTTTTTGACCTTTGGAAGAAAAAAAAATTTCAGTAGGTCAAATATAGACTTCTTGTACAGCCATAATATATATATATATATGTATAAAAAAAAATCAAACCTTTTGTAGACCTTTTAGCTACTTAGTGGAACCAGAAGGAAAGTCAATGAGTGACTTTTTGAATTTTTAAAAAAAAATTTTTAATATATATTATGGCTGTTTAAGAAGTCGATATTTGACCTACTGAACAATTTTTTTTTTCCAAAGGTCAAAAAAAAATTGTTCAGGGGGTCAAATATTGACTTTGTACAGCCATAATGTGTTAAAAAAAAAAAAAAAAAAAAAAAAAAAAATGTTTTACCTTTTAGCTTTTTGTAAAAAAAAAAAAAAAAAAAAAAAAAAAAATTAAATCCTTTTTTAGACCTGTAAGCTACTTATTGGAATCAGAAGGGACGTCAATGAGTGACTTTTTGACTTTTGGGAAAAAAATGTGTTCAGTAGGTCAAATATGGATTTCTTGTACAGCCATAACATGTAATAAAAAAAAAAAAAAAATGTTTTACCTTTTGTAGACCTTTTAGCTACTTATTGGAACCAGAAGGAAAGTCAATGAGTGACTTTTCGACCTTTGGAAAAAAAAATTGTTCAGTAGGTCAAATATGGACTTCTTTTACAGCCAAAATATGTAAATAAATAAAAAAAATTTAAAAAAAATTCAAACCTTTTGTAGAACTTTTAGCTACTTATTGGAACCAGAAGGAAAGTCAATGAGTGACTTTTTGACCTTTGGAAAAAAAAATTGTTCAGTAGGTCAAATATGAACTTCTTGTACAGCCATAATACGTAAAAAAAATTCAAACCTTTTTTAGACCTGTAAGCTACTTATTGGAATCAGAAGGGACGTCAATGAGTGACTTTTTGACTTTTGGGGAAAAAATTTGTTCAGTAGGTCAAATATGGACTTCTTGTACAGCCATAACATGTAATAAAAAAAAAACACTTTTTTTTAACCTTTTGTAGACCTTTTAGCTACTTATTGGAACCAGAAGGAAAGTCAATGAGTGACTTTTTGACCTTTGGAAAAAAAAATTGTTCAGTAGGTCAAATATGGACTTCTTGTACAATTTTAATATGTAAAAAAAAAAAATTCAATCCCTTTGTAGACCTTTTAGCTACTTTTTGGAACCAGAAGGAAAGTCAATGAGTGACTTTTTGACCTTTGGAAAAAAAAATTGTTCAGTAGGTCAAATATGGACTTCTTGTACAGCCATAATATGTAAAAAAATAAAATAAAATAAAAATCAAACCTTTTGTAGACCTTTTAGCTACTTATTGGAACCAGAAGGAAAGTCAATGAGTGACTTTTTGACCTTTGGAAAAAAAATTGTTCAGTAGGTCAAATATGAACTTCTTGTACAGCCATAATATGTAAAAAAAATTCAAACCTTTTTTAGACCTGTAAGCTACTTATTGGAATCAGAAGGGAAGTCAATGAGTGACTTTTTGACCTTTGGGACAAAAATTTGTTCAGTAGGTCAAATATGGACTTCTTGTACAGCCATAATATGTAAAAAAAAATAAAAAAAAATTTTTTAACCTTTTGTAGACCTTTTAGCTACTTATTGGAACCAGAAGGAAAGTCCATGAGTGACTTTTTGACCTTTGGAAAAAAAAAGTTGTTCAGTAGGTCAAATATCGACTTCCTTTACAGCCATAATATATATAAAAAAAAATATTTAAAAAATTCAAACCTTTTGTAGACCTTTTAGCTACTTATTGGAACCAGAAGGAAAGTCAATGAGTGACTTTTTGACCTTTGGAAAAAAAAAAATTTCAGTAGGTCAAATATAGACTTCTTGTACAGCCATAATATATATATATATATGTATAAAAAAAAATCAAACCTTTTGTAGACCTTTTAGCTACTTAGTGGAACCAGAAGGAAAGTCAATGAGTGACTTTTTGAATTTTTAAAAAAAAAAATTTAATATATATTATGGCTGTACAAGAAGTCGATATTTGACCTACTGAACAATTTTTTTTTTCCAAAGGTCAAAAAAAAATTGTTCAGGGGGTCAAATATTGACTTTGTACAGCCATAATGTGTAAAAAAAAAAAAAAAAAAAAAAAAAAAAAAAATTTTTTACCTTTTAGCTTTTTGTAAAAAAAAAAAAAAAAAAAAAAAAAAAAAAAAAAAATTCAAACCTTTTTTAGACCTGTAAGCTACTTATTGGAATCAGAAGGGACGTCAATGAGTGACTTTTTGACTTTTGGGGAAAAAATTTGTTCAGTAGGTCAAATATGGACTTCTTGTACAGCCATAACATGTAATAAAAAAAAAAACTTT
Organism: Gobio gobio; assembly: GCF_949357685.1. Classification (NCBI taxonomy): domain Eukaryota; kingdom Metazoa; phylum Chordata; class Actinopteri; order Cypriniformes; family Gobionidae; genus Gobio; species Gobio gobio. The sequence continues at coordinate 32,132,230 of NC_137104.1, read as the reverse complement.
TTTTTAACCTTTTGTAGACCTTTTAGCTACTTATTGGAACCAGAAGGAAAGTCAATGAGTGACTTTTTGACCTTTGGAAAAAAAAATTGTTCAGTAGGTCAAATATGGACATCTTGTACAATTTTAATATGTAAAAAAAAAAATTCAATCCCTTTGTAGACCTTTTAGCTACTTTTTGGAACCAGAAGGAAAGTCAATGAGTGACTTTTTGACCTTTGGAAAAAAAAATTGTTCAGTAGGTCAAATATGGACTTCTTGTACAGCCATAATATGTAAAAAAATAAAATAAAATAAAAATCAAACCTTTTGTAGACCTTTTAGCTACTTATTGGAACCAGAAGGAAAGTCAATGAGTGACTTTTTGACCTTTGGAAAAAAAATTGTTCAGTAGGTCAAATATGAACTTCTTGTACAGCCATAATATGTAAAAAAAATTCAAACCTTTTTTAGACCTGTAAGCTACTTATTGGAATCAGAAGGGAAGTCAATGAGTGACTTTTTGACCTTTGGGACAAAAATTTGTTCAGTAGGTCAAATATGGACTTTGTACAGCCATAATATGTAAAAAAATAAATAAATAAATAAATAAGTTTTAACCTTTTGTAGACCTTTTAGCTATTGGAACCAGAAGGAAAGTCAATGAGTGACTTTTTGACCTTTGGGACAAAAATTTGTTCAGTAGGTCAAATATGGACTTCTTGTACAGCCATATGTAAAAAAAAAAAAAAATGTCAAACCTTTTTTAGACCTGTAAGCTACTTATTGGCATCAGAAGGGAAGTCAATGAGTGATTTTTTGACCTTTGGGACAAAAATTTGTTCAGTAGGTCAAATATGGACTTTGTACAGCCATAATATGTAAAAAAAAAAAAAAAAAAAAAAAGGTTTTAACCTTTTGTAGACCTTTTAGCTACTTATTTAAACCAGAAGGAAAGTCAATGAGTGACTTTTTGACCTTTGGAAAAAAAAATTGTTCAGTAGGTCAAATATGGACTTCTTGTATAGCCATAATATGTAAAAAAAAATAAAAATAAAATAAAAAATAATGTTAACCTTTTTTAGACCTGTAAGCTACTTATTGGAATCAGAAGGGACGTCAATGAGTGACTTTTTGACCTCTGGGACAAAAAATTGTTCAGTAGGTCAAATATGGACTTCTTGTACAGCCATAATATGTAAAAAAATAAAATAAAAAAATAAATCCTTTTGTAGACCTTTTAGCTACTTATTGGAACCAGAAGTAAAGTCAATGAGTGACTTTTTGACCTTTGAAAAAAAAATCTTCAGTAGGTCAAACATGGACTTCTTGTACAGCCATAATATGTAAAAAAAAAAAAAATAAAAAAAAATTCAAACCTTTTTTAGACCTGTAAGCTACTTATTGGAATCAGAAGGGAAGTCAATGAGTGAATTTTTACCTTTGGAAAAAAAAATTGTTCAGTAGGTCAAATATGGACTTCTTGTACAGCCATAATATGTAAAAAAAAATATATAATAAAAATTCTAACCTTTTGTAGACCTTTTAGCTACTTATTGGAACCAGAAGGAAAGTCAATGAGTGACTTTTTGACCTTTGGAAAAAAAAATTGTTCAGTAGGTCAAATATTGACTTTGTACAGCCATAATGTGTAAAAAAAAAAAAAAAAAAAAAAAAAAACTTTTTAACTTTTAGATTTTTGTAAAAAAAAAAAAAAAAAAAAAAAAATTGAATCCTTTTTTAGACCTGTAAGCTACTTATTGGAATCAGAAGGGACGTCAATGAGTGACTTTTTGACTTTTGGGAAAAAAATGTGTTCAGTAGGTCAAATATGGATTTCTTGTACAGCCATAACATGTAATAAAAAAAAAAAAAATGTTTTACCTTTTGTAGACCTTTTAGCTACTTATTGGAACCAGAAGGAAAGTCAATGAGTGACTTTTCGACCTTTGGAAAAAAAAATTGTTCAGTAGGTCAAATATGAACTTCTTGTACAGCCATAATATGTAAAAAAAATTCAAACCTTTTTTAGACCTTTAAGCTACTTATTGGAATCAGAAGGGAAGTCAATGAGTGACTTTTTGACCTTTGGGACAAAAAATTGTTCAGTAGGTCAAATATGAACTTCTTGTACAGCCATAATACGTAAAAAAAATTCAAACCTTTTTTAGACCTTTTAGCTACTTATTGGAACCAGAAGGAAAGTCAATGAGTGACTTTTTGACCTTTGGAAAAAAAAATTGTTCAGTAGGTCAAATATTGACTTTGTACAGCCATAATGTGTAAAAAAAAAAAAAAAAAAAAAAAAAAAACTTTTTAACTTTTAGATTTTTGTAAAAAAAAAAAAAAAAAAAAAAAAAAAAAAAAATTGAATCCTTTTTTAGACCTGTAAGCTACTTATTGGAATCAGAAGGGACGTCAATGAGTGACTTTTTGACTTTTGGGAAAAAAATGTGTTCAGTAGGTCAAATATGGACTTCTTGTACAGCCATAACATGTAATAAAAAAAAAAAAAATGTTTAACCTTTTGTAGACCTTTTAGCTACTTATTGGAACCAGAAGGAAAGTCAATGAGTGACTTTTTGACCTTTGGAAAAAAAAATTGTTCAGTAGGTCAAATATGAACTTCTTGTACAGCCATAATATGTAAAAAAAATTCAAACCTTTTTTAGACCTTTAAGCTACTTATTGGAATCAGAAGGGAAGTCAATGAGTGACTTTTTGACCTTTGGGACAAAAAATTGTTCAGTATGTCAAATATGAACTTCTTGTACAGCCATAATACGTAAAAAAAATTCAAACCTTTTTTAGACCTTTTAGCTACTTATTGGAACCAGAAGGAAAGTCAATGAGTGACTTTTTGACCTTTGGAAAAAAAAATTGTTCAGTAGGTCAAATATTGACTTTGTACAGCCATAATGTGTAAAAAAAAAAAAAAAAAAAATTTTTTAACTTTTAGATTTTTGTAAAAAAAAATAAAAAAAAAAAAATAAATAAATAAATCCTTTTTTAGACCTGTAAGCTACTTATTGGAATCAGAAGGGACGTCAATGAGTGACTTTTTGACTTTTGGGAAAAAAATGTGTTCAGTAGGTCAAATATGGATTTCTTGTACAGCCATAACATGTAATAAAAAAAAAAAAATGTTTTACCTTTTGTAGACCTTTTAGCTACTTATTGGAACCAGAAGGAAAGTCAATGAGTGACTTTTCGACCTTTGGAAAAAAAAATTGTTCAGTAGGTCAAATATGGGCTTCTTTTACAGCCAAAATATGTAAATAAATAAAAAAAATTAAAAAAAAATTCAAACCTTTTGTAGAACTTTTAGCTACTTATTGGAACCAGAAGGAAAGTCAATGAGTGACTTTTTGACCTTTGGAAAAAAAAATTGTTCAGTAGGTCAAATATGAACTTCTTGTACAGCCATAATACGTAAAAAAAATTCAAACCTTTTTTAGACCTGTAAGCTACTTATTGGAATCAGAAGGGACGTCAATGAGTGACTTTTTGACTTTTGGGGAAAAAATTTGTTCAGTAGGTCAAATATGGACTTCTTGTACAGCCATAACATGTAATTAAAAAAAAACACTTTTTTTTAACCTTTTGTAGACCTTTTAGCTACTTATTGGAACCAGAAGGAAAGTCAATGAGTGACTTTTTGACCTTTGGAAAAAAAAATTGTTCAGTAGGTCAAATATGGACTTCTTGTACAATTTTAATATGTAAAAAAAAAAAATTCAATCCCTTTGTAGACCTTTTAGCTACTTTTTGGAACCAGAAGGAAAGTCAATGAGTGACTTTTTGACCTTTGGAAAAAAAAAATGTTCAGTAGGTCAAATATGGACTTCTTGTACAGCCATAATATGTAAAAAAATAAAATAAAATAAAAATCAAACCTTTTGTAGACCTTTTAGCTACTTATTGGAACCAGAAGGAAAGTCAATGAGTGACTTTTTGACCTTTGGAAAAAAAATTGTTCAGTAGGTCAAATATGAACTTCTTGTACAGCCATAATATGTAAAAAAAATTCAAACCTTTTTTAGACCTGTAAGCTACTTATTGGAATCAGAAGGGAAGTCAATGAGTGACTTTTTGACCTTTGGGACAAAAATTTGTTCAGTAGGTCAAATATGGACTTCTTGTACAGCCATAATATGTAAAAAAAATAAAAAATAAAATTTTAACCTTTTGTAGACCTTTTAGCTACTTATTGGAACCAGAAGGAAAGTCCATGAGTGACTTTTTGACCTTTGGAAAAAAAAAGTTGTTCAGTAGGTCAAATATCGACTTCCTTTACAGCCATAATATATATAAAAAAAAATATTTAAAAAATTCAAACCTTTTGTAGACCTTTTAGCTACTTATTGGAACCAGAAGGAAAGTCAATGAGTGACTTTTTGACCTTTGGAAGAAAAAAAAATTTCAGTAGGTCAAATATAGACTTCTTGTACAGCCATAATATATATATATATATGTATAAAAAAAAATCAAACCTTTTGTAGACCTTTTAGCTACTTAGTGGAACCAGAAGGAAAGTCAATGAGTGACTTTTTGAATTTTTAAAAAAAATTTTTTAATATATATTATGGCTGTACAAGAAGTCGATATTTGACCTACTGAACAATTTTTTTTTTCCAAAGGTCAAAAAAAAATTGTTCAGGGGGTCAAATATTGACTTTGTACAGCCATAATGTGTTAAAAAAAAAAAAAAAAAAAAAAAAAAAAATGTTTTACCTTTTAGCTTTTTGTAAAAAAAAAAAAAAAAAAAAAAAAAAAAATTAAATCCTTTTTTAGACCTGTAAGCTACTTATTGGAATCAGAAGGGACGTCAATGAGTGACTTTTTGACTTTTGGGAAAAAAATGTGTTCAGTAGGTCAAATATGGATTTCTTGTACAGCCATAACATGTAATAAAAAAAAAAAAAAAATGTTTTACCTTTTGTAGACCTTTTAGCTACTTATTGGAACCAGAAGGAAAGTCAATGAGTGACTTTTCGACCTTTGGAAAAAAAAATTGTTCAGTAGGTCAAATATGGACTTCTTTTACAGCCAAAATATGTAAATAAATAAAAAAAATTTAAAAAAAATTCAAACCTTTTGTAGAACTTTTAGCTACTTATTGGAACCAGAAGGAAAGTCAATGAGTGACTTTTTGACCTTTGGAAAAAAAAATTGTTCAGTAGGTCAAATATGAACTTCTTGTACAGCCATAATACGTAAAAAAAATTCAAACCTTTTTTAGACCTGTAAGCTACTTATTGGAATCAGAAGGGACGTCAATGAGTGACTTTTTGACTTTTGGGGAAAAAATTTGTTCAGTAGGTCAAATATGGACTTCTTGTACAGCCATAACATGTAATAAAAAAAAAACACTTTTTTTTAACCTTTTGTAGACCTTTTAGCTACTTATTGGAACCAGAAGGAAAGTCAATGAGTGACTTTTTGACCTTTGGAAAAAAAAATTGTTCAGTAGGTCAAATATGGACTTCTTGTACAATTTTAATATGTAAAAAAAAAAAATTCAATCCCTTTGTAGACCTTTTAGCTACTTTTTGGAACCAGAAGGAAAGTCAATGAGTGACTTTTTGACCTTTGGAAAAAAAAATTGTTCAGTAGGTCAAATATGGACTTCTTGTACAGCCATAATATGTAAAAAAATAAAATAAAATAAAAATCAAACCTTTTGTAGACCTTTTAGCTACTTATTGGAACCAGAAGGAAAGTCAATGAGTGACTTTTTGACCTTTGGAAAAAAAATTGTTCAGTAGGTCAAATATGAACTTCTTGTACAGCCATAATATGTAAAAAAAATTCAAACCTTTTTTAGACCTGTAAGCTACTTATTGGAATCAGAAGGGAAGTCAATGAGTGACTTTTTGACCTTTGGGACAAAAATTTGTTCAGTAGGTCAAATATGGACTTCTTGTACAGCCATAATATGTAAAAAAAAATAAAAAAAAATTTTTTAACCTTTTGTAGACCTTTTAGCTACTTATTGGAACCAGAAGGAAAGTCCATGAGTGACTTTTTGACCTTTGGAAAAAAAAAGTTGTTCAGTAGGTCAAATATCGACTTCCTTTACAGCCATAATATATATAAAAAAAAATATTTAAAAAATTCAAACCTTTTGTAGACCTTTTAGCTACTTATTGGAACCAGAAGGAAAGTCAATGAGTGACTTTTTGACCTTTGGAAAAAAAAAAATTTCAGTAGGTCAAATATAGACTTCTTGTACAGCCATAATATATATATATATATGTATAAAAAAAAATCAAACCTTTTGTAGACCTTTTAGCTACTTAGTGGAACCAGAAGGAAAGTCAATGAGTGACTTTTTGAATTTTTAAAAAAAAAAATTTAATATATATTATGGCTGTACAAGAAGTCGATATTTGACCTACTGAACAATTTTTTTTTTCCAAAGGTCAAAAAAAAATTGTTCAGGGGGTCAAATATTGACTTTGTACAGCCATAATGTGTAAAAAAAAAAAAAAAAAAAAAAAAAAAAAAAATGTTTTACCTTTTAGCTTTTTGTAAAAAAAAAAAAAAAAAAAAAAAAAAAAAAAAAAATTCAAACCTTTTTTAGACCTGTAAGCTACTTATTGGAATCAGAAGGGACGTCAATGAGTGACTTTTTGACTTTTGGGGAAAAAATTTGTTCAGTAGGTCAAATATGGACTTCTTGTACAGCCATAACATGTAATAAAAAAAAAAACTTTTTTTTAACCTTTTGTAGACCTTTTAGCTACTTATTGGAACCAGAAGGAAAGTCAATGAGTGACTTTTTGACCTTTGGAAAAAAAAATTGTTCAGTAGGTCAAATATGGACATCTTGTACAATTTTAATATGTAAAAAAAAAAATTCAATCCCTTTGTAGACCTTTTAGCTACTTTTTGGAACCAGAAGGAAAGTCAATGAGTGACTTTTTGACCTTTGGAAAAAAAAATTGTTCAGTAGGTCAAATATGGACTTCTTGTACAGCCATAATATGTAAAAAAATAAAATAAAATAAAAATCAAACCTTTTGTAGACCTTTTAGCTACTTATTGGAACCAGAAGGAAAGTCAATGAGTGACTTTTTGACCTTTGGAAAAAAAATTGTTCAGTAGGTCAAATATGAACTTCTTGTACAGCCATAATATGTAAAAAAAATTCAAACCTTTTTTAGACCTGTAAGCTACTTATTGGAATCAGAAGGGAAGTCAATGAGTGACTTTTTGACCTTTGGGACAAAAATTTGTTCAGTAGGTCAAATATGGACTTTGTACAGCCATAATATGTAAAAAAATAAATAAATAAATAAATAAGTTTTAACCTTTTGTAGACCTTTTAGCTATTGGAACCAGAAGGAAAGTCAATGAGTGACTTTTTGACCTTTGGGACAAAAATTTGTTCAGTAGGTCAAATATGGACTTCTTGTACAGCCATATGTAAAAAAAAAAAAAAATGTCAAACCTTTTTTAGACCTGTAAGCTACTTATTGGCATCAGAAGGGAAGTCAATGAGTGATTTTTTGACCTTTGGGACAAAAATTTGTTCAGTAGGTCAAATATGGACTTTGTACAGCCATAATATGTAAAAAAAAAAAAAAAAAAAAAAAGGTTTTAACCTTTTGTAGACCTTTTAGCTACTTATTTAAACCAGAAGGAAAGTCAATGAGTGACTTTTTGACCTTTGGAAAAAAAAATTGTTCAGTAGGTCAAATATGGACTTCTTGTATAGCCATAATATGTAAAAAAAAATAAAAATAAAATAAAAAATAATGTTAACCTTTTTTAGACCTGTAAGCTACTTATTGGAATCAGAAGGGACGTCAATGAGTGACTTTTTGACCTCTGGGACAAAAAATTGTTCAGTAGGTCAAATATGGACTTCTTGTACAGCCATAATATGTAAAAAAATAAAATAAAAAAATAAATCCTTTTGTAGACCTTTTAGCTACTTATTGGAACCAGAAGTAAAGTCAATGAGTGACTTTTTGACCTTTGAAAAAAAAATCTTCAGTAGGTCAAACATGGACTTCTTGTACAGCCATAATATGTAAAAAAAAATATATAATAAAAATTCTAACCTTTTGTAGACCTTTTAGCTACTTATTGGAACCAGAAGGAAAGTCAATGAGTGACTTTTTGACCTTTGGAAAAAAAAATTGTTCAGTAGGTCAAATATTGACTTTGTACAGCCATAATGTGTAAAAAAAAAAAAAAAAAAAAAAAAAAACTTTTTAACTTTTAGATTTTTGTAAAAAAAAAAAAAAAAAAAAAAAAATTGAATCCTTTTTTAGACCTGTAAGCTACTTATTGGAATCAGAAGGGACGTCAATGAGTGACTTTTTGACTTTTGGGAAAAAAATGTGTTCAGTAGGTCAAATATGGATTTCTTGTACAGCCATAACATGTAATAAAAAAAAAAAAAATGTTTTACCTTTTGTAGACCTTTTAGCTACTTATTGGAACCAGAAGGAAAGTCAATGAGTGACTTTTCGACCTTTGGAAAAAAAAATTGTTCAGTAGGTCAAATATGAACTTCTTGTACAGCCATAATATGTAAAAAAAATTCAAACCTTTTTTAGACCTTTAAGCTACTTATTGGAATCAGAAGGGAAGTCAATGAGTGACTTTTTGACCTTTGGGACAAAAAATTGTTCAGTAGGTCAAATATGAACTTCTTGTACAGCCATAATACGTAAAAAAAATTCAAACCTTTTTTAGACCTTTTAGCTACTTATTGGAACCAGAAGGAAAGTCAATGAGTGACTTTTTGACCTTTGGAAAAAAAAATTGTTCAGTAGGTCAAATATTGACTTTGTACAGCCATAATGTGTAAAAAAAAAAAAAAAAAATTTTTAACTTTTAGATTTTTGTAAAAAAAAAAAAAAAAAAAAAAAAAAAATTAAATCCTTTTTTAGACCTGTAAGCTACTTATTGGAATCAGAAGGGACGTCAATGAGTGACTTTTTGACTTTTGGGAAAAAAATGTGTTCAGTAGGTCAAATATGGATTTCTTGTACAGCCATAACATGTAATAAAAAAAAAAAAAAATGTTTTACCTTTTGTAGACCTTTTAGCTACTTATTGGAACCAGAAGGAAAGTCAATGAGTGACTTTTCGACCTTTGGAAAAAAAAATTGTTCAGTAGGTCAAATATGGACTTCTTTTACAGCCAAAATATGTAAATAAATAAAAAAAATTTAAAAAAAAATTCAAACCTTTTGTAGAACTTTTAGCTACTTATTGGAACCAGAAGGAAAGTCAATGAGTGACTTTTTGACCTTTGGAAAAAAAAATTGTTCAGTAGGTCAAATATGAACTTCTTGTACAGCCATAATACGTAAAAAAAATTCAAACCTTTTTTAGACCTGTAAGCTACTTATTGGAATCAGAAGGGACGTCAATGAGTGACTTTTTGACTTTTGGGGAAAAAATTTGTTCAGTAGGTCAAATATGGACTTCTTGTACAGCCATAACATGTAATTAAAAAAAAACACTTTTTTTTAACCTTTTGTAGACCTTTTAGCTACTTATTGGAACCAGAAGGAAAGTCAATGAGTGACTTTTTGACCTTTGGAAAAAAAAATTGTTCAGTAGGTCAAATATGGACTTCTTGTACAATTTTAATATGTAAAAAAAAAAAATTCAATCCCTTTGTAGACCTTTTAGCTACTTTTTGGAACCAGAAGGAAAGTCAATGAGTGACTTTTTGACCTTTGGAAAAAAAAATTGTTCAGTAGGTCAAATATGGACTTCTTGTACAGCCATAATATGTAAAAAAATAAAATAAAAAAATAAATCCTTTTGTAGACCTTTTAGCTACTTATTGGAACCAGAAGTAAAGTCAATGAGTGACTTTTTGACCTTTGAAAAAAAAATCTTCAGTAGGTCAAACATGGACTTCTTGTACAGCCATAATATGTAAAAAAAAAAAAAAAAAAAAAAAATTCAAACCTTTTTTAGACCTGTAAGCTACTTATTGGAATCAGAAGGGAAGTCAATGAGTGAATTTTTACCTTTGGAAAAAAAAATTGTTCAGTAGGTCAAATATGGACTTCTTGTACAGCCATAATATGTAAAAAAAAATATATAATAAAAATTCTAACCTTTTGTAGACCTTTTAGCTACTTATTGGAACCAGAAGGAAAGTCAATGAGTGACTTTTTGACCTTTGGAAAAAAAAATTGTTCAGTAGGTCAAATATTGACTTTGTACAGCCATAATGTGTAAAAAAAAAAAAAAAAAAAAAAAAAAACTTTTTAACTTTTAGATTTTTGTAAAAAAAAAAAAAAAAAAAAAAAAATTGAATCCTTTTTTAGACCTGTAAGCTACTTATTGGAATCAGAAGGGACGTCAATGAGTGACTTTTTGACTTTTGGGAAAAAAATGTGTTCAGTAGGTCAAATATGGATTTCTTGTACAGCCATAACATGTAATAAAAAAAAAAAAAATGTTTTACCTTTTGTAGACCTTTTAGCTACTTATTGGAACCAGAAGGAAAGTCAATGAGTGACTTTTCGACCTTTGGAAAAAAAAATTGTTCAGTAGGTCAAATATGAACTTCTTGTACAGCCATAATATGTAAAAAAAATTCAAACCTTTTTTAGACCTTTAAGCTACTTATTGGAATCAGAAGGGAAGTCAATGAGTGACTTTTTGACCTTTGGGACAAAAAATTGTTCAGTAGGTCAAATATGAACTTCTTGTACAGCCATAATACGTAAAAAAAATTCAAACCTTTTTTAGACCTTTTAGCTACTTATTGGAACCAGAAGGAAAGTCAATGAGTGACTTTTTGACCTTTGGAAAAAAAAATTGTTCAGTAGGTCAAATATTGACTTTGTACAGCCATAATGTGTAAAAAAAAAAAAAAAAAATTTTTAACTTTTAGATTTTTGTAAAAAAAAAAAAAAAAAAAAAAAAAAAATTAAATCCTTTTTTAGACCTGTAAGCTACTTATTGGAATCAGAAGGGACGTCAATGAGTGACTTTTTGACTTTTGGGAAAAAAATGTGTTCAGTAGGTCAAATATGGATTTCTTGTACAGCCATAACATGTAATAAAAAATAAAAAAAATGTTTTACCTTTTGTAGACCTTTTAGCTACTTATTGGAACCAGAAGGAAAGTCAATGAGTGACTTTTCGACCTTTGGAAAAAAAAATTGTTCAGTAGGTCAAATATGGACTTCTTTTACAGCCAAAATATGTAAATAAATAAAAAAAATTTAAAAAAAAATTCAAACCTTTTGTAGAACTTTTAGCTACTTATTGGAACCAGAAGGAAAGTCAATGAGTGACTTTTTGACCTTTGGAAAAAAAAATTGTTCAGTAGGTCAAATATGAACTTCTTGTACAGCCATAATACGTAAAAAAAATTCAAACCTTTTTTAGACCTGTAAGCTACTTATTGGAATCAGAAGGGACGTCAATGAGTGACTTTTTGACTTTTGGGGAAAAAATTTGTTCAGTAGGTCAAATATGGACTTCTTGTACAGCCATAACATGTAATTAAAAAAAAACACTTTTTTTTAACCTTTTGTAGACCTTTTAGCTACTTATTGGAACCAGAAGGAAAGTCAATGAGTGACTTTTTGACCTTTGGAAAAAAAAATTGTTCAGTAGGTCAAATATGGACTTCTTGTACAATTTTAATATGTAAAAAAAAAAAATTCAATCCCTTTGTAGACCTTTTAGCTACTTTTTGGAACCAGAAGGAAAGTCAATGAGTGACTTTTTGACCTTTGGAAAAAAAAATTGTTCAGTAGGTCAAATATGGACTTCTTGTACAGCCATAATATGTAAAAAAATAAAATAAAATAAAAATCAAACCTTTTGTAGACCTTTTAGCTACTTATTGGAACCAGAAGGAAAGTCAATGAGTGACTTTTTGACCTTTGGAAAAAAAATTGTTCAGTAGGTCAAATATGAACTTCTTGTACAGCCATAATATGTAAAAAAAATTCAAACCTTTTTTAGACCTGTAAGCTACTTATTGGAATCAGAAGGGAAGTCAATGAGTGACTTTTTGACCTTTGGGACAAAAATTTGTTCAGTAGGTCAAATATGGACTTCTTGTACAGCCATAATATGTAAAAAAAATAAAAAATAAAATTTTAACCTTTTGTAGACCTTTTAGCTACTTATTGGAACCAGAAGGAAAGTCCATGAGTGACTTTTTGACCTTTGGAAAAAAAAAGTTGTTCAGTAGGTCAAATATCGACTTCCTTTACAGCCATAATATATATAAAAAAAAATATTTAAAAAATTCAAACCTTTTGTAGACCTTTTAGCTACTTATTGGAACCAGAAGGAAAGTCAATGAGTGACTTTTTGACCTTTGGAAAAAAAAAAATTTCAGTAGGTCAAATATAGACTTCTTGTACAGCCATAATATATATATATATATATGTATAAAAAAAAATCAAACCTTTTGTAGACCTTTTAGCTACTTAGTGGAACCAGAAGGAAAGTCAATGAGTGACTTTTTGAATTTTTAAAAAAAAAATTTTAATATATATTATGGCTGTACAAGAAGTCGATATTTGACCTACTGAACAATTTTTTTTTTCCAAAGGTCAAAAAAAAATTGTTCAGGGGGTCAAATATTGACTTTGTACAGCCATAATGTGTAAAAAAAAAAAAAAAAAAAAAAAAAAAAAAATAATGTTTTACCTTTTAGCTTTTTGTAAAAAAAAAAAAAAAAAAAAAAAAAAATTCAAACCTTTTTTAGACCTGTAAGCTACTTATTGGAATCAGAAGGGACGTCAATGAGTGACTTTTTGACTTTTGGGGAAAAAATTTGTTCAGTAGGTCAAATATGGACTTCTTGTACAGCCATAACATGTAATAAAAAAAAAAAACTTTTTTTTAACCTTTTGTAGACCTTTTAGCTACTTATTGGAACCAGAAGGAAAGTCAATGAGTGACTTTTTGACCTTTGGAAAAAAAAATTGTTCAGTAGGTCAAATATGGACTTCTTGTACAATTTTAATATGTAAAAAAAAAATTCAATCCCTTTGTAGACCTTTTAGCTACTTTTTGGAACCAGAAGGAAAGTCAATGAGTGACTTTTTGACCTTTGGAAAAAAAAATTGTTCAGTAGGTCAAATATGGACTTCTTGTACAGCCATAATATGTAAAAAAATAAAATAAAATAAAAATCAAACCTTTTGTAGACCTTTTAGCTACTTATTGGAACCAGAAGGAAAGTCAATGAGTGACTTTTTGACCTTTGGAAAAAAAATTGTTCAGTAGGTCAAATATGAACTTCTTGTACAGCCATAATATGTAAAAAAAATTCAAACCTTTTTTAGACCTGTAAGCTACTTATTGGAATCAGAAGGGAAGTCAATGAGTGACTTTTTGACCTTTGGGACAAAAATTTGTTCAGTAGGTCAAATATGGACTTCTTGTACAGCCATAATATGTAAAAAAAATAAAAAATAAAATGTTAACCTTTTGTAGACCTTTTAGCTACTTATTGGAACCAGAAAGAAAGTCCATGAGTGACTTTTTGACCTTTGGAAAAAAAAAGTTGTTCAGTAGGTCAAATATGGACTTCTTTTACAGCCAAAATATGTAAATAAATAAAAAATTTTTAAAAAAAATTCAAACCTTTTGTAGAACTTTTAGCTACTTATTGGAACCAGAAGGAAAGTCAATGAGTGACTTTTTGACCTTTGGAAAAAAAAATTGTTCAGTAGGTCAAATATGAACTTCTTGTACAGCCATAATACGTAAAAAAAATTCAAACCTTTTTTAGACCTGTAAGCTACTTATTGGAATCAGAAGGGACGTCAATGAGTGACTTTTTGACTTTTGGGGAAAAAATTTGTTCAGTAGGTCAAATATGGACTTCTTGTACAGCCATAACATGTAATAAAAAAAAAACACTTTTTTTTAACCTTTTGTAGACCTTTTAGCTACTTATTGGAACCAGAAGGAAAGTCAATGAGTGACTTTTTGACCTTTGGAAAAAAAAATTGTTCAGTAGGTCAAATATGGACTTCTTGTACAATTTTAATATGTAAAAAAAAAAAATTCAATCCCTTTGTAGACCTTTTAGCTACTTTTTGGAACCAGAAGGAAAGTCAATGAGTGACTTTTTGACCTTTGGAAAAAAAAATTGTTCAGTAGGTCAAATATGGACTTCTTGTACAGCCATAATATGTAAAAAAATAAAATAAAATAAAAATCAAACCTTTTGTAGACCTTTTAGCTACTTATTGGAACCAGAAGGAAAGTCAATGAGTGACTTTTTGACCTTTGGAAAAAAAATTGTTCAGTAGGTCAAATATGAACTTCTTGTACAGCCATAATATGTAAAAAAAATTCAAACCTTTTTTAGACCTGTAAGCTACTTATTGGAATCAGAAGGGAAGTCAATGAGTGACTTTTTGACCTTTGGGACAAAAATTTGTTCAGTAGGTCAAATATGGACTTCTTGTACAGCCATAATATGTAAAAAAAAATAAAAAAAATTTTTTTAACCTTTTGTAGACCTTTTAGCTACTTATTGGAACCAGAAGGAAAGTCCATGAGTGACTTTTTGACCTTTGGAAAAAAAAAGTTGTTCAGTAGGTCAAATATCGACTTCCTTTACAGCCATAATATATATAAAAAAAAATATTTAAAAAATTCAAACCTTTTGTAGACCTTTTAGCTACTTATTGGAACCAGAAGGAAAGTCAATGAGTGACTTTTTGACCTTTGGAAAAAAAAAAATTTCAGTAGGTCAAATATAGACTTCTTGTACAGCCATAATATATATATATATATGTATAAAAAAAAATCAAACCTTTTGTAGACCTTTTAGCTACTTAGTGGAACCAGAAGGAAAGTCAATGAGTGACTTTTTGAATTTTTAAAAAAAAAAATTTAATATATATTATGGCTGTACAAGAAGTCGATATTTGACCTACTGAACAATTTTTTTTTTCCAAAGGTCAAAAAAAAATTGTTCAGGGGGTCAAATATTGACTTTGTACAGCCATAATGTGTAAAAAAAAAAAAAAAAAAAAAAAAAAAAAAATGTTTTACCTTTTAGCTTTTTGTAAAAAAAAAAAAAAAAAAAAAAAAAAAAAAAAAATTCAAACCTTTTTTAGACCTGTAAGCTACTTATTGGAATCAGAAGGGACGTCAATGAGTGACTTTTTGACTTTTGGGGAAAAAATTTGTTCAGTAGGTCAAATATGGACTTCTTGTACAGCCATAACATGTAATAAAAAAAAAAACTTTTTTTTAACCTTTTGTAGACCTTTTAGCTACTTATTGGAACCAGAAGGAAAGTCAATGAGTGACTTTTTGACCTTTGGAAAAAAAATTTGTTCAGTAGGTCAAATATGGACATCTTGTACAATTTTAATATGTAAAAAAAAAAATTCAATCCCTTTGTAGACCTTTTAGCTACTTTTTGGAACCAGAAGGAAAGTCAATGAGTGACTTTTTGACCTTTGGAAAAAAAAATTGTTCAGTAGGTCAAATATGGACTTCTTGTACAGCCATAATATGTAAAAAAATAAAATAAAATAAAAATCAAACCTTTTGTAGACCTTTTAGCTACTTATTGGAACCAGAAGGAAAGTCAATGAGTGACTTTTTGACCTTTGGAAAAAAAATTGTTCAGTAGGTCAAATATGAACTTCTTGTACAGCCATAATATGTAAAAAAAATTCAAACCTTTTTTAGACCTGTAAGCTACTTATTGGAATCAGAAGGGAAGTCAATGAGTGACTTTTTGACCTTTGGGACAAAAATTTGTTCAGTAGGTCAAATATGGACTTTGTACAGCCATAATATGTAAAAAAAAAAATAAATAAATAAATAAGTTTTAACCTTTTGTAGACCTTTTAGCTATTGGAACCAGAAGGAAAGTCAATGAGTGACTTTTTGACCTTTGGGACAAAAATTTGTTCAGTAGGTCAAATATGGACTTCTTGTACAGCCATATGTAAAAAAAAAAAAAAATGTCAAACCTTTTTTAGACCTGTAAGCTACTTATTGGCATCAGAAGGGAAGTCAATGAGTGATTTTTTGACCTTTGGGACAAAAATTTGTTCAGTAGGTCAAATATGGACTTTGTACAGCCATAATATGTAAAAAAAAAAAAAAAAAAAAAAAGGTTTTAACCTTTTGTAGACCTTTTAGCTACTTATTTAAACCAGAAGGAAAGTCAATGAGTGACTTTTTGACCTTTGGAAAAAAAAATTGTTCAGTAGGTCAAATATGGACTTCTTGTATAGCCATAATATGTAAAAAAAAAAAAAAATAAAATAAAAAATAATGTTAACCTTTTTTAGACCTGTAAGCTACTTATTGGAATCAGAAGGGACGTCAATGAGTGACTTTTTGACCTCTGGGACAAAAAATTATTCAGTAGGTCAAATATGGACTTCTTGTACAGCCATAATATGTAAAAAAATAAAATAAAAAAATAAATCCTTTTGTAGACCTTTTAGCTACTTATTGGAACCAGAAGTAAAGTCAATGAGTGACTTTTTGACCTTTGAAAAAAAAATCTTCAGTAGGTCAAACATGGACTTCTTGTACAGCCATAATATGTAAAAAAAAATAAAATAAAAAAAAATTCAAACCTTTTTTAGACCTGTAAGCTACTTATTGGAATCAGAAGGGAAGTCAATGAGTGAATTTTTACCTTTGGAAAAAAAAATTGTTCAGTAGGTCAAATATGGACTTCTTGTACAGCCATAATATGTAAAAAAAAATATATAATAAAAATTCTAACCTTTTGTAGACCTTTTAGCTACTTATTGGAACCAGAAGGAAAGTCAATGAGTGACTTTTTGACCTTTGGAAAAAAAAATTGTTCAGTAGGTCAAATATTGACTTTGTACAGCCATAATGTGTAAAAAAAAAAAAAAAAAAAAAAAAAAAAAAAACTTTTTAACTTTTAGATTTTTGTAAAAAAAAAAAAAAAAAAAAAAAAAAATTGAATCCTTTTTTAGACCTGTAAGCTACTTATTGGAATCAGAAGGGACGTCAATGAGTGACTTTTTGACTTTTGGGAAAAAAATGTGTTCAGTAGGTCAAATATGGATTTCTTGTACAGCCATAACATGTAATAAAAAAAAAAAAAAATGTTTTACCTTTTGTAGACCTTTTAGCTACTTATTGGAACCAGAAGGAAAGTCAATGAGTGACTTTTCGACCTTTGGAAAAAAAAATTGTTCAGTAGGTCAAATATGAACTTCTTGTACAGCCATAATATGTAAAAAAAATTCAAACCTTTTTTAGACCTTTAAGCTACTTATTGGAATCAGAAGGGAAGTCAATGAGTGACTTTTTGACCTTTG
>NC_137104.1:32094951-32109951 GCF_949357685.1 Gobio gobio | reverse complement strand
TCAAACCTTTTGTAGACCTTTTAGCTACTTATTGGAACCAGAAGGAAAGTCAATGAGTGACTTTTTGACCTTTTGGAAAAAAAATTGTTCAATAGGTCAAATATGAACTTCTTGTACAGCCATAATATGTAAAAAAAATTCAAACCTTTTTTAGACCTGTAAGCTACTTATTGGAATCAGAAGGGAAGTCAATGAGTGACTTTTTGACCTTTGGAAAAAAAAATTGTTCAGTAGGTCCAATATGGACTTCTTGTACAGCCATAATATGTTAAAAAAAAAATTTTTTTAAATCAAACCTTTTGTAGACCTTTTAGCTACTTATTTAAACCAGAAGGGAAGTCAATGAGTGACTTTTTGACCTTTGGAAAAAAAAATTGTTCAGTAGGTCCAATATGGACTTCTTGTACAGCCATAATATGTAAAAAAAATAAAAAATAAAAAATGTAAACCTTTTGTAGACGTTTTAGCTACTAATTTAAACCAGAAGGGAAGTCAATGAGTGACTTTTTGACCTTTGGAAAAAAAAATTGTTCAGTAGGTCCAATATGGACTTCTTGTACAGCCATAATATGTAAAAAAAAAAAAAAAAAAAAATGTCAACCTTTTGTAGACGTTTTAGCTACTAATTTTAATCAGAAGGGAAGTTAGTGAGTGACTTTTTTGACCGTTGGGCCAAAAATATGTTCACTAGGTAAAATATGAATTTTTGTACAGCCATAACTTGTAAAAAAATAAAATAAAATAAAACCTTTAAAAACTTTTTGTGGAACTTTTGGCTAGCAATTGGATTCTGAAGGGAAATCAACAAGTATATATAGTTAGTTAGTGTTTAAGGACTGTTGGTAAAAAAATGTTTAGTGGGTCAAATATGGACTTCTGTACAGCCAAGACATGTAAAAAAAAATAAAAATAAAAAAATGTGTTGACCTTTTAGCTACTGACTGGAATTAGGAGTTATGGCTTCTGTATGGCTTAATTTAAAATAAGGACTCTATGAGTATGTATAGCAACTTAATATTTAAGGACTCTTTGGTCAAAAATATTTTCAAAATAATTCAGTTGTGCATTAAAGTATAACATATGTTTTGTTTCAATGCGTTTCAATGAATTGTTGTGTTATATACGGGGATGGCATTTTGCACCATCTAACAATGCTTTGCGTCTTAAGGAGATAACATCTCATGTTAACTTTTGCAGTAAATACAAGAATAGGCTTGTTCTGTATTGTATTGAAAAGAGAGTTGCCGTGCATTGCATGCAATAACTAACTTATGTATTAAAGAGATAAAAAACATATTTGCTTTTGCATTGCATTGCACGAACTAATGCTTCGAAGAGATTAGTGCCTTGCATGAATACAAGGTGTGCATTTAAGAGAAAAGTGATTTTGCATCGCAATGCATACAAAACGCATTGTGCATTGAAGAGATTAGTACTTTTCCGTTGCACTGCATACAAGAACTCGTGTGCATTGAAGAGACAAGGGATTTTGCATTGCAATGCATTCAAGAACTCGTTGTGCATTGAGGAGAATAGTGGTTTTGCATTGCAATGCATACAAAACGCATTGTGCATTAAAGAGAATAGTGGTTTTGGATTGCAATGCACACATTGTGCATTGAATAGATTAGTGCGTTTGCATGAGATTAGTATGTTCTTATGTTCAAAAAGTTCTTATATGCAATGCATACAAGACTCGGTGTGCATTGAACAGATTAGTGCTTTTGCATTGCATTAAAAAAAACTTGTGCATTGACGAGATTAGTGCTTTTGCATTGCATTGCATATAATAACTTTTTGTGCATTGAAGAGACAAGTGATTTTGTATTGCATTGCATTCAAACACTCGGTGTGCAATGAAGAGAATATTGGTTTTGCATTGCAATGCATACAAAACACATTTTGCATTGAAGAGACAAGTGATTTTGCATTGCATAGCATTAAAAAAACTTGTAAATTGACGAGAATAGTGCTTTTGCATTGCAATGCATACGAAACTCATTGTGCATTGAAGAGACAAGTGATTTTGCATTGCATTGCATATCAGATCTTTGTGTGCATTGAAGAGACAAGTGATTTTGCAATGCATTGCATTCAAGAACTCGTGCATTGAAGAGACAAGTGATTTTGTATTGCATTGCATTCAAACACTCGGTGTGCAATGAAGAGACAAGTGATTTTGCATTGCATCGCAATAAAAAAAACTTGTGCATTGACCAGATTAGTGCTTTTGCATTGCAATGCATACAATACTTTTTTGGCATTGAAGAGACAAGTAATTTTGCATTGCATTGCATTCAAGAACTTGTTGTGCATTGAAGAGCCAATTGATTTTGTATTGCATTGCATTCTAACACTCGGTGTGCATTGAAGAGAATAGTGGTTTTGCATTGCAATGCATACAAAAACACATTGTGCATTGAAGAGACAAGTGATTTTGCATTGCATTGCATTCAATAACTTTTTGTGCATTGAAGAGACAAGTGATTTGCATTGCATTGCATTCAAACACTCGGTGTGCATTTAAGAGAATAGTACTTTTGCATTGCAATGCATACAAGACTTGGTGTGCATTGAACAGATTAGTGCTTTTGCATTGCATTAAAAAAACTTGTGCATTGACGAGATTAGTGCTTTTGCATTGCATATAATAACTTTTTGTGCATTGAAGAGACAAGTGATTTTGCATTGCAATGCACACAAAACACATTGTGCATTGAATAGATCAGTGCGTTTGCATTGCATAGCATTAAAAAAACTTGTGCATTGAACAGATTAGTGCTTTTGCATTGCATTAAAAAAAACTTGTGCATTGACGAGATTAGTGATTTTGCAATGCATTGCATTCAAGAACTCGTGCATTGAAGAGACAAGTGATTTTGTATTGCATTGCATTCTAACACTCGGTGTGCATTGAAGAGAATAGTGGTTTTGCATTGCAATGCATACAAAAACACATTGTGCATTGAAGAGACAAGTGATTTTGCATTGCATTGCATTCAATAACTTTTTGTGCATTGAAGAGACAAGTGATTTTGCATTGCATTGCATTCAAACACTCGGTGTGCATTGACCAGATTAGTGCTTTTGCATTGCAATGCATACAATACTTTTTTGGCATTGACGAGACAAGTAATTTTGCATTGCATTCAAGAACTCGTTGTGCATTGAAGAGACAATTGATTTTGTATTGCATCGCATTCTAACACTCGGTGTGCATTGACGAGATTAGTACTTTTGTATTGCAGTGCATACAAGACTCGGTGTGCATTGACGAGATTAGTACTTTTGTATTGCAATGCATACAAGACTCGGTGTGCATTGAAGAGACAAGTGATTTTGCATTGCATTGCATTCAAGAACTCGTTGTGCATTGAAGAGACAATTGATTTTGTATTGCATTGCATTCTAACACTCGGTGTGCATTGAAGAGAATAGTGGTTTTGCATTGCAATGCATGCAAAAACACATTGTGCATTGAAGAGACAAGTGATTTTGCATTGCATTGCATTCAATAACTTTTTGTGCATTGAAGAGACAAGTGATTTTGCAGTGCATTGCATTCAAACACTCGGTGTGCATTTAAGAGATTAGTACTTTTGCATTGCAATGCATACAAGACTCGGTGTGCATTGAACAGATTAGTGCTTTTGCATTGCAATGCATACAATACTTTTTTTTGCATTGAAGAGACAAGTAATTTTGCATTGTATTGCATTCAAGAACTCGTTGTGCATTGAAGAGACAATTGATTTTGTATTGCATCGCATTCTAACACTCGGTGTGCATTGACGAGATTAGTACTTTTGTATTGCAATGCATACAAGACTCGGTGTGCATTGAAGAGACAAGTGATTTTGCATTGCATTGCATTCCAGAACTCGTTGTGCATTGAAGAGACAATTGATTTTGTATTGCATTGCTTTCTAACACTCGGTGTGCATTGAAGAGAATAGTGGTTTTGCATTGCAATGCATACAAAACACATTGTGCATTGAACTGATTAGTGCTTTTGCATTGCAATGCATACTAAACTCATTGTGCATTGAAGAGACAAGTGATTTAGCATTTCGTTGCATTCAAGAACTCGGTGTGCATTGAAATGAGTAGTGTTTTTGCGTTGCACTACATACAAGACTCGTTGTGCATTGAAGAGACAAGTGATTTTGCATTGCATTCCATTCATGAAGTCGGTGTGTATGGAAGAGATTAGTGCTTTTGCATTGCACTGCATACAAGACTCGTCCATTGAAGAGACAAGTGCTGTTGCATTGCATAAAATAACTGATAAGTGATTTTGCATTAGCAAGTGCATGGCAACATCTGTCTATTCAAAAGGTCCTCAATGCACCTCGGAATGAGTTGTCTTGCCAGGAGTAATCCTTAATGCGGGGAAGCAGATAATTATTTCCTGTTTAACATCTTTCTCACCGACGAATCCTCAAACATAAAATGTCTTATAATTCCCTTTGACTCCTCATGTTAAATCAGCCGGAACGTAGTACATTATGACCTATTGAACATGTTTCTGGCCGATGAGTCCTCAAATATTAAATTACTATAAATACTCATTGACGTTACATCAAGCCATACATTAGGTACATATTAATTCTACTGAACATGTTTAAAGTCTCCTTGAACATTGACTTACTATCCATACTTTTTGACTCTAAGCATTAAATTAGTCTATATTTGACCTACTGAACTTATTTCTGGTCGAAGGGTCCACAAAAGGTTATTTTCTATATATTCTCATAGACTCCTTTCGATGGTGAATCAAGGACATCAAGGACACTTTGGTAAAAAAAAAAAAATGGACTATGGCTGATTTATCATCATAAAGAGTCTATAATTGTGATATTTTTGACCTACTGAACATGTTTCTGGCCAAGGTGTCTACAAAGGTTTTCAACTATATACTCTCAATGATTCCTTCTCATGTTAAATCAGACAATAGTCCATATTTGACCTACTGAACATATTTTTTGCCAAAGGGTTCACAAAGGTTTTCATTTGCTATATATTTTCATAGACCCCTTTTGATATTAAATCAGACATACTGTATATATATAACCAACTGAACAAATTTCTGGCCTCGATCATGAACTTACATACTCATTGAGTTCCCTTCTGATTCCCTTTTGTGGACAAAGGGTCAAAAATGGACATATGGACTATGGACTACTTATGGACTGATGAATATTCAGACAGAAATATGTTCAGTAGGTCAGTAGGTGGACTGCGGTGTGGCTGATTTAACATAAGGAGTCTTTGAAAATATATAGTTGAAAATACCGTGTGGACCCCTTGGCCAGAAACATATTCAGAAGGTCAAATATGGACAACTGTACAGCCATAACATGTAAAAATAAAAACAACACTTTAAAAACCCTTTTGTAGAACTTTAGGCTAGTAATTGGATTTGGAAGAGAATTGAATGAGTATTTAATTTAGTATTTATGGAATCTTGGCCCAAAAATATGTTCAGTAGGTCCAATATGGACTTAAAAGCTTTAAAATATTTTTGTGGAGCTTTTGGCTAGTATTGGAAACAGAAGGAAAGTCAATGAGTGTGTATAGTAAGTTAGTGTTTAAGGACTGTTGGGACGAAAATATGTTCAGTATGTAAAATGTGGACTTCTGTACAGCCATAATATGTAAAAAAAAAAAAAAAAAAAACTTTTGTAGACAAGTAAGCTACTTTTTGGAATCAGAAAGGAAGACAATTAGTGACCTTTTTTTAACTTTGGGCCAAAAAAATGTTCAGAAGGTCAAATATGGACTTTGTACAGCCATAATATGTAAAAAAACAAAAAACAAACAAAACAAAAAAACATTTGTAACCTTTTGTAGACCTTTTAGCTGCTTATTTAAACCAGAAGGAAAGTCAATGAGTGACTTTTTGACCTTTGGAAAAAAAAATTGTTCAGTAAGTCAAATATGGACTTCTTGTACAGCCATAATATATATTAAAAAAAAATAAAAAAAAATTAATACCTTTTGTAGACCTTTTAGCTACTTATTGGAACCAGAAGGAAAGTCAATGAGTGACTTTTTGACCTTTGGAAAAAAAAATTTGTTCAGTAGGTCAAATATTGACTTTGTACAGCCATAA
Organism: Gobio gobio; assembly: GCF_949357685.1. Classification (NCBI taxonomy): domain Eukaryota; kingdom Metazoa; phylum Chordata; class Actinopteri; order Cypriniformes; family Gobionidae; genus Gobio; species Gobio gobio. The sequence goes on along the minus strand of NC_137104.1, from coordinate 32,103,836 downwards.
TGTGTAAAAAAAAAAAAAAAAAATTTTACCTTTTAGCTTTTTGTAAAAATAAATCAGAAGGTACGTCAATGAGTGACTTTTTGACTTTTGGGAAAAAAATTTGTTCAGTAGGTAAAATATGGACTTCTTGTACAGCCATAACATGTAATAAAAAAATAATAATAAAAAATTTAACCTTTTGTAGACCTTTTAGCTACTTATTGGAACCAGAAGGAAAGTCAATGAGTGACTTTTTGACCTTTGGAAAAAAAAAATTGTTCAGTAGGTCAAATATGAACTTGGACAGCCATAATATGTAAAAAAAAATTCAAACCTTTTTTAGACCTGTAAGCTACTTATTGGAATCAGAAGGGAAGTCAATGAGTGACTTTTTGACCTTTGGGACAAAAATTTTTTCAGTAGGTCAAATATGGACTTTGTACAGCCATAATATGTAAAAAAAAAAAAAAAAAAAAAATTTAACCTTTTGTAGACCTTTTAGCTACTAATCTTGGCCCAAAAATATGTTCAGTAGGTCCAATATGGACTTAAAAGCTTTAAAATATTTTTGTGGAGCTTTTGGCTAGTATTGGAAACAGAAGGAAAGTCAATGAGTGTGTATAGTAAGTTAGTGTTTAAGGACTGTTGGGACGAAAATATGTTCAGTATGTAAAATGTGGACTTCTGTACAGCCATAATATGTAAAAAAAAAAAAAAAAAAAACTTTTGTAGACAAGTAAGCTACTTTTTGGAATCAGAAAGGAAGACAATTAGTGACCTTTTTTTAACTTTGGGCCAAAAATATGTTCAGCAGGTCAAATATGGACTTTGTACAGCCATAATATGTATAAAAAAAAAATTTAAAAAAAAAATTAAAATAAAAAATTTGTAACCTTTTGTAGACCTTTTAGCTACTTATTTAAACCAGAAGGAAAGTCAATGAGTGACTATTTGAACTTTGGAAAAAAAAATTGTTCAGTAGGTCAAATATGGACTTCTTGTACAGCCATAATATGAAAAAAAAAAAAAAAAAAAAAATTCAAACCTTTTTTTGACCTGTAAGCTACTTATTGGAATCAGAAGGAAAGTCAATGAGTGACTTTTTGACCTTTGGAAAAAAAAATTGTTCAGTAAGTCAAATATGGACTTCTTGTACAGCCATAATATATATATATATATATATATATATATATATATATATATATATATATATATATATATATATATATATATATATATATATAATTAATACCTTTTGTAGACCTTTTAGCTACTTATTGGAACCAGAAGGAAAGTCAATGAGTGACTTTTTGACCTTTGGAAAAAAAAAATTGTTCAGTAGGTCAAATATGGACTTCTTGTACAGCCATAATATATATATATATATATATAAAAAAAAAAAATTAATACCTTTTGTAGACCTTTTAGCTACTTATTGGAACCAGAAGGAAAGTCAATGAGTGACTTTTTGACCTTTGGAAAAAAAAAATTGTTCAGTAGGTCAAATATGAACTTGTACAGCCATAATATGTAAAAAAAATTCAAACCTTTTTTAGACCTGTAAGCTACTTATTGGAATCAGAAGGGAAGTCAATGAGTGACTTTTTGACCTTTGGGACAAAAATGTGTTCAGTAGGTCAAATATGGACTTTGTACAGCCATAATATGTAAAAAAAAATAAAAAATAAAAATTTAACCTTTTGTAGACCTTTTAGCTACTAATCTTGGCCCAAAAATATGTTCAGTAGGTCCAATATGGACTTAAAAGCTTTAAAATATTTTTGTGGAGCTTTTGGCTAGTATTGGAAACAGAAGGAAAGTCAATGAGTGTGTATAGTAAGTTAGTGTTTAAGGACTGTTGGGACGAAAATATGTTCAGTATGTAAAATGTGGACTTCTGTACAGCCATAATATGTAAAAAAAAAAAAAAAAAAAACTTTTGTAGACAAGTAAGCTACTTTTTGGAATCAGAAAGGAAGACAATTAGTGACCTTTTTTTAACTTTGGGCCGAAAATATGTTCAGTAGGTCAAATATGGACTTTGTACAGCCATAATATGTAAAAAAAAAAAAAAAAAAAAAAAAAAGGTTTAACCTTTTGTAGACCTTTTAGCTACTTATTTAAACCAGAAGGAAAGTCAATGAGTGACTTTTTGAACTTTGGAAAAAAAAATTGTTCAGTAGGTCAAATATGGACTTCTTGTACAGCCATAATATGAAAAAAAAAAAAAAAAAAAAAAAAAAAAATTCAAACCTTTTTTTGACCTGTAAGCTACTTATTGGAATCAGAAGGGAAGTCAATGAGTGATTTTTGACCTTTGGGACAAAAATTTGTTCAGTAGGTCAAATATGGACTTTGTACAGCCATAATATGTATAAAAAAAAATAAAAAAAATAAAACAAAAAAAAATAAAAAAGTTTTAACCTTTTGTAGACCTTTTAGCTACTTATTTAAACCAGAAGGAAAGTCAATGAGTGACTTTTTGACCTTTGGAAAAAAAAATTGTTCAGTAGGTCAAATATGGACTTCTTGTATAGCCATAATATGTAAAAAAAAAAAAAAAAAAAAAAAAATTCTAACCTTTTGTAGACCTTTTAGCTACTTATTGGAACCAGAAGGAAAGTCAATGAGTGACTTTTTGACCTTTGGAAAAAAAAATTGTTCAGTAGGTCAAATATGGACTTCTTGTACAGCCATAATATGTAAAAAAAAAAAAAAAAATTAAAATTCAAACCTTTTGTAGACCTTTTAGCTACTTATTGGAACCAGAAGGAAAGTCAATGAGTGCCTTTTTGACCTTTGGAAAAAAAATTTGTTCAGTAGGTCAAATATTCTTGTACAGCCATAATACGTAAAAAAAAATTCAAACCTTTTTTAGACCTTTAAGCTACTTATTGGAATCAGAAGGGAAGTCAATGAGTGACACTTTGACCTTTGGGACAAAAATTTGTTCAGTAGGTCAAATATGGACTTCTTGTACAGCCATAATAAATATAAAAAAATAAACAAAAAAAATTCAAACCTTTTTTAGACCTTTAGGCTACTTATTGGAACCAGAAGTAAAGTCAATGAGTGACTTTTTGAATTTTTTGAATTTTTTTTTAATATATATTATGGCTGTACAAGAAGTCGATATTTGACCTACTGAACAATTTTTTTTTTCCAAAGGTCAAAAAAAATTTGTTCAGTGGGTCAAATATTGACTTTTTACAGCCATAATGTGTAAAAAAAAAAAAAAAAAAAAAAAAAAAAATGTTTTACCTTTTAGCTTTTTGTAAAAAAAAAAAAAAAAAAAAAAAAAAAATTCAAACCTTTTTGTAGACCTGTAAGCTACTTATTGGAACCAGAAGGAAAGTCAATGAGTGACTTTTTGACCTTTGGAAAAAAAAATTGTTCAGTAGGTCAAATATGGACTTCTTGTACAGCCATAATATGTAAAAAAAATTTAAAAAAAAAAATTCAAACCTTTTGTAGACCTTTTAGCTACTTATTGGAACCAGAAGGAAAGTCAATGAGTGACTTTTTGACCTTTGAAAAAAAAATTTGTTCAGTGGGTCAAATATTGACTTTGTACAGCCATAATGTGTAAAAAAAAAAAAAAAAAAAAAAAAAATTTTTTTTTACCTTTTAGCTTTTTGTAAAAAAAAAAAAAAAAAAAAATCAAACCTTTTGTAGACCTTTTAGCTACTTATTGGAACCAGAAGGAAAGTCAATGAGTGACGTTTTGACCTTTGGAAAAAAAATTGTTCAATAGGTCAAATGTGGACTTCTTGTACAGCCATAATATGTAAAAAAAAAAATTGTAAAAAAATTCAAACCTTTTGTAGACCTTTTAGCTACTTATTGGAACCAGAAGGAAAGTCAATGAGTGACTTTTTGACCTTTGGAAAAAAAATGTGTTCAGTAGGTCAAATATGGACTTTGTACAGCCATAATATGTAAAAAAAAAAAAAAAAAAAAAGTTTTAACCTTTTGTAGACCTTTTAGCTACTTATTTAAACCAGAAGGAAAGTTAATGAGTGACTTTTTGACCTTTGGAAAAAAAATGTGTTCAGTAGGTCAAATATGGACTTTGTACAGCCATAATATGTAAAAAAAAAAAAAAAAAAAAAAAAAAGTTTTAACCTTTTGTAGACCTTTTAGCTACTTATTTAAACCAGAAGGAAAGTCAATGAGTGACTTTTTGACCTTTGGAAAAAAAAAAATTTCAGTAGGTCAAATATAGACATCTTGTACAGCCATAATATATATATATATATATATATATATATATATATATATATATATATATATATATATATATATATATATATATATATATATATATATATATATATATATATATATATATATATATATATATATATATATATATATATATATATATATATATATATATATATATATATATATAAAAAATTCAAACCTTTTTTAGACCTGTAAGCTACTTATTGGAATCAGAAGTGAAGTCAATGAGTCACTTTTTGACCCTTGGAAAAAAAAATTGTTCAATAGGTCAAATATGGACTTCTTGTACAGCCATAATATGTAAAAAAAAAAAAAAATTTTAAAAATCAAACCTTTTGTAGACCTTTTAGCTACTTATTGGAACCAGAAGGAAAGTCAATGAGTGACTTTTTGACCTTTGGAAAAAAAATGTGTCCAGTAGGTCAAATATGGACTTTGTACAGCCATAATATGTAAAAAAAAAAAAAAAAAAAAAATTCAAACCTTTTGTAGACCTTTTAGCTACTTATTGGAACCAGAAGGAAAGTCAATGAGTGACTTTTTGACCTTTGGAAAAAAAATGTGTCCAGTAGGTCAAATATGGACTTTGTACAGCCATAATATGTAAAAAAAAAAAAAAAAAAAATTCAAACCTTTTGTAGACCTTTTAGCTACTTATTGGAACCAGAAGGAAAGTCAATGAGTGACTTTTTGACCTTTGGAAAAAAAAATTGTTCAGTAGGTCAAATATGGACTTCTTGTACAGCCATAATATGTAAAAAAAAAAAAAAAAAAAAATTCAAACCTTTTTTAGACCTGTAAGCTACTTATTGGAATCAGAAGGGAAGTCAATGAGTGACTTTTTGACCTTTGGAAAAAAAATGTGTTCAGTAGGTCAAATATGGACTTTGTACAGCCATAATATGTAAAAAAAAAAAAAAAAAAAAAAAAAGTTTTAACCTTTTGTAGACCTTTTAGCTACTTATTGGAACCAGAAGGAAAGTCAATGAGTGACTTTTTGACCTTTGGGACAAAAATTTGTTCAGTAGGTCAAATATGGACTTCTTGTACAGCCATAACATGTAATAAAAAAAAAAACTTTTTTTTAACCTTTTGTAGACCTTTTAGCTACTGATTGGAACTAAAAGGAAAGTCAATGAGTGACTTTTTGACCTTTGGAAAAAAAAATTGTTCAGTAGGTCAAATATTGACTTTGTACAGCCATAATGTGTAAAAAAAAAAAAAAAAAATTTTACCTTTTAGCTTTTTGTAAAAAAAAAAATAAAAAAAAAAAAAAATTCAAACCTTTTTTAGACCTGTAAGCTACTTATTGGAATCAGAAGGGACGTCAATGAGTGACTTTTTGACTTTTGGGAAAAAAATTTGTTCAGTAGGTCAAATATGGACTTCTTGTACAGCCATAACATGTAATAAAAAAAAAAAAATTGTTTTAACCTTTTGTAGACCTTTTAGCTACTTATTGGAACCAGAAGGAAAGTCAATGAGTGACTTTTTGACCTTTGGAAAAAAAAATTGTTCAGTAGGTCAAATATGGACTTCTTGTACAGCCATAATATGTATTAAAAAAATTCAAACCCTTTGTAGACCTTTTAGCTACTTTTTGGAACCTGAAGGAAAGTCAATGAGTGACTTTTTGACCTTTGGAAAAAAATTTTTTTTCAGTAGGTCAAATATAGACTTCTTGTACAGCCATAATATATATATATATATATATATATATATATATATATATATATATATATATATATATATATATATATATATATATATATATATATATATATATATATATATATATATATATATATATATATATATATATATATATATATATATATATATATAAAAATTCAAACCTTTTGTAGACCTTTTAGCTACTTATTGGAACCAGAAGGAAAGTCAATGAGTGACTTTTTGACCTTTGGAAAAAAAATGTGTTCAGTAGGTCAAATATGGACTTTGTACAGCCATAATATGTAAAAAAATTAAAAAAAAATAAAATTCAAACCTTTTGTAGACCTTTTAGCTACTTATTGGAATCAGAAGGAAAGTCAATGAGTGACTTTTTGACCTTTGGAAAAAAAATTTGTTCAGTAGGTCAAATATTGACTTTGTACAGCCATAATGTGTAAAAAAAAAAAAAAAAAAAAAAAAAATTTTACCTTTTAGCTTTTTGTAAAAAAATAAAAATAAAAAATAAAAAAAAATTCAAACCTTTTTTAGACCTGTAAGCTACTTATTGGAATCAGAAGGGACGTCAATGAGTGACTTTTTGACTTTTGGGAAAAAAATTTGTTCAGTAGGTCAAATATGGACTTCTTGTACAGCCATAACATGTAATAAAAAAAATAAAAAAAATGTTTAAACTTTTGTAGACCTTTTAGCTACTTATTGGAACCAGAAGGAAAGTCAATGAGTGACTTTTTGACCTTTGGAAAAAAAAATTGTTCAGTAGGTCAAATATAGACTTCTTGTACAGCCATAATATGTAAAAAAAAAATTATTCAAACCCTTTGTAGACCATTTAGCTACTTTTTGGAACCTGAAGGAAAGTCAATGAGTGACTTTTTGACCTTTGGAAAAAAAAATGTGTTCAGTAGGTCAAATATGGACTTTGTACAGCCATAATATGTAAAAAAAAAAAAATAAAAAAAAAAAGTTTTAACCTTTTGTAGACCTTTTAGCTACTTATTGGAACCAGAAGGAAAGTCAATGAGTGACTTTTTGACCTTTGGGAGACTCAGTCTTTGGGAGACTGAGACTTCTTGTACAGCCATAATATGTAAAAAAATAAAATAAAAAAATTCAAACCTTTTGTAGACCTTTTAGCTACTTATTGGAACCAGAAGGAAAGTCAATGAGTGACTTTTTGACCTTTGGGAAAAAAAATTGTTCAGTAGGTCAAATATGGACTTCTTGTACAGCCATAATATGTAAAAAAAAAAAAAAAAAAAATTCAAACCTTTTTTAGACCTGTAAGCTACTTATTGGAATCAGAAGGGAAGTCAATGAGTGACTTTTTGACCTTTGGAAAAAAAATGTGTTCAGTAGGTCAAATATGGACTTTGTACAGCCATAATATGTAAAAAAAAAAAAAAAAAAAAAAAAGTTTTAACCTTTTGTAGACCTTTTAGCTACTTATTGGAACCAGAAGGAAAGTCAATGAGTGACTTTTTGACCTTTGGGACAAAAATTTGTTCAGTAGGTCAAATATGGACTTCTTGTACAGCCATAACATGTAATAAAAAAAAAACTTTTTTTTAACCTTTTGTAGACCTTTTAGCTCTTGGAACCAGAAGGAAAGTCAATGAGTGACTTTTTGACCTTTGGGACAAAAATTTGTTCAGTAGGTCAAATATGGACTTCTTGTACAGCCATAATATGTAAAAAAAAAAAAAAAATTCAAACCTTTTTTAGACCTGTAAGCTACTTATTGGCATCAGAAGGGAAGTCAATAAGTGATTTTTTGACCTTTGGGACAAAAATTTGTTCAGTAGGTCAAATATGGACTTTGTACAGCCATAATATGTATTAAAAAAAAAAAAAAAAAAAAAAGTTTTAACCTTTTGTAGACCTTTTAGCTACTTATTTAAACCAGAAGGATAGTCAATGAGTGACTTTTTGACCTTTGGAAAAAAAAATTGTTCAGTAGGTCAAATATGGACTTCTTGTATAGCCATAATATGTAAAAAATAAATAAATAAATAAATAAAAAATAATGTGAACCTTTTTTAGACCTGTAAGCTACTTATTGGAATCAGAAGGGACGTCAATGAGTGACTTTTTGACCTCTGGGACAAAAAATTGTCCAGTAGGTCAAATATGGACTTCTTGTACAGCCATAATATGTAAAAAAATAAAATAAAAAAATTCAAACCTTTTGTAGACCTTTTAGCTACTTATTGGAACCAGAAGGAAAGTCAATGAGTGACTTTTTGACCTTTGGGAAAAAAAATTGTTCAGTAGGTCAAATATGGACTTCTTGTACAGCCATAATATGTAAAAAAAAAAAAAAAAAAAAAAATTCAAACCTTTTTTAGACCTGTAAGCTACTTATTGGAATCAGAAGGGAAGTCAATGAGTGACTTTTTGACCTTTGGAAAAAAAATGTGTTCAGTAGGTCAAATATGGACTTTGTACAGCCATAATGTGTAAAAAAAAAAAAAAAAAAAAAAAAAGTTTTAACCTTTTGTAGACCTTTTAGCTACTTATTGGAACCAGAAGGAAAGTCAATGAGTGACTTTTTGACCTTTGGGACAAAAATTTGTTCAGTAGGTCAAATATGGACTTCTTGTACAGCCATAACATGTAATAAAAAAAAAACTTTTTTTTAACCTTTTGTAGACCTTTTAGCTCTTGGAACCAGAAGGAAAGTCAATGAGTGACTTTTTGACCTTTGGGACAAAAATTTGTTCAGTAGGTCAAATATGGACTTCTTGTACAGCCATAATATGTAAAAAAAAAAAAAAATTCAAACCTTTTTTAGACCTGTAAGCTACTTATTGGCATCAGAAGGGAAGTCAATAAGTGATTTTTTGACCTTTGGGACAAAAATTTGTTCAGTAGGTCAAATATGGACTTTGTACAGCCATAATATGTATTAAAAAAAAAAAAAAAAAAAAAAGTTTTAACCTTTTGTAGACCTTTTAGCTACTTAT
>NC_137104.1:32019951-32089951 GCF_949357685.1 Gobio gobio | reverse complement strand
ACCTTTTAGCTACTTATTGGAACCAGAAGGAAAGTCAATGAGTGACTTTTTGACCTTTGGGAGACTCAGTCTTTGGGAGACTGAGACTTCTTGTACAGCCATAATATGTAAAAAAATAAAATAAAAAAATTCAAACCTTTTGTAGACCTTTTAGCTACTTATTGGAACCAGAAGGAAAGTCAATGAGTGACTTTTTGACCTTTGGGAAAAAAAATTGTTCAGTAGGTCAAATATGGACTTCTTGTACAGCCATAATATGTAAAAAAAAAAAAAAAAAAAATTCAAACCTTTTTTAGACCTGTAAGCTACTTATTGGAATCAGAAGGGAAGTCAATGAGTGACTTTTTGACCTTTGGAAAAAAAATGTGTTCAGTAGGTCAAATATGGACTTTGTACAGCCATAATATGTAAAAAAAAAAAAAAAAAAAAAAAAAGTTTTAACCTTTTGTAGACCTTTTAGCTACTTATTGGAACCAGAAGGAAAGTCAATGAGTGACTTTTTGACCTTTGGGACAAAAATTTGTTCAGTAGGTCAAATATGGACTTCTTGTACAGCCATAACATGTAATAAAAAAAAAACTTTTTTTTAACCTTTTGTAGACCTTTTAGCTCTTGGAACCAGAAGGAAAGTCAATGAGTGACTTTTTGACCTTTGGGACAAAAATTTGTTCAGTAGGTCAAATATGGACTTCTTGTACAGCCATAATATGTAAAAAAAAAAAAAAATTCAAACCTTTTTTAGACCTGTAAGCTACTTATTGGCATCAGAAGGGAAGTCAATAAGTGATTTTTTGACCTTTGGGACAAAAATTTGTTCAGTAGGTCAAATATGGACTTTGTACAGCCATAATATGTATTAAAAAAAAAAAAAAAAAAAAAGTTTTAACCTTTTGTAGACCTTTTAGCTACTTATTTAAACCAGAAGGATAGTCAATGAGTGACTTTTTGACCTTTGGAAAAAAAAATTGTTCAGTAGGTCAAATATGGACTTCTTGTATAGCCATAATATGTAAAAAAAAAAAAAATAAAATAAATAAAAAATAATGTGAACCTTTTTTAGACCTGTAAGCTACTTATTGGAATCAGAAGGGACGTCAATGAGTGACTTTTTGACCTCTGGGACAAAAAATTGTTCAGTAGGTCAAATATGGACTTCTTGTACAGCCATAATATGTAAAAAAATAAAATAAAAAAATTCAAACCTTTTGTAGACCTTTTAGCTACTTATTGGAACCAGAAGGAAAGTCAATGAGTGACTTTTTGACCTTTGGGAAAAAAAATTGTTCAGTAGGTCAAATATGGACTTCTTGTACAGCCATAATATGTAAAAAAAAAAAAAAAAAAAAAAATTCAAACCTTTTTTAGACCTGTAAGCTACTTATTGGAATCAGAAGGGATGTCAATGAGTGACTTTTTGACCTTTGGAAAAAAAATGTGTTCAGTAGGTCAAATATGGACTTTGTACAGCCATAATGTGTAAAAAAAAAAAAAAAAAAAAAAAAAGTTTTAACCTTTTGTAGACCTTTTAGCTACTTATTGGAACCAGAAGGAAAGTCAATGAGTGACTTTTTGACCTTTGGGACAAAAATTTGTTCAGTAGGTCAAATATGGACTTCTTGTACAGCCATAACATGTAATAAAAAAAAAACTTTTTTTTAACCTTTTGTAGACCTTTTAGCTACTGATTGGAACCAAAAGGAAAGTCAATGAGTGACTTTTTGACCTTTGGAAAAAAAAATTGTTCAGTAGGTCAAATATTGACTTTGTACAGCCATAATGTGTAAAAAAAAAAAAAAAAAATTTTACCTTTTAGCTTTTTGTAAAAAAAAAAAAAAAAAAAAAAAAAAAAATTCAAACCTTTTTTAGACCTGTAAGCTACTTATTGGAATCAGAAGGGACGTCAATGAGTGACTTTTTGACTTTTGGGAAAAAAATTTGTTCAGTAGGTCAAATATGGACTTCTTGTACAGCCATAATATGTATAAAAAAAAATTTTTTTCCAAAGGTCAAAAAGTCACTCATTGACTTTCCTTCAGGTTCCAAAAAGTAGCTAAAAGGTCTACAAAAAATAAAGTAGCTAAAAGGAAGACCTTTTAGCTACTTATTGGAATCAGAAGGAAAGTCAATGAGTGACTTTTTGAGCTTTGGAAAAAAAATTTGTTCAGTAGGTCAAATATTGACTTTGTACAGCCATAATGTGTAAAAAAAAAAAATAAAAAAAAAAATTTACCTTTTAGCTTTTTGTAAAAAAAAAAAAAAAAAAAAAAAAAAAATTCAAACCTTTTTTAGACCTGTAAGCTACTTATTGGAATCAGAAGGGACGTCAATGAGTGACTTTTTGACCTCTGGGACAAAAAATTGTTCAGTAGGTCAAATATGGACTTCTTGTACAGCCATAATATGTAAAAAAATAAAATAAAAAAATTCAAACCTTTTGTAGACCTTTTAGCTACTTATTGGAACCAGAAGGAAAGTCAATGAGTGACTTTTTGACCTTTGGGAAAAAAAATTGTTCAGTAGGTCAAATATGGACTTCTTGTACAGCCATAATATGTAAAAAAAAAAAAAAAAAAAAAATTCAAACCTTTTTTAGACCTGTAAGCTACTTATTGGAATCAGAAGGGAAGTCAATGAGTGACTTTTTGACCTTTGGAAAAAAAATGTGTTCAGTAGGTCAAATATGGACTTTGTACAGCCATAATGTGTAAAAAAAAAAAAAAAAAAAAAAAAAGTTTTAACCTTTTGTAGACCTTTTAGCTACTTATTGGAACCAGAAGGAAAGTCAATGAGTGACTTTTTGACCTTTGGGACAAAAATTTGTTCAGTAGGTCAAATATGGACTTCTTGTACAGCCATAACATGTAATAAAAAAAAAACTTTTTTTTAACCTTTTGTAGACCTTTTAGCTACTGATTGGAACCAAAAGGAAAGTCAATGAGTGACTTTTTGACCTTTGGAAAAAAAAATTGTTCAGTAGGTCAAATATTGACTTTGTACAGCCATAATGTGTAAAAAAAAAAAAAAAAAAATTTTACCTTTTAGCTTTTTGTAAAAAAAAAAAAAAAAAAAAAAAAAAAAATTCAAACCTTTTTTAGACCTGTAAGCTACTTATTGGAATCAGAAGGGACGTCAATGAGTGACTTTTTGACTTTTGGGAAAAACATTTTTTCAGTAGGTCAAATATGGACTTCTTGTACAGCCATAATATGTATAAAAAAAAAATTTTTTCCAAAGGTCAAAAAGTCACTCATTGACTTTCCTTCAGGTTCCAAAAAGTAGCTAAAAGGTCTACAAAAAATAAAGTAGCTAAAAGGAAGACCTTTTAGCTACTTATTGGAATCAGAAGGAAAGTCAATGAGTGACTTTTTGACCTTTGGAAAAAAAATTTGTTCAGTAGGTCAAATATTGACTTTGTACAGCCATAATGTGTAAAAAAAAAAAAATAAAAAAAAAAATTTACCTTTTAGCTTTTTGTAAAAAAAAAAAAAAAAAAAAAAAAAAATTCAAACCTTTTTTAGACCTGTAAGCTACTTATTGGAATCAGAAGGAAAGTCAATGAGTGACTTTTTGACCTTTGGAAAAAAAATTGTTCAGTAGGTCAAATATGGACTTTGTACAGCCATAATATGTAAAAAAAAAAAAATTGTTTAACCTTTTGTAGACCTTTTAGCTCTTGGAACCAGAAGGAAAGTCAATGAGTGACTTTTTGACCTTTGGGACAAAAATTTGTTCAGTAGGTCAAATATGGACTTCTTGTACAGCCATAATATGTAAAAAAAAAAAAAATTCAAACCTTTTTTAGACCTGTAAGCTACTTATTGGCATCAGAAGGGAAGTCAATGAGTGATTTTTTGACCTTTGGGACAAAAATTTGTTCAGTAGGTCAAATATGGACTTTGTACAGCCATAATATGTATTAAAAAAAAAAAAAAAAAAAAAAGTTTTAACCTTTTGTAGACCTTTTGGCTACTTATTTAAACCAGAAGGAAAGTCAATGAGTGACTTTTTGAACTTTGGAAAAAAAAATTGTTCAGTAGGTGAAATATGGACTTCTTGTACAGCCATAATATGTAAAAAAAAAAATCAAACCCTTTGTAGACCTTTTAGCTACTTTTTGGAACCTGAAGGAAAGTCAATGAGTGACTTTTTGACCTTTGGAAAAAAAATGTGTTCAGTAGGTCAAATATGGACTTTGTACAGCCATAATATGTAAAAAAAAAAAAAAAAAAAAAAAAGTTTTAACCTTTTGTAGACCTTTTAGCTACTTATTGGAACCAGAAGGAAAGTCAATGAGTGACTTTTTGACCTTTGGGACAAAAATTTGTTCAGTAGGTCAAATATGGACTTCTTGTACAGCCATAACATGTAATAAAAAAAAAAAACTTTTTTTTAACCTTTTGTAGACCTTTTAGCTACTGATTGGAACTAAAAGGAAAGTCAATGAGTGACTTTTTGACCTTTGGAAAAAAAAATTGTTCAGTAGGTCAAATATTGACTTTGTACAGCCATAATGTGTAAAAAAAAAAAAAAAAATTTTACCTTTTAGCTTTTTGTAAAAAAAAAAAAAAAAAAAAAAAAAATTCAAACCTTTTTTAGACCTGTAAGCTACTTATTGGAATCAGAAGGGACGTCAATGAGTGACTTTTTGACTTTTGGGAAAAAAAATTGTTCAGTAGGTCAAATATGGACTTCTTGTACAGCCATAACATGTAATAAAAAAAAAAATTGTTTTAACCTTTTGTAGACCTTTTAGCTACTTATTGGAACCAGAAGGAAAGTCAATGAGTGACTTTTTGACCTTTGGAAAAAAAAATTGTTCAGTAGGTCAAATATGGACTTCTTGTACAGCCATAATATGTATTAAAAAAGTTCAAACCCTTTGTAGACCTTTTAGCTACTTTTTGGAACCTGAAGGAAAGTCAATGAGTGACTTTTTGACCTTTGGAAAAAAAATTTTTTTCAGTAGGTCAAATATAGACTTCTTGTACAGCCATAATATATATATATATATATATATATATATATATATATATATATATATATATATATATATATATATATATATATATATATATATATATATATATATATATATATATATATATATATATATATAAAAATTCAAACCTTTTGTAGACCTTTTAGCTACTTATTGGAACCAGAAGGAAAGTCAATGAGTGACTTTTTGACCTTTGGAAAAAAAATGTGTTCAGTAGGTCAAATATGGACTTTGTACAGCCATAATATGTAAAAAAAATAAAAAATAAATAAAATTCAAACCTTTTGTAGACCTTTTAGCTACTTATTGGAATCAGAAGGAAAGTCAATGAGTGACTTTTTGACCTTTGGAAAAAAAAATTGTTCAGTAGGTCAAATATTGACTTTGTACAGCCATAATGTGTAAAAAAAAAAAAAAAAAAAAAAAAAATTTTACCTTTTAGCTTTTTGTAAAAAAAAAAAAAAAAAAAAAAAAAAAAATTCAAACCTTTTTTAGACCTGTAAGCTACTTATTGGAATCAGAAGGGACGTCAATGAGTGACTTTTTGACTTTTGGGAAAAAAATTTGTTCAGTAGGTCAAATATGGACTTCTTGTACAGCCATAACATGTAATAAAAAAAATTAAAAAAATGTTTAAACTTTTGTAGACCTTTTAGCTACTTATTGGAACCAGAAGGAAAGTCAATGAGTGACTTTTTGACCTTTGGAAAAAAAAATTGTTCAGTAGGTCAAATATGGACTTCTTGTACAGCCATAATATGTAAAAAAAAAATTATTCAAACCCTTTGTAGACCATTTAGCTACTTTTTGGAACCTGAAGGAAAGTCAATGAGTGACTTTTTGACCTTTGGAAAAAAAAATGTGTTCAGTAGGTCAAATATGGACTTTGTACAGCCATAATATGTAAAAAAAAAAAAAAAAAAAAAAAAAAGTTTTTACCTTTTGTAGACCTTTTAGCTACTTATTGGAACCAGAAGGAAAGTCAATGAGTGACTTTTTGACCTTTGGGAGACTCAGTCTTTGGGAGACTGAGACTTCTTGTACAGCCATAATATGTAAAAAAATAAAATAAAAAAATTCAAACCTTTTGTAGACCTTTTAGCTACTTATTGGAACCAGAAGGAAAGTCAATGAGTGACTTTTTGACCTTTGGGAAAAAAAATTGTTCAGTAGGTCAAATATGGACTTCTTGTACAGCCATAATATGTAAAAAAAAAAAAAAAAAAAATTCAAACCTTTTTTAGACCTGTAAGCTACTTATTGGAATCAGAAGGGAAGTCAATGAGTGACTTTTTGACCTTTGGAAAAAAAATGTGTTCAGTAGGTCAAATATGGACTTTGTACAGCCATAATATGTAAAAAAAAAAAAAAAAAAAAAAAAAGTTTTAACCTTTTGTAGACCTTTTAGCTACTTATTGGAACCAGAAGGAAAGTCAATGAGTGACTTTTTGACCTTTGGGACAAAAATTTGTTCAGTAGGTCAAATATGGACTTCTTGTACAGCCATAACATGTAATAATAAAAAAAACTTTTTTTTAACCTTTTGTAGACCTTTTAGCTCTTGGAACCAGAAGGAAAGTCAATGAGTGACTTTTTGACCTTTGGGACAAAAATTTGTTCAGTAGGTCAAATATGGACTTCTTGTACAGCCATAATATGTAAAAAAAAAAAAAAATTCAAACCTTTTTTAGACCTGTAAGCTACTTATTGGCATCAGAAGGGAAGTCAATAAGTGATTTTTTGACCTTTGGGACAAAAATTTGTTCAGTAGGTCAAATATGGACTTTGTACAGCCATAATATGTATAAAAAAAAAAAAAAAAAAAAAGTTTTAACCTTTTGTAGACCTTTTAGCTACTTATTTAAACCAGAAGGATAGTCAATGAGTGACTTTTTGACCTTTGGAAAAAAAAATTGTTCAGTAGGTCAAATATGGACTTCTTGTATAGCCATAATATGTAAAAAAAAAAATAATAAATAAATAAAAAATAATGTGAACCTTTTTTAGACCTGTAAGCTACTTATTGGAATCAGAAGGGACGTCAATGAGTGACTTTTTGACCTCTGGGACAAAAAATTGTTCAGTAGGTCAAATATGGACTTCTTGTACAGCCATAATATGTAAAAAAATAAAATAAAAAAATTCAAACCTTTTGTAGACCTTTTAGCTACTTATTGGAACCAGAAGGAAAGTCAATGAGTGACTTTTTGACCTTTGGGAAAAAAAATTGTTCAGTAGGTCAAATATGGACTTCTTGTACAGCCATAATATGTAAAAAAAAAAAAAAAAAAAAAATTCAAACCTTTTTTAGACCTGTAAGCTACTTATTGGAATCAGAAGGGAAGTCAATGAGTGACTTTTTGACCTTTGGAAAAAAAATGTGTTCAGTAGGTCAAATATGGACTTTGTACAGCCATAATGTGTAAAAAAAAAAAAAAAAAAAAAAAAAGTTTTAACCTTTTGTAGACCTTTTAGCTACTTATTGGAACCAGAAGGAAAGTCAATGAGTGACTTTTTGACCTTTGGGACAAAAATTTGTTCAGTAGGTCAAATATGGACTTCTTGTACAGCCATAACATGTAATAAAAAAAAAACTTTTTTTTAACCTTTTGTAGACCTTTTAGCTACTGATTGGAACCAAAAGGAAAGTCAATGAGTGACTTTTTGACCTTTGGAAAAAAAAATTGTTCAGTAGGTCAAATATTGACTTTGTACAGCCATAATGTGTAAAAAAAAAAAAAAAAAATTTTACCTTTTAGCTTTTTGTAAAAAAAAAAAAAAAAAAAAAAAAAAAAATTCAAACCTTTTTTAGACCTGTAAGCTACTTATTGGAATCAGAAGGGACGTCAATGAGTGACTTTTTGACTTTTGGGAAAAAAATTTGTTCAGTAGGTCAAATATGGACTTCTTGTACAGCCATAATATGTATAAAAAAATTTTTTTTTCCAAAGGTCAAAAAGTCACTCATTGACTTTCCTTCAGGTTCCAAAAAGTAGCTAAAAGGTCTACAAAAAATAAAGTAGCTAAAAGGAAGACCTTTTAGCTACTTATTGGAATCAGAAGGAAAGTCAATGAGTGACTTTTTGACCTTTGGAAAAAAAATTTGTTCAGTAGGTCAAATATTGACTTTGTACAGCCATAATGTGTAAAAAAAAAAAAATAAAAAAAAAAATTTACCTTTTAGCTTTTTGTAAAAAAAAAAAAAAAAAAAAAAAAAAAATTCAAACCTTTTTTAGACCTGTAAGCTACTTATTGGAATCAGAAGGGACGTCAATGAGTGACTTTTTGACCTCTGGGACAAAAAATTGTTCAGTAGGTCAAATATGGACTTCTTGTACAGCCATAATATGTAAAAAAATAAAATAAAAAAATTCAAACCTTTTGTAGACCTTTTAGCTACTTATTGGAACCAGAAGGAAAGTCAATGAGTGACTTTTTGACCTTTGGGAAAAAAAATTGTTCAGTAGGTCAAATATGGACTTCTTGTACAGCCATAATATGTAAAAAAAAAAAAAAAAAAAATTCAAACCTTTTTTAGACCTGTAAGCTACTTATTGGAATCAGAAGGGAAGTCAATGAGTGACTTTTTGACCTTTGGAAAAAAAATGTGTTCAGTAGGTCAAATATGGACTTTGTACAGCCATAATGTGTAAAAAAAAAAAAAAAAAAAAAAAAGTTTTAACCTTTTGTAGACCTTTTAGCTACTTATTGGAACCAGAAGGAAAGTCAATGAGTGACTTTTTGACCTTTGGGACAAAAATTTGTTCAGTAGGTCAAATATGGACTTCTTGTACAGCCATAACATGTAATAAAAAAAAAACTTTTTTTTAACCTTTTGTAGACCTTTTAGCTACTGATTGGAACCAAAAGGAAAGTCAATGAGTGACTTTTTGACCTTTGGAAAAAAAAATTGTTCAGTAGGTCAAATATTGACTTTGTACAGCCATAATGTGTAAAAAAAAAAAAAAAAATTTTACCTTTTAGCTTTTTGTAAAAAAAAAAAAAAAAAAAAAAAAAAAATTCAAACCTTTTTTAGACCTGTAAGCTACTTATTGGAATCAGAAGGGACGTCAATGAGTGACTTTTGGACTTTTGGGAAAAAAATTTGTTCAGTAGGTCAAATATGGACTTCTTGTACAGCCATAATATGTATAAAAATTTTTTTTTTTCCAAAGGTCAAAAAGTCACTCATTGACTTTCCTTCAGGTTCCAAAAAGTAGCTAAAAGGTCTACAAAAAATAAAGTAGCTAAAAGGAAGACCTTTTAGCTACTTATTGGAATCAGAAGGAAAGTCAATGAGTGACTTTTTGACCTTTGGAAAAAAAATTTGTTCAGTAGGTCAAATATTGACTTTGTACAGCCATAATGTGTAAAAAAAAAAAAAAAAAAAAAAAAAAAATTCAAACCTTTTTTAGACCTGTAAGCTACTTATTGGAATCAGAAGGGACGTCAATGAGTGACTTTTTGACCTCTGGGACAAAAAATTGTTCAGTAGGTCAAATATGGACTTCTTGTACAGCCATAATATGTAAAAAAATAAAATAAAAAAATTCAAACCTTTTGTAGACCTTTTAGCTACTTATTGGAACCAGAAGGAAAGTCAATGAGTGACTTTTTGACCTTTGGGAAAAAAAATTGTTCAGTAGGTCAAATATGGACTTCTTGTACAGCCATAATATGTAAAAAAAAAATAAAAAAAAAAATTCAAACCTTTTTTAGACCTGTAAGCTACTTATTGGAATCAGAAGGGAAGTCAATGAGTGACTTTTTGACCTTTGGAAAAAAAATGTGTTCAGTAGGTCAAATATGGACTTTGTACAGCCATAATGTGTAAAAAAAAAAAAAAAAAAAAAAAAAGTTTTAACCTTTTGTAGACCTTTTAGCTACTTATTGGAACCAGAAGGAAAGTCAATGAGTGACTTTTTGACCTTTGGGACAAAAATTTGTTCAGTAGGTCAAATATGGACTTCTTGTACAGCCATAACATGTAATAAAAAAAAAACTTTTTTTTAACCTTTTGTAGACCTTTTAGCTACTGATTGGAACCAAAAGGAAAGTCAATGAGTGACTTTTTGACCTTTGGAAAAAAAAATTGTTCAGTAGGTCAAATATTGACTTTGTACAGCCATAATGTGTAAAAAAAAAAAAAAAAAAATTTTACCTTTTAGCTTTTTGTAAAAAAAAAAAAAAAAAAAAAAAAAAAAATTCAAACCTTTTTTAGACCTGTAAGCTACTTATTGGAATCAGAAGGGACGTCAATGAGTGACTTTTTGACTTTTGGGAAAAAAATTTGTTCAGTAGGTCAAATATGGACTTCTTGTACAGCCATAATATGTATAAAAAAAAATTTTTTTCCAAAGGTCAAAAAGTCACTCATTGACTTTCCTTCAGGTTCCAAAAAGTAGCTAAAAGGTCTACAAAAAATAAAGTAGCTAAAAGGAAGACCTTTTAGCTACTTATTGGAATCAGAAGGAAAGTCAATGAGTGACTTTTTGACCTTTGGAAAAAAAATTTGTTCAGTAGGTCAAATATTGACTTTGTACAGCCATAATGTGTAAAAAAAATAAAATAAAATAAAAAATTTACCTTTTAGCTTTTTGTAAAAAAAAAAAAAAAAAAAAAAAAAAAAAAATTCAAACCTTTTTTAGACCTGTAAGCTACTTATTGGAATCAGAAGGAAAGTCAATGAGTGACTTTTTGACCTTTGGAAAAAAAATTGTTCAGTAGGTCAAATATGGACTTTGTACAGCCATAATATGTAAAAAAAAAAAAATTGTTTAACCTTTTGTAGACCTTTTAGCTCTTGGAACCAGAAGGAAAGTCAATGAGTGACTTTTTGACCTTTGGGACAAAAATTTGTTCAGTAGGTCAAATATGGACTTCTTGTACAGCCATAATATGTAAAAAAAAAAAAAATTCAAACCTTTTTTAGACCTGTAAGCTACTTATTGGCATCAGAAGGGAAGTCAATGAGTGATTTTTTGACCTTTGGGACAAAAATTTGTTCAGTAGGTCAAATATGGACTTTGTACAGCCATAATATGTATTAAAAAAAAAAAAAAAAAAAAAGTTTTAACCTTTTGTAGACCTTTTGGCTACTTATTTAAACCAGAAGGAAAGTCAATGAGTGACTTTTTGAACTTTGGAAAAAAAAAATTGTTCAGTAGGTGAAATATGGACTTCTTGTACAGCCATAATATGTAAAAAAAAAAATCAAACCCTTTGTAGACCTTTTAGCTACTTTTTGGAACCTGAAGGAAAGTCAATGAGTGACTTTTTGACCTTTGGAAAAAAAATGTGTTCAGTAGGTCAAATATGGACTTTGTACAGCCATAATATGTAAAAAAAAAAAAAAAAAAAAAAAAAAAAAAAAAAAAAGTTTTAACCTTTTGTAGACCTTTTAGCTACTTATTGGAACCAGAAGGAAAGTCAATGAGTGACTTTTTGACCTTTGGGACAAAAATTTGTTCAGTAGGTCAAATATGGACTTCTTGTACAGCCATAACATGTAATAAAAAAAAAAACTTTTTTTTAACCTTTTGTAGACCTTTTAGCTACTGATTGGAACTAAAAGGAAAGTCAATGAGTGACTTTTTGACCTTTGGAAAAAAAAATTGTTCAGTAGGTCAAATATTGACTTTGTACAGCCATAATGTGTAAAAAAAAAAAAAAAAATTTTACCTTTTAGCTTTTTGTAAAAAAAAAAATAAAAAAAAAAAAAATTCAAACCTTTTTTAGACCTGTAAGCTACTTATTGGAATCAGAAGGGACGTCAATGAGTGACTTTTTGACTTTTGGGAAAAAAAATTGTTCAGTAGGTCAAATATGGACTTCTTGTACAGCCATAACATGTAATAAAAAAAAAAAATTTGTTTTAACCTTTTGTAGACCTTTTAGCTACTTATTGGAACCAGAAGGAAAGTCAATGAGTGACTTTTTGACCTTTGGAAAAAAAAATTGTTCAGTAGGTCAAATATGGACTTCTTGTACAGCCATAATATGTATTAAAAAAATTCAAACCCTTTGTAGACCTTTTAGCTACTTTTTGGAACCTGAAGGAAAGTCAATGAGTGACTTTTTGACCTTTGGAAAAAAAATTTTTTTCAGTAGGTCAAATATAGACTTCTTGTACAGCCATAATATATATATATATATATATATATATATATATATATATATATATATATATATATATATATATATATATATATATATATATATATATATATATATATATATATATATATATATATATATATATATATATATATATATATATATATATAAAAATTCAAACCTTTTGTAGACCTTTTAGCTACTTATTGGAACCAGAAGGAAAGTCAATGAGTGACTTTTTGACCTTTGGAAAAAAAATGTGTTCAGTAGGTCAAATATGGACTTTGTACAGCCATAATATGTAAAAAAAATAAAAAATAAATAAAATTCAAACCTTTTGTAGACCTTTTAGCTACTTATTGGAATCAGAAGGAAAGTCAATGAGTGACTTTTTGACCTTTGGAAAAAAAATTTGTTCAGTAGGTCAAATATTGACTTTGTACAGCCATAATGTGTAAAAAAAAAAAAAAAAAAAAAAAAAATTTTACCTTTTAGCTTTTTGTAAAAAAAAAAAAAAAAAAAAAAAAAAAATTCAAACCTTTTTTAGACCTGTAAGCTACTTATTGGAATCAGAAGGGACGTCAATGAGTGACTTTTTGACTTTTGGGAAAAAAATTTGTTCAGTAGGTCAAATATGGACTTCTTGTACAGCCATAACATGTAATAAAAAAAATTAAAAAAATGTTTAAACTTTTGTAGACCTTTTAGCTACTTATTGGAACCAGAAGGAAAGTCAATGAGTGACTTTTTGACCTTTGGAAAAAAAAATTGTTCAGTAGGTCAAATATGGACTTCTTGTACAGCCATAATATGTAAAAAAAAAAAAAAAAAAAAAAAAAGTTTTAACCTTTTGTAGACCTTTTAGCTACTTATTGGAACCAGAAGGAAAGTCAATGAGTGACTTTTTGACCTTTGGGAGACTCAGTCTTTGGGAGACTGAGACTTCTTGTACAGCCATAATATGTAAAAAAATAAAATAAAAAAATTCAAACCTTTTGTAGACCTTTTAGCTACTTATTGGAACCAGAAGGAAAGTCAATGAGTGACTTTTTGACCTTTGGGAAAAAAAATTGTTCAGTAGGTCAAATATGGACTTCTTGTACAGCCATAATATGTAAAAAAAAAAAAAAAAAAATTCAAACCTTTTTTAGACCTGTAAGCTACTTATTGGAATCAGAAGGGAAGTCAATGAGTGACTTTTTGACCTTTGGAAAAAAAATGTGTTCAGTAGGTCAAATATGGACTTTGTACAGCCATAATATGTAAAAAAAAAAAAAAAAAAAAAAAAATTTTTAACCTTTTGTAGACCTTTTAGCTACTTATTGGAACCAGAAGGAAAGTCAATGAGTGACTTTTTGACCTTTGGGACAAAAATTTGTTCAGTAGGTCAAATATGGACTTCTTGTACAGCCATAACATGTAATAAAAAAAAAACTTTTTTTTAACCTTTTGTAGACCTTTTAGCTCTTGGAACCAGAAGGAAAGTCAATGAGTGACTTTTTGACCTTTGGGACAAAAATTTGTTCAGTAGGTCAAATATGGACTTCTTGTACAGCCATAATATGTAAAAAAAAAAAAAAATTCAAACCTTTTTTAGACCTGTAAGCTACTTATTGGCATCAGAAGGGAAGTCAATAAGTGATTTTTTGACCTTTGGGACAAAAATTTGTTCAGTAGGTCAAATATGGACTTTGTACAGCCATAATATGTATTAAAAAAAAAAAAAAAAAAAAAAGTTTTAACCTTTTGTAGACCTTTTAGCTACTTATTTAAACCAGAAGGATAGTCAATGAGTGACTTTTTGACCTTTGGAAAAAAAAATTGTTCAGTAGGTCAAATATGGACTTCTTGTATAGCCATAATATGTAAAAAAAATAAAAAATAAAAAATAATGTGAACCTTTTTTAGACCTGTAAGCTACTTATTGGAATCAGAAGGGACGTCAATGAGTGACTTTTTGACCTCTGGGACAAAAAATTGTTCAGTAGGTCAAATATGGACTTCTTGTACAGCCATAATATGTAAAAAAATAAAATAAAAAAATTCAAACCTTTTGTAGACCTTTTAGCTACTTATTGGAACCAGAAGGAAAGTCAATGAGTGACTTTTTGACCTTTGGGAAAAAAAATTGTTCAGTAGGTCAAATATGGACTTCTTGTACAGCCATAATATGTAAAAAAAAAAAAAAAAAAAAAATTCAAACCTTTTTTAGACCTGTAAGCTACTTATTGGAATCAGAAGGGAAGTCAATGAGTGACTTTTTGACCTTTGGAAAAAAAATGTGTTCAGTAGGTCAAATATGGACTTTGTACAGCCATAATGTGTAAAAAAAAAAAAAAAAAAAAAAAAAGTTTTAACCTTTTGTAGACCTTTTAGCTACTTATTGGAACCAGAAGGAAAGTCAATGAGTGACTTTTTGACCTTTGGGACAAAAATTTGTTCAGTAGGTCAAATATGGACTTCTTGTACAGCCATAACATGTAATAAAAAAAAAACTTTTTTTTAACCTTTTGTAGACCTTTTAGCTACTGATTGGAACCAAAAGGAAAGTCAATGAGTGACTTTTTGACCTTTGGAAAAAAAAATTGTTCAGTAGGTCAAATATTGACTTTGTACAGCCATAATGTATAAAAAAAAAAAAAAAAAATTTTACCTTTTAGCTTTTTGTAAAAAAAAAAAAAAAAAAAAAAAAAAAAAAAAATTCAAACCTTTTTTAGACCTGTAAGCTACTTATTGGAATCAGAAGGGACGTCAATGAGTGACTTTTTGACTTTTGGGAAAAAAATTTGTTCAGTAGGTCAAATATGGACTTCTTGTACAGCCATAATATGTATAAAAAAAATTTTTTTTCCAAAGGTCAAAAAGTCACTCATTGACTTTCCTTCAGGTTCCAAAAAGTAGCTAAAAGGTCTACAAAAAATAAAGTAGCTAAAAGGAAGACCTTTTAGCTACTTATTGGAATCAGAAGGAAAGTCAATGAGTGACTTTTTGACCTTTGGAAAAAAAATTTGTTCAGTAGGTCAAATATTGACTTTGTACAGCCATAATGTGTAAAAAAAAAAAAAAAAAAAAAAAAAATATTTACCTTTTAGCTTTTTGTAAAAAAAAAAAAAAAAAAAAAAAAAAAATTCAAACCTTTTTTAGACCTGTAAGCTACTTATTGGAATCAGAAGGAAAGTCAATGAGTGACTTTTTGACCTTTGGAAAAAAAATTGTTCAGTAGGTCAAATATGGACTTTGTACAGCCATAATATGTAAAAAAAAAAATTGTTTAACCTTTTGTAGACCTTTTAGCTCTTGGAACCAGAAGGAAAGTCAATGAGTGACTTTTTGACCTTTGGGACAAAAATTTGTTCAGTAGGTCAAATATGGACTTCTTGTACAGCCATAATATGTAAAAAAAAAAAAAATTCAAACCTTTTTTAGACCTGTAAGCTACTTATTGGCATCAGAAGGGAAGTCAATGAGTGATTTTTTGACCTTTGGGACAAAAATTTGTTCAGTAGGTCAAATATGGACTTTGTACAGCCATAATATGTATTAAAAAAAAAAAAAAAAAAAAAAGTTTTAACCTTTTGTAGACCTTTTGGCTACTTATTTAAACCAGAAGGAAAGTCAATGAGTGACTTTTTGAACTTTGGAAAAAAAAAATTGTTCAGTAGGTGAAATATGGACTTCTTGTACAGCCATAATATGTAAAAAAAAAAAATCAAACCCTTTGTAGACCTTTTAGCTACTTTTTGGAACCTGAAGGAAAGTCAATGAGTGACTTTTTGACCTTTGGAAAAAAAAAAATTTCAGTAGGTCAAATATAGACTTCTTGTACAGCCATAATATATATATATATATATATATATATATATATATATATATATATATATATATATATATATATATATATATATAAAAAAAAATTCAAACCTTTTTTAGACCTGTAAGCTACTTATTGGAATCAGAAGTGAAGTCAATGAGTCACTTTTTGACCCTTGGAAAAAAAAATTGTTCAATAGGTCAAATATGGACTTCTTGTACAGCCATAATATGTAAAAAAAAAAAAAAAAATTTAAAATCAAACCTTTTAGCTACTTATTGGAACCAGAAGGAAAGTCAATGAGTGACTTTTTGACCTTTGGAAAAAAAATGTGTCCAGTAGGTCAAATATGGACTTTGTACAGCCATAATATGTAAAAAAAAAAAAAAAAAAAAAAATTCAAACCTTTTGTAGACCTTTTAGCTACTTATTGGAACCAGAAGGAAAGTCAATGAGTGACTTTTTGACCTTTGGGACAAAAATTTGTTCAGTAGGTCAAATATGGACTTCTTGTACAGCCATAATATGTAAAAAAAAAAAAAAATCAAACCTTTTTTAGACCTGTAAGCTACTTATTGGCATCAGAAGGGAAGTCAATGAGTGCTTTTTTGACCTTTGGGACAAAAATTTGTTCAGTAGGTCAAATATGGACTTTGTACAGCCATAATATGTATTAAAAAAAAAAAAAAAAAAAAAAAGTTTTAACCTTTTGTAGACCTTTTAGCTACTTATTTAAACCAGAAGGATAGTCAATGAGTGACTTTTTGACCTTTGGAAAAAAAAATTGTTCAGTAGGTCAAATATGGACTTCTTGTATAGCCAAAATATGTAAAAAAAAATAAAAATAAAATAAAAAATAATGTAAACCTTTTTTAGACCTGTAAGCTACTTATTGGAATCAGAAGGGACGTCAATGAGTGACTTTTTGACCTCTGGGACAAAAAATTGTTCAGTAGGTCAAATATGGACTTCTTGTACAGCCATAATATGTAAAAAAATAAAATAAAAAAATCAATCCTTTTGTAGACCTGTAAGCTACTTATTGGAATCAGAAGGGAAGTCAATGAGTGACTTTTTGACCTTTGAAAAAAATTCTTCAGTAGGTCAAACATGGACTTCTTGTACAGCCATAATATGTAAAAAAAAAAAAAAAAATTTTAAATTCAAACCTTTTGTAGACCTTTTAGCTACTTATTGGAACCAGAAGGAAAGTCAATGAGTGACTTTTTGACCTTTGGAAAAAAAAATTGTTCAGTAGGTCAAATATGGACTTCTTGTACAGCCATAACATGTAATAAAAAAAAAAAACTTTTTTTTAACCTTTTGTAGACCTTTTAGCTACTGATTGGAACCTAAAGGAAAGTCAATGAGTGACTTTTTGACCTTTGGAAAAAAAATTTGTTCAGTAGGTCAAATATTGACTTTGTACAGCCATAATGTGTAAAAAAAAAATTCAAACCCTTTGTAGACCTTTTAGCTACTTTTTGGAACCTGAAGGAAAGTCAATGAGTGACTTTTTGACATTTGGAAAAAAAAAATTTTTCAGTAGGTCAAATATAGACTTCTTGTACAGCCATAATATATATATATATATATATATATATATATATATATATATATATATATATATATATATATATATATATATATATATATATATATATAAAAATTCAAACCTTTTGTAGACCTTTTAGCTACTTATTGGAACCAGAAGGAAAGTCAATGAGTGACTTTTTGACCTTTGGAAAAAAAATTTGTTCAGTAGGTCAAATATGGACTTTGTACAGCCATAATATGTAAAAAAAAATTAAAAAAATAAAATTCAAACCTTTTGTAGACCTTTTAGCTACTTATTGGAATCAGAAGGAAAGTCAATGAGTGACTTTTTGACCTTTGGAAAAAAAATTTGTTCAGTAGGTCAAATATTGACTTTGTACAGCCATAATGTGTAAAAAAAAAAAAAAAAAAAAAAAAAAAATTTACCTTTTAGCTTTTTGTAAAAAAAAAAAAAAAAAAAAAAAAAAAATTCAAACCTTTTTTAGACCTGTAAGCTACTTATTGGAATCAGAAGGAAAGTCAATGAGTGACTTTTTGACCTTTGGAAAAAAAATTGTTCAGTAGGTCAAATATGGACTTTGTACAGCCATAATATGTAAAAAAAAAAAAATTGTTTAACCTTTTGTAGACCTTTTAGCTCTTGGAACCAGAAGGAAAGTCAATGAGTGACTTTTTGACCTTTGGGACAAAAATTTGTTCAGTAGGTCAAATATGGACTTCTTGTACAGCCATAATATGTAAAAAAAAAAAAAATTCAAACCTTTTTTAGACCTGTAAGCTACTTATTGGCATCAGAAGGGAAGTCAATGAGTGATTTTTTGACCTTTGGGACAAAAATTTGTTCAGTAGGTCAAATATGGACTTTGTACAGCCATAATATGTATTAAAAAAAAAAAAAAAAAAAAAAAGTTTTAACCTTTTGTAGACCTTTTAGCTACTTATTTAAACCAGAAGGATAGTCAATGAGTGACTTTTTGACCTTTGGAAAAAAAAATTGTTCAGTAGGTCAAATATGGACTTCTTGTATAGCCAAAATATGTAAAAAAAAATAAAAATAAAATAAAAAATAATGTAAACCTTTTTTAGACCTGTAAGCTACTTATTGGAATCAGAAGGGACGTCAATGAGTGACTTTTTGACCTCTGGGACAAAAAATTGTTCAGTAGGTCAAATATGGACTTCTTGTACAGCCATAATATGTAAAAAAATAAAATAAAAAAATCAATCCTTTTGTAGACCTGTAAGCTACTAATTGGAATCAGAAGGGAAGTCAATGAGTGACTTTTTGACCTTTGAAAAAAATTCTTCAGTAGGTCAAACATGGACTTCTTGTACAGCCATAATATGTAAAAAAAAAAAAAAAACTTTTTAAATTCAAACCTTTTGTAGACCTTTTAGCTACTTATTGGAACCAGAAGGAAAGTCAATGAGTGACTTTTTGACCTTTGGAAAAAAAAATTGTTCAGTAGGTCAAATATGGACTTCTTGTACAGCCATAACATGTAATAAAAAAAAAAAACTTTTTTTTAACCTTTTGTAGACCTTTTAGCTACTGATTGGAACCTAAAGGAAAGTCAATGAGTGACTTTTTGACCTTTGGAAAAAAAATTTGTTCAGTAGGTCAAATATTGACTTTGTACAGCCATAATGTGTAAAAAAAAAATTCAAACCCTTTGTAGACCTTTTAGCTACTTTTTGGAACCTGAAGGAAAGTCAATGAGTGACTTTTTGACATTTGGAAAAAAAAATTTTTTCAGTAGGTCAAATATAGACTTCTTGTACAGCCATAATATATATATATATATATATATATATATATATATATATATATATATATATATATATATATATATATATATATATATATATATATATATATATATATATATATATATATATATATATATAAAAATTCAAACCTTTTGTAGACCTTTTAGCTACTTATTGGAACCAGAAGGAAAGTCAATGAGTGACTTTTTGACCTTTGGAAAAAAAATTTGTTCAGTAGGTCAAATATGGACTTTGTACAGCCATAATATGTAAAAAATAAAATAAAAAAATAAAATTCAAACCTTTTGTAGACCTTTTAGCTACTTATTGGAATCAGAAGGAAAGTCAATGAGTGACTTTTTGACCTTTGGAAAAAAAATTTGTTCAGTAGGTCAAATATTGACTTTGTACAGCCATAATGTGTAAAAAAAAAAAAAAAAAAAAAAAAATTTTCCTTTTAGCTTTTGTAAAAAAAAAAAAAAAAAAAAAAAAAAAAATTCAAACCTTTTTTAGACCTGTAAGCTACTTATTGGAATCAGAAGGAAAGTCAATGAGTGACTTTTTGGCCTTTGGAAAAAAAATTGTTCAGTAGGTCAAATATGGACTTTGTACAGCCATAATATGTAAAAAAAAAAAAATTGTTTAACCTTTTGTAGACCTTTTAGCTCTTGGAACCAGAAGGAAAGTCAATGAGTGACTTTTTGACCTTTGGGACAAAAATTTGTTCAGTAGGTCAAATATGGACTTCTTGTACAGCCATAATATGTAAAAAAAAAAAAATTCAAACCTTTTTTAGACCTGTAAGCTACTTATTGGCATCAGAAGGGAAGTCAATGAGTGATTTTTTGACCTTTGGGACAAAAATTTGTTCAGTAGGTCAAATATGGACTTTGTACAGCCATAATATGTATTAAAAAAAAAAAAAAAAAAAAAAAGTTTTAACCTTTTGTAGACCTTTTAGCTACTTATTTAAACCAGAAGGATAGTCAATGAGTGACTTTTTGACCTTTGGAAAAAAAAATTGTTCAGTAGGTCAAATATGGACTTCTTGTACAGCCATAATATGTAAAAAAATAAAATAAAAAAATCAATCCTTTTGTAGACCTGTAAGCTACTAATTGGAATCAGAAGGGAAGTCAATGAGTGACTTTTTGACCTTTGAAAAAAATTCTTCAGTAGGTCAAACATGGACTTCTTGTACAGCCATAATATGTAAAAAAAAAAAAAAAAAATTTTAAATTCAAACCTTTTGTAGACCTTTTAGCTACTTATTGGAACCAGAAGGAAAGTCAATGAGTGACTTTTTGACCTTTGGAAAAAAAAATTGTTCAGTAGGTCAAATATGGACTTCTTGTACAGCCATAACATGTAATAAAAAAAAAAAACTTTTTTTTAACCTTTTGTAGACCTTTTAGCTACTGATTGGAACCTAAAGGAAAGTCAATGAGTGACTTTTTGACCTTTGGAAAAAAAATTTGTTCAGTAGGTCAAATATTGACTTTGTACAGCCATAATGTGTAAAAAAAAAATTCAAACCCTTTGTAGACCTTTTAGCTACTTTTTGGAACCTGAAGGAAAGTCAATGAGTGACTTTTTGACATTTGGAAAAAAAAATTTTTTCAGTAGGTCAAATATAGACTTTGTACAGCCATAATATGTAAAAAAAAATTAAAAAAATAAAATTCAAACCTTTTGTAGACCTTTTAGCTACTTATTGGAATCAGAAGGAAAGTCAATGAGTGACTTTTTGACCTTTGGAAAAAAAATTTGTTCAGTAGGTCAAATATTGACTTTGTACAGCCATAATGTGTAAAAAAAAAAAAAAAAAAAAAAAATTTACCTTTTAGCTTTTTGTAAAAAAAAAAAAAAAAAAAAAAAAAAAATTCAAACCTTTTTTAGACCTGTAAGCTACTTATTGGAATCAGAAGGAAAGTCAATGAGTGACTTTTTGACCTTTGGAAAAAAAATTGTTCAGTAGGTCAAATATGGACTTTGTACAGCCATAATATGTAAAAAAAAAAAAATTGTTTAACCTTTTGTAGACCTGTAAGCTACTTATTGGAATCAGAAGGGACGTCAATGAGTGACTTTTTGACCTCTGGGACAAAAAATTGTTCAGTAGGTCAAATATGGACTTCTTGTACAGCCATAATATGTAAAAAAATAAAATAAAAAAATCAATCCTTTTGTAGACCTGTAAGCTACTAATTGGAATCAGAAGTAAAGTCAATGAGTGACTTTTTGACCTTTGAAAAAAATTCTTCAGTAGGTCAAACATGGACTTCTTGTACAGCCATAATATGTAAAAAAAAACAAAACAAAAAAACAATTCAAACCTTTTTTAGACCTGTAAGCTACTTATTGGAATCAGAAGGGAAGTCAATGAGTGACTTTTTGACCTTTTGAAAAAAAAATTGTTCAATAGGTCAAATATGGACTTCTTGTACAGACATAATATGTAAAAAAAAAAAAAAAAATTTTAATTCAAACCTTTTGTAGACCTTTTAGCTACTTATTGGAACCAGAAGGAAAGTCAATGAGTGACTTTTTGACCTTTGGAAAAAAAAATTGTTCAGTAGGTCAAATATGGACTTCTTGTACAGCCATAATATGTAAAAAAAATTAAAAAAAAATTCAAACCTTTTGTAGACCTTTTAGCTACTTATTGGAACCAGAAGGAAAGTCAATGAGTGACTTTTTGACCTTTGGAAAAAAAATGTGTTCAGTAGGTCAAATATGGACTTTGTACAGCCATAATATGTAAAAAAAAAAAAAAAAAAAAAAAGTTTTAACCTTTTGTAGACCTTTTAGCTACTTATTGGAACCAGAAGGAAAGTCAATGAGTGACTTTTTGACCTTTGGGACAAAAATTTGTTCAGTAGGTCAAATATGGACTTCTTGTACAGCCATAACATGTAATAAAAAAAAAAAAATTTTTTTTTAACCTTTTGTAGACCTTTTAGCTACTGATTGGAACCTAAAGGAAAGTCAATGAGTGACTTTTTGACCTTTGGAAAAAAAATTTGTTCAGTAGGTCAAATATTGACTTTGTACAGCCATAATGTGTAAAAAAAAAATTCAAACCCTTTGTAGACCTTTTAGCTACTTTTTGGAACCTGAAGGAAAGTCAATGAGTGACTTTTTGACATTTGGAAAAAAAATTTTTTTCAGTAGGTCAAATATAGACTTCTTGTACAGCCATAATATATATATATATATATATATATATATATATATATATATATATATATATATATATATATAAATTCAAACCTTTTGTAGACCTTTTAGCTACTTATTGGAACCAGAAGGAAAGTCAATGAGTGACTTTTTGACCTTTGGAAAAAAAAATTGTTCAGTAGGTCAAATATGGACTTTGTACAGCCATAATATGTAAAAAAAAATTAAAAAAAATAAAATTCAAACCTTTTGTAGACCTTTTAGCTACTTATTGGAATCAGAAGGAAAGTCAATGAGTGACTTTTTGACCTTTGGAAAAAAAATTTGTTCAGTAGGTCAAATATTGACTTTGTACAGCCATAATGTGTAAAAAAAAAAATAAAAAAAAAAAAAAATAAAAAAAAATTTACCTTTTAGCTTTTTGTAAAAAAAAAAAAAAAAAAAAAAAAAAAATTCAAACCTTTTTTAGACCTGTAAGCTACTTATTGGAATCAGAAGGAAAGTCAATGAGTGACTTTTTGACCTTTGGAAAAAAAATTGTTCAGTAGGTCAAATATGGACTTTGTACAGCCATAATATGTAAAAAAAAAAAAATTGTTTAACCTTTTGTAGACCTTTTAGCTCTTGGAACCAGAAGGAAAGTCAATGAGTGACTTTTTGACCTTTGGGACAAAAATTTGTTCAGTAGGTCAAATATGGACTTCTTGTACAGCCATAATATGTAAAAAAAAAAAAAAATTCAAACCTTTTTTAGACCTGTAAGCTACTTATTGGCATCAGAAGGGAAGTCAATGAGTGATTTTTTGACCTTTGGGACAAAAATTTGTTCAGTAGGTCAAATATGGACTTTGTACAGCCATAATATGTATAATAAAAAATAATAAAAAAAAAAGTTTTAACCTTTTGTAGACCTTTTAGCTACTTATTTAAACCAGAAGGATAGTCAATGAGTGACTTTTTGACCTTTGGAAAAAAAAATTGTTCAGTAGGTCAAATATGGACTTCTTGTATAGCCAAAATATGTAAAAAAAAAAATAAAAATAAAATAAAAAATAATGTAAACCTTTTTTAGACCTGTAAGCTACTTATTGGAATCAGAAGGGACGTCAATGAGTGACTTTTTGACCTCTGGGACAAAAAATTGTTCAGTAGGTCAAATATGGACTTCTTGTACAGCCATAATATGTAAAAAAATAAAATAAAAAAATCAATCCTTTTGTAGACCTTTTAGCTACTTATTGGAACCAGAAGTAAAGTCAATGAGTGACTTTTTGACCTTTGAAAAAAATTCTTCAGTAGGTCAAACATGGACTTCTTGTACAGCCATAATATGTAAAAAAAAAAAACAAAAAAAAAACAATTCAAACCTTTTTTAGACCTGTAAGCTACTTATTGGAATCAGAAGGGAAGTCAATGAGTGACTTTTTGACCTTTTGAAAAAAAAATTGTTCAATAGGTCAAATATGGACTTCTTGTACAGATATAATATGTAAAAAAAAAAAAAAATTTAAATTCAAACCTTTTGTAGACCTTTTAGCTACTTATTGGAACCAGAAGGAAAGTCAATGAGTGACTTTTTGACCTTTGGAAAAAAAAATTGTTCAGTAGGTCAAATATGGACTTCTTGTACAGCCATAATATGTAAAAAAAATTAAAAAAAAAATTCAAACCTTTTGTAGACCTTTTAGCTACTTATTGGAACCAGAAGGAAAGTCAATGAGTGACTTCTTGACCTTTGGAAAAAAAAATTGTTCAGTAGGTCAAATATTGACTTTGTACAGCCATAATGTGTAAAAAAAAAAAAAAAAAAAAATTTTAACTTTTAGATTTTGTAAAAAAAAAAAAAAAAAAAGAAAAAAATTAAATCCTTTTTTAGACCTGTAAGCTACTTATTGGAATCAGAAGGGACGTCAATGAGTGACTTTTTGACTTTTGGGAAAAAAATTGGTTCAGTAGGTCAAATATGGACTTCTTGTACAGCCATAACATGTAATAAAAAAAATAAAAAAATGTTTTAACCTTTTGTAGACCTTTTAGCTACTTATTGGAACCAGAAGGAAAGTCAATGAGTGACTTTTCGACCTTTGGAAAAAAAAATTGTTCAGTAGGTCAAATATGGACTTCTTATACAGCCATAATATGTAAAAAAAAAAAAAAAATTTTTTAAAAATTCAAACCTTTTGTAGACCTTTTAGCTACTTATTGGAACCAGAAGGAAAGTCAATGAGTGACTTTTTGACCTTTGGAAAAAAAATGTGTTCAGTAGGTCAAATATGGACTTTGTACAGCCATAATATGTAAAAAAATAAAAATAAAATAAAATTCAAACCTTTTGTAGACCTTTTAGCTACTTATTGGAACCAGAAGGAAAGTCAATGAGTGACTTTTTGACCTTTGGAAAAAAAATTTGTTCAGTAGGTCAAATATGGACTTTGTACAGCCATAATATGTAAAAAAAAATAAAAAAATAAAATTCAAAACCTTTTGTAGACCTTTTAGCTACTTATTGGAACCAGAAGGAAAGTCAATGAGTGACTTTTTGACCTTTGGAAAAAAAAATTGTTCAGTAGGTCAAATATGGACTTCTTTACATTTCACTGCCAGTTGTATATTGTGTATATAACTGTGTATGTGACAAATAAAACTCTTGAAATCTTGAATCTTGTACAGCCATAATATATATAAAAAAATAAACAAAAAAATTCAAACCTTTTTTAGACCTTTAAGTTACTTATTGGAACCAGAAGTAAAGTCAATGAGTGACTTTTTGAATTTTTAGAATTTTTTTTAAATATATATTATGGCTGTACAAGAAGTCGATATTTGACCTACTGAACAATTTTTTTTTTCCAAAGGTCAAAAAAAAATTGTTCAGTGGGTCAAATATTGACTTTGTACAGCCATAATGTGTAAAAAAAAAAAAAAAAAAAAAAAAAAATGTTTTACCTTTTAGCTTTTTGTAAAAAAAAAAAAAAAAAAAAAAAAATTCAAACCTTTTTGTAGACCTTTTAGCTACTTATTGGAACCAGAAGTAAAGTCAATGAGTGACTTTTTGACCTTTGGAAAAAAAAATTGTTCAATAGGTCAAATATGGACTTCTTGTACAGCCATAATATGTAAAAAAAAATTTAAAAAAAAAATTCAAACCTTTTGTAGACCTTTTAGCTACTTATTGGAACCAGAAGGAAAGTCAATGAGTGACTTTTTGACCTTTGGAAAAGAAAATTGTTCAGTGGGTCAAATATTGACTTTGTAAAGCCCTGATGTGTAAAAAAAAAAAAAAAAAAAAAAAAAAATTTTTTTTTACCTTTTAGCTTTTTGTAAAAAAAAAAAAAAAAAAAAATCAAACCTTTTGTAGACCTTTTAGCTACGTATTGGAACCAGAAGGAAAGTCAATGAGTGACGTTTTGACCTTTGGAAAAAAAATTGTTCAATAGGTCAAATGTGGACTTCTTGTACAGCCATAATATGTAAAAAAAAAATTTGTAAAAAAATTCAAACCTTTTGTAGACCTTTTAGCTACTTATTGGAACCAGAAGGAAAGTCAATGAGTGACTTTTTGACCTTTGGAAAAAAAATGTGTTCAGTAGGTCAAATATGGACTTTGTACAGCCATAATATGTAAAAAAAAAAAAAAAAAAAAAAGTTTTAACCTTTTGTAGACCTTTTAGCTACTTATTTAAACCAGAAGGAAAGTTAATGAGTGACTTTTTGACCTTTGGAAAAAAAATGTGTTCAGTAGGTCAAATATGGACTTTGTACAGCCATAATATGTAAAAAAAAAAAAAAAAAAAAAAAAAGTTTTAACCTTTTGTAGACCTTTTGGCTACTTATTTAAACCAGAAGGAAAGTCAATGAGTGACTTTTTGAACTTTGGAAAAAAAAAATTGTTCAGTAGGTCAAATATGGACTTCTTGTACAGCCATAATATGTAAAAAAAAAAATCAAACCCTTTGTAGACCTTTTAGCTACTTTTTGGAACCTGAAGGAAAGTCAATGAGTGACTTTTTGACCTTTGGAAAAAAAAAAATTTCAGTAGGTCAAATATAGACTTCTTGTACAGCCATAATATATATATATATATATATATATATATATATATATATATATATATATATATATATATATATATATATATATATATATATATATATATATATAAAAAAAATTCAAACCTTTTTTAGACCTGTAAGCTACTTATTGGAATCAGAAGTGAAGTCAATGAGTCACTTTTTGACCCTTGGAAAAAAAATTTGTTCAATAGGTCAAATATGGACTTCTTGTACAGCCATAATATGTAAAAAAAAAAAAAAATTTAAAATCAAACCTTTTAGCTACTTATTGGAACCAGAAGGAAAGTCAATGAGTGACTTTTTGACCTTTGGAAAAAAAATGTGTCCAGTAGGTCAAATATGGACTTTGTACAGCCATAATATGTAAAAAAAAAAAAAAAAAAAATTCAAACCTTTTGTAGACCTTTTAGATACTTATTGGAACCAGAAGGAAAGTCAATGAGTGACTTTTTGACCTTTGGAAAAAAAAATTGTTCAGTAGGTCAAATATGGACTTCTTGTACAGCCATAATATGTAAAAAAAAAAAAATTCAAACCTTTTTTAGACCTGTAAGCTACTTATTGCATACAGAAGGGAAGTCAATGAGTGACTTTTTGACCTTTGGAAAAAAAATGTGTTCAGTAGGTCAAATATGGACTTTGTACAGCCATAATATGTAAAAAAAAAAAAAAAAAAAAAAAAGTTTGAACCTTTTGTAGACCTTTTAGCTACTTATTGGAACCAGAAGGAAAGTCAATGAGTGACTTTTTGACCTTTGGGACAAAAATTTGTTCAGTAGGTCAAATATGGACTTCTTGTACAGCCATAACATGTAATAAAAAAAAAAAAACTTTTTTTTAACCTTTTGTAGACCTTTTAGCTACTGATTGGAACCTAAAGGAAAGTCAATGAGTGACTTTTTGACCTTTGGAAAAAAAAAATGTTCAGTAGGTCAAATATTGACTTTGTACAGCCATAATGTGTAAAAAAAAAAAAAAAAAAAAAAAAATAAAAAAAAAATTTACCTTTTAGCTTTTTGTAAAAAAAAAAAAAAAAAAAAAAAAAAATTCAAACCTTTTTTAGACCTGTAAGCTACTTATTGGAATCAGAAGGAAAGTCAATGAGTGACTTTTTGACCTTTGGAAAAAAAATTGTTCAGTAGGTCAAATATGGACTTTGTACAGCCATAATATGTAAAAAAAAAAAAAATTGTTTAACCTTTTGTAGACCTTTTAGCTCTTGGAACCAGAAGGAAAGTCAATGAGTGACTTTTTGACCTTTGGGACAAAAATTTGTTCAGTAGGTCAAATATGGACTTCTTGTACAGCCATAATATGTAAAAAAAAAAACAATTCAAACCTTTTTTAGACCTGTAAGCTACTTATTGGCATCAGAAGGGAAGTCAATGAGTGATTTTTTGACCTTTGGGACAAAAATTTGTTCAGTAGGTCAAATATGGACTTTGTACAGCCATAATATGTATAAAAAAAAAAAATAAAAAAAAAAGTTTTAACCTTTTGTAGACCTTTTAGCTACTTATTTAAACCAGAAGGATAGTCAATGAGTGACTTTTTGACCTTTGGAAAAAAAAATTGTTCAGTAGGTCAAATATGGACTTCTTGTATAGCCAAAATATGTAAAAAAAAAAAAAAATAAAATAAAAAATAATGTAAACCTTTTTTAGACCTGTAAGCTACTTATTGGAATCAGAAGGGACGTCAATGAGTGACTTTTTGACCTCTGGGACAAAAAATTGTTCAGTAGGTCAAATATGGACTTCTTGTACAGCCATAATATGTAAAAAAATAAAATAAAAAAATCAATCCTTTTGTAGACCTTTTAGCTACTTATTGGAACCAGAAGTAAAGTCAATGAGTGACTTTTTGACCTTTGAAAAAAATTCTTCAGTAGGTCAAACATGGACTTCTTGTACAGCCATAATATGTAAAAAAAAAAAAAAAAAAAAAAACAATTCAAACCTTTTTTAGACCTGTAAGCTACTTATTGGAATCAGAAGGGAAGTCAATGAGTGACTTTTTGACCTTTTGAAAAAAAAATTGTTCAATAGGTCAAATATGGACTTCTTGTACAGATATAATATGTAAAAAAAAAAAAAAATTTAAATTCAAACCTTTTGTAGACCTTTTAGCTACTTATTGGAACCAGAAGGAAAGTCAATGAGTGACTTTTTGAATTTTTAGAATTTTTTTTTAAATATATATTATGGCTGTACAAGAAGTCGATATTTGACCTACTGAACAATTTTTTTTTTCCAAAGGTCAAAAAAAAATTGTTCAGTGGGTCAAATATTGACTTTGTACAGCCATAATGTGTAAAAAAAAAAAAAAAAAAAAAAAAAAATGTTTTACCTTTTAGCTTTTTGTAAAAAAAAAAAAAAAAAAAAAAAAAATTCAAACCTTTTTGTAGACCTTTTAGCTACTTATTGGAACCAGAAGTAAAGTCAATGAGTGACTTTTTGACCTTTGGAAAAAAAAATTGTTCAATAGGTCAAATATGGACTTCTTGTACAGCCATAATATGTAAAAAAAAATTTAAAAAAAAAATTCAAACCTTTTGTAGACCTTTTAGCTACTTATTGGAACCAGAAGGAAAGTCAATGAGTGACTTTTTGACCTTTGGAAAAGAAAATTGTTCAGTGGGTCAAATATTGACTTTGTAAAGCCCTGATGTGTAAAAAAAAAAAAAAAAAAAAAAAAAAATTTTTTTTTACCTTTTAGCTTTTTGTAAAAAAAAAAAAAAAAAAAAATCAAACCTTTTGTAGACCTTTTAGCTACGTATTGGAACCAGAAGGAAAGTCAATGAGTGACGTTTTGACCTTTGGAAAAAAAATTGTTCAATAGGTCAAATGTGGACTTCTTGTACAGCCATAATATGTAAAAAAAAAATTTGTAAAAAAATTCAAACCTTTTGTAGACCTTTTAGCTACTTATTGGAACCAGAAGGAAAGTCAATGAGTGACTTTTTGACCTTTGGAAAAAAAATGTGTTCAGTAGGTCAAATATGGACTTTGTACAGCCATAATATGTAAAAAAAAAAAAAAAAAAAAAAAAGTTTTAACCTTTTGTAGACCTTTTAGCTACTTATTTAAACCAGAAGGAAAGTTAATGAGTGACTTTTTGACCTTTGGAAAAAAAATGTGTTCAGTAGGTCAAATATGGACTTTGTACAGCCATAATATGTAAAAAAAAAAAAAAAAAAAAAAAAAGTTTTAACCTTTTGTAGACCTTTTGGCTACTTATTTAAACCAGAAGGAAAGTCAATGAGTGACTTTTTGAACTTTGGAAAAAAAAAATTGTTCAGTAGGTCAAATATGGACTTCTTGTACAGCCATAATATGTAAAAAAAAAAATCAAACCCTTTGTAGACCTTTTAGCTACTTTTTGGAACCTGAAGGAAAGTCAATGAGTGACTTTTTGACCTTTGGAAAAAAAAAAATTTCAGTAGGTCAAATATAGACTTCTTGTACAGCCATAATATATATATATATATATATATATATATATATATATATATATATATATATATATATATATATATATATATATATATAAAAAAAATTCAAACCTTTTTTAGACCTGTAAGCTACTTATTGGAATCAGAAGTGAAGTCAATGAGTCACTTTTTGACCCTTGGAAAAAAAATTTGTTCAATAGGTCAAATATGGACTTCTTGTACAGCCATAATATGTAAAAAAAAAAAAAAATTTAAAATCAAACCTTTTAGCTACTTATTGGAACCAGAAGGAAAGTCAATGAGTGACTTTTTGACCTTTGGAAAAAAAATGTGTCCAGTAGGTCAAATATGGACTTTGTACAGCCATAATATGTAAAAAAAAAAAAAAAAAAAAATTCAAACCTTTTGTAGACCTTTTAGATACTTATTGGAACCAGAAGGAAAGTCAATGAGTGACTTTTTGACCTTTGGAAAAAAAAATTGTTCAGTAGGTCAAATATGGACTTCTTGTACAGCCATAATATGTAAAAAAAAAAAAATTCAAACCTTTTTTAGACCTGTAAGCTACTTATTGCATACAGAAGGGAAGTCAATGAGTGACTTTTTGACCTTTGGAAAAAAAATGTGTTCAGTAGGTCAAATATGGACTTTGTACAGCCATAATATGTAAAAAAAAAAAAAAAAAAAAAAAAGTTTGAACCTTTTGTAGACCTTTTAGCTACTTATTGGAACCAGAAGGAAAGTCAATGAGTGACTTTTTGACCTTTGGGACAAAAATTTGTTCAGTAGGTCAAATATGGACTTCTTGTACAGCCATAACATGTAATAAAAAAAAAAAAACTTTTTTTTAACCTTTTGTAGACCTTTTAGCTACTGATTGGAACCTAAAGGAAAGTCAATGAGTGACTTTTTGACCTTTGGAAAAAAAAAATGTTCAGTAGGTCAAATATTGACTTTGTACAGCCATAATGTGTAAAAAAAAAAAAAAAAAAAAAAAAATAAAAAAAAAATTTACCTTTTAGCTTTTTGTAAAAAAAAAAAAAAAAAAAAAAAAAAAATTCAAACCTTTTTTAGACCTGTAAGCTACTTATTGGAATCAGAAGGAAAGTCAATGAGTGACTTTTTGACCTTTGGAAAAAAAATTGTTCAGTAGGTCAAATATGGACTTTGTACAGCCATAATATGTAAAAAAAAAAAAAATTGTTTAACCTTTTGTAGACCTTTTAGCTCTTGGAACCAGAAGGAAAGTCAATGAGTGACTTTTTGACCTTTGGGACAAAAATTTGTTCAGTAGGTCAAATATGGACTTCTTGTACAGCCATAATATGTAAAAAAAAAAACAATTCAAACCTTTTTTAGACCTGTAAGCTACTTATTGGCATCAGAAGGGAAGTCAATGAGTGATTTTTTGACCTTTGGGACAAAAATTTGTTCAGTAGGTCAAATATGGACTTTGTACAGCCATAATATGTATAAAAAAAAAAAATAAAAAAAAAAGTTTTAACCTTTTGTAGACCTTTTAGCTACTTATTTAAACCAGAAGGATAGTCAATGAGTGACTTTTTGACCTTTGGAAAAAAAAATTGTTCAGTAGGTCAAATATGGACTTCTTGTATAGCCAAAATATGTAAAAAAAAAAAAAAATAAAATAAAAAATAATGTAAACCTTTTTTAGACCTGTAAGCTACTTATTGGAATCAGAAGGGACGTCAATGAGTGACTTTTTGACCTCTGGGACAAAAAATTGTTCAGTAGGTCAAATATGGACTTCTTGTACAGCCATAATATGTAAAAAAATAAAATAAAAAAATCAATCCTTTTGTAGACCTTTTAGCTACTTATTGGAACCAGAAGTAAAGTCAATGAGTGACTTTTTGACCTTTGAAAAAAATTCTTCAGTAGGTCAAACATGGACTTCTTGTACAGCCATAATATGTAAAAAAAAAAAAAAAAAAAAAAACAATTCAAACCTTTTTTAGACCTGTAAGCTACTTATTGGAATCAGAAGGGAAGTCAATGAGTGACTTTTTGACCTTTTGAAAAAAAAATTGTTCAATAGGTCAAATATGGACTTCTTGTACAGATATAATATGTAAAAAAAAAAAAAAATTTAAATTCAAACCTTTTGTAGACCTTTTAGCTACTTATTGGAACCAGAAGGAAAGTCAATGAGTGACTTTTTGAATTTTTAGAATTTTTTTTTAAATATATATTATGGCTGTACAAGAAGTCGATATTTGACCTACTGAACAATTTTTTTTTTCCAAAGGTCAAAAAAAAATTGTTCAGTGGGTCAAATATTGACTTTGTACAGCCATAATGTGTAAAAAAAAAAAAAAAAAAAAAAAAAAATGTTTTACCTTTTAGCTTTTTGTAAAAAAAAAAAAAAAAAAAAAAAAAATTCAAACCTTTTTGTAGACCTTTTAGCTACTTATTGGAACCAGAAGTAAAGTCAATGAGTGACTTTTTGACCTTTGGAAAAAAAAATTGTTCAATAGGTCAAATATGGACTTCTTGTACAGCCATAATATGTAAAAAAAAATTTAAAAAAAAAATTCAAACCTTTTGTAGACCTTTTAGCTACTTATTGGAACCAGAAGGAAAGTCAATGAGTGACTTTTTGACCTTTGGAAAAGAAAATTGTTCAGTGGGTCAAATATTGACTTTGTAAAGCCCTGATGTGTAAAAAAAAAAAAAAAAAAAAAAAAAAATTTTTTTTTACCTTTTAGCTTTTTGTAAAAAAAAAAAAAAAAAAAAATCAAACCTTTTGTAGACCTTTTAGCTACGTATTGGAACCAGAAGGAAAGTCAATGAGTGACGTTTTGACCTTTGGAAAAAAAATTGTTCAATAGGTCAAATGTGGACTTCTTGTACAGCCATAATATGTAAAAAAAAAATTTGTAAAAAAATTCAAACCTTTTGTAGACCTTTTAGCTACTTATTGGAACCAGAAGGAAAGTCAATGAGTGACTTTTTGACCTTTGGAAAAAAAATGTGTTCAGTAGGTCAAATATGGACTTTGTACAGCCATAATATGTAAAAAAAAAAAAAAAAAAAAAAAAGTTTTAACCTTTTGTAGACCTTTTAGCTACTTATTTAAACCAGAAGGAAAGTTAATGAGTGACTTTTTGACCTTTGGAAAAAAAATGTGTTCAGTAGGTCAAATATGGACTTTGTACAGCCATAATATGTAAAAAAAAAAAAAAAAAAAAAAAAAGTTTTAACCTTTTGTAGACCTTTTGGCTACTTATTTAAACCAGAAGGAAAGTCAATGAGTGACTTTTTGAACTTTGGAAAAAAAAAATTGTTCAGTAGGTCAAATATGGACTTCTTGTACAGCCATAATATGTAAAAAAAAAAATCAAACCCTTTGTAGACCTTTTAGCTACTTTTTGGAACCTGAAGGAAAGTCAATGAGTGACTTTTTGACCTTTGGAAAAAAAAAAATTTCAGTAGGTCAAATATAGACTTCTTGTACAGCCATAATATATATATATATATATATATATATATATATATATATATATATATATATATATATATATATATATATATATATATATATATAAAAAAAATTCAAACCTTTTTTAGACCTGTAAGCTACTTATTGGAATCAGAAGTGAAGTCAATGAGTCACTTTTTGACCCTTGGAAAAAAAAATTGTTCAATAGGTCAAATATGGACTTCTTGTACAGCCATAATATGTAAAAAAAAAAAAAAATTTAAAATCAAACCTTTTAGCTACTTATTGGAACCAGAAGGAAAGTCAATGAGTGACTTTTTGACCTTTGGAAAAAAAATGTGTCCAGTAGGTCAAATATGGACTTTGTACAGCCATAATATGTAAAAAAAAAAAAAAAAAAAAATTCAAACCTTTTGTAGACCTTTTAGATACTTATTGGAACCAGAAGGAAAGTCAATGAGTGACTTTTTGACCTTTGGAAAAAAAAATTGTTCAGTAGGTCAAATATGGACTTCTTGTACAGCCATAATATGTAAAAAAAAAAAAAAAAAAATTCAAACCTTTTTTAGACCTGTAAGCTACTTATTGCATACAGAAGGGAAGTCAATGAGTGACTTTTTGACCTTTGGAAAAAAAATGTGTTCAGTAGGTCAAATATGGACTTTGTACAGCCATAATATGTAAAAAAAAAAAAAAAAAAAAAAAAGTTTGAACCTTTTGTAGACCTTTTAGCTACTTATTGGAACCAGAAGGAAAGTCAATGAGTGACTTTTTGACCTTTGGGACAAAAATTTGTTCAGTAGGTCAAATATGGACTTCTTGTACAGCCATAACATGTAATAAAAAAAAAAAAACTTTTTTTTAACCTTTTGTAGACCTTTTAGCTACTGATTGGAACCTAAAGGAAAGTCAATGAGTGACTTTTTGACCTTTGGAAAAAAAAAATGTTCAGTAGGTCAAATATTGACTTTGTACAGCCATAATGTGTAAAAAAAAAAAAAAAAAAAAAAAAAAAAAAAAAAAATTTACCTTTTAGCTTTTTGTAAAAAAAAAAAAAAAAAAAAAAAAAAAATTCAAACCTTTTTTAGACCTGTAAGCTACTTATTGGAATCAGAAGGAAAGTCAATGAGTGACTTTTTGACCTTTGGAAAAAAAATTGTTCAGTAGGTCAAATATGGACTTTGTACAGCCATAATATGTAAAAAAAAAAAAAATTGTTTAACCTTTTGTAGACCTTTTAGCTCTTGGAACCAGAAGGAAAGTCAATGAGTGACTTTTTGACCTTTGGGACAAAAATTTGTTCAGTAGGTCAAATATGGACTTCTTGTACAGCCATAATATGTAAAAAAAAAAACAATTCAAACCTTTTTTAGACCTGTAAGCTACTTATTGGCATCAGAAGGGAAGTCAATGAGTGATTTTTTGACCTTTGGGACAAAAATTTGTTCAGTAGGTCAAATATGGACTTTGTACAGCCATAATATGTATAAAAAAAAAAAATAAAAAAAAAAGTTTTAACCTTTTGTAGACCTTTTAGCTACTTATTTAAACCAGAAGGATAGTCAATGAGTGACTTTTTGACCTTTGGAAAAAAAAATTGTTCAGTAGGTCAAATATGGACTTCTTGTATAGCCAAAATATGTAAAAAAAAAAAAAAAATAAAATAAAAAATAATGTAAACCTTTTTTAGACCTGTAAGCTACTTATTGGAATCAGAAGGGACGTCAATGAGTGACTTTTTGACCTCTGGGACAAAAAATTGTTCAGTAGGTCAAATATGGACTTCTTGTACAGCCATAATATGTAAAAAAATAAAATAAAAAAATCAATCCTTTTGTAGACCTTTTAGCTACTTATTGGAACCAGAAGTAAAGTCAATGAGTGACTTTTTGACCTTTGAAAAAAATTCTTCAGTAGGTCAAACATGGACTTCTTGTACAGCCATAATATGTAAAAAAAAAAAAAAAAAAAAAAACAATTCAAACCTTTTTTAGACCTGTAAGCTACTT
This sequence comes from Gobio gobio, assembly GCF_949357685.1. Lineage (NCBI taxonomy): Eukaryota > Metazoa > Chordata > Actinopteri > Cypriniformes > Gobionidae > Gobio > Gobio gobio. Next base: position 32,054,519 of record NC_137104.1, on the reverse strand, counting down.
ATTGGAATCAGAAGGGAAGTCAATGAGTGACTTTTTGACCTTTTGAAAAAAAAATTGTTCAATAGGTCAAATATGGACTTCTTGTACAGATATAATATGTAAAAAAAAAAAAAAATTTAAATTCAAACCTTTTGTAGACCTTTTAGCTACTTATTGGAACCAGAAGGAAAGTCAATGAGTGACTTTTTGACCTTTGGAAAAAAAAATTGTTCAGTAGGTCAAATATGGACTTCTTGTACAGCCATAATATGTAAAAAAAATTAAAAAAAAAATTCAAACCTTTTGTAGACCTTTTAGCTACTTATTGGAACCAGAAGGAAAGTCAATGAGTGACTTCTTGACCTTTGGAAAAAAAAATTGTTCAGTAGGTCAAATATTGACTTTGTACAGCCATAATGTGTAAAAAAAAAAAAAAAAAAAAATTTTAACTTTTAGATTTTGTAAAAAAAAAAAAAAAAAAAAAAAAAATTAAATCCTTTTTTAGACCTGTAAGCTACTTATTGGAATCAGAAGGGACGTCAATGAGTGACTTTTTGACTTTTGGGAAAAAAATTGGTTCAGTAGGTCAAATATGGACTTCTTGTACAGCCATAACATGTAATAAAAAAAATAAAAAAATGTTTTAACCTTTTGTAGACCTTTTAGCTACTTATTGGAACCAGAAGGAAAGTCAATGAGTGACTTTTCGACCTTTGGAAAAAAAAATTGTTCAGTAGGTCAAATATGGACTTCTTATACAGCCATAATATGTAAAAAAAAAAAAAAAAAAATTTTAAAAATTCAAACCTTTTGTAGACCTTTTAGCTACTTATTGGAACCAGAAGGAAAGTCAATGAGTGACTTTTTGACCTTTGGAAAAAAAATGTGTTCAGTAGGTCAAATATGGACTTTGTACAGCCATAATATGTAAAAAAATAAAAATAAAATAAAATTCAAACCTTTTGTAGACCTTTTAGCTACTTATTGGAACCAGAAGGAAAGTCAATGAGTGACTTTTTGACCTTTGGAAAAAAAATTTGTTCAGTAGGTCAAATATGGACTTTGTACAGCCATAATATGTAAAAAAAAATAAAAAAAATAAAATTCAAAACCTTTTGTAGACCTTTTAGCTACTTATTGGAACCAGAAGGAAAGTCAATGAGTGACTTTTTGACCTTTGGAAAAAAAAATTGTTCAGTAGGTCAAATATGGACTTCTTTACATTTCACTGCCAGTTGTTTATTGTGTATATAACTGTGTATGTGACAAATAAAACTCTTGAAATCTTGAATCTTGTACAGCCATAATATATATAAAAAAATAAACAAAAAAATTCAAACCTTTTTTAGACCTTTAAGTTACTTATTGGAACCAGAAGTAAAGTCAATGAGTGACTTTTTGAATTTTTTGAATTTTTTTTAAATATATATTATGGCTGTACAAGAAGTCGATATTTGACCTACTGAACAATTTTTTTTTTCCAAAGGTCAAAAAAAAATTGTTCAGTGGGTCAAATATTGACTTTGTACAGCCATAATGTGTAAAAAAAAAAAAAAAAAAAAAAAAAAAAAAATGTTTTACCTTTTAGCTTTTTGTAAAAAAAAAAAAAAAAAAAAAAAAATTCAAACCTTTTTGTAGACCTTTTAGCTACTTATTGGAACCAGAAGTAAAGTCAATGAGTGACTTTTTGACCTTTGGAAAAAAAAATTGTTCAATAGGTCAAATATGGACTTCTTGTACAGCCATAATATGTAAAAAAAAATTTAAAAAAAAAATTCAAACCTTTTGTAGACCTTTTAGCTACTTATTGGAACCAGAAGGAAAGTCAATGAGTGACTTTTTGACCTTTGGAAAAGAAAATTGTTCAGTGGGTCAAATATTGACTTTGTAAAGCCCTGATGTGTAAAAAAAAAAAAAAAAAAAAAAAAAAATTTTTTTTTACCTTTTAGCTTTTTGTAAAAAAAAAAAAAAAAAAAAATCAAACCTTTTGTAGACCTTTTAGCTACGTATTGGAACCAGAAGGAAAGTCAATGAGTGACGTTTTGACCTTTGGAAAAAAAATTGTTCAATAGGTCAAATGTGGACTTCTTGTACAGCCATAATATGTAAAAAAAAAAATTTGTAAAAAAATTCAAACCTTTTGTAGACCTTTTAGCTACTTATTGGAACCAGAAGGAAAGTCAATGAGTGACTTTTTGACCTTTGGAAAAAAAATGTGTTCAGTAGGTCAAATATGGACTTTGTACAGCCATAATATGTAAAAAAAAAAAAAAAAAAAAAAGTTTTAACCTTTTGTAGACCTTTTAGCTACTTATTTAAACCAGAAGGAAAGTTAATGAGTGACTTTTTGACCTTTGGAAAAAAAATGTGTTCAGTAGGTCAAATATGGACTTTGTACAGCCATAATATGTAAAAAAAAAAAAAAAAAAAAAAAAAGTTTTAACCTTTTGTAGACCTTTTGGCTACTTATTTAAACCAGAAGGAAAGTCAATGAGTGACTTTTTGAACTTTGGAAAAAAAAAATTGTTCAGTAGGTCAAATATGGACTTCTTGTACAGCCATAATATGTAAAAAAAAAAATCAAACCCTTTGTAGACCTTTTAGCTACTTTTTGGAACCTGAAGGAAAGTCAATGAGTGACTTTTTGACCTTTGGAAAAAAAAAAATTTCAGTAGGTCAAATATAGACTTCTTGTACAGCCATAATATATATATATATATATATATATATATATATATATATATATATATATATATATATATATATATATATATATATATATATATATATATAAAAAAATTCAAACCTTTTTTAGACCTGTAAGCTACTTATTGGAATCAGAAGTGAAGTCAATGAGTCACTTTTTGACCCTTGGAAAAAAAAATTGTTCAATAGGTCAAATATGGACTTCTTGTACAGCCATAATATGTAAAAAAAAAAAAAAATTTAAAATCAAACCTTTTAGCTACTTATTGGAACCAGAAGGAAAGTCAATGAGTGACTTTTTGACCTTTGGAAAAAAAATGTGTCCAGTAGGTCAAATATGGACTTTGTACAGCCATAATATGTAAAAAAAAAAAAAAAAAAAAATTCAAACCTTTTGTAGACCTTTTAGATACTTATTGGAACCAGAAGGAAAGTCAATGAGTGACTTTTTGACCTTTGGAAAAAAAAATTGTTCAGTAGGTCAAATATGGACTTCTTGTACAGCCATAATATGTAAAAAAAAAAAAAAAAAAATTCAAACCTTTTTTAGACCTGTAAGCTACTTATTGCATACAGAAGGGAAGTCAATGAGTGACTTTTTGACCTTTGGAAAAAAAATGTGTTCAGTAGGTCAAATATGGACTTTGTACAGCCATAATATGTAAAAAAAAAAAAAAAAAAAAAAAAAGTTTGAACCTTTTGTAGACCTTTTAGCTACTTATTGGAACCAGAAGGAAAGTCAATGAGTGACTTTTTGACCTTTGGGACAAAAATTTGTTCAGTAGGTCAAATATGGACTTCTTGTACAGCCATAACATGTAATAAAAAAAAAAAAACTTTTTTTTAACCTTTTGTAGACCTTTTAGCTACTGATTGGAACCTAAAGGAAAGTCAATGAGTGACTTTTTGACCTTTGGAAAAAAAAAATGTTCAGTAGGTCAAATATTGACTTTGTACAGCCATAATGTGTAAAAAAAAAAAAAAAAAAAAAAAAAAAAAAAAAAATTTACCTTTTAGCTTTTTGTAAAAAAAAAAAAAAAAAAAAAAAAAAAATTCAAACCTTTTTTAGACCTGTAAGCTACTTATTGGAATCAGAAGGAAAGTCAATGAGTGACTTTTTGACCTTTGGAAAAAAAATTGTTCAGTAGGTCAAATATGGACTTTGTACAGCCATAATATGTAAAAAAAAAAAAAATTGTTTAACCTTTTGTAGACCTTTTAGCTCTTGGAACCAGAAGGAAAGTCAATGAGTGACTTTTTGACCTTTGGGACAAAAATTTGTTCAGTAGGTCAAATATGGACTTCTTGTACAGCCATAATATGTAAAAAAAAAACAATTCAAACCTTTTTTAGACCTGTAAGCTACTTATTGGCATCAGAAGGGAAGTCAATGAGTGATTTTTTGACCTTTGGGACAAAAATTTGTTCAGTAGGTCAAATATGGACTTTGTACAGCCATAATATGTATAAAAAAAAAAAAAAAAAATAAAAGTTTTAACCTTTTGTAGACCTTTTAGCTACTTATTTAAACCAGAAGGATAGTCAATGAGTGACTTTTTGACCTTTGGAAAAAAAAATTGTTCAGTAGGTCAAATATGGACTTCTTGTATAGCCAAAATATGTAAAAAAAAATAAAAATAAAATAAAAAATAATGTAAACCTTTTTTAGACCTGTAAGCTACTTATTGGAATCAGAAGGGACGTCAATGAGTGACTTTTTGACCTCTGGGACAAAAAATTGTTCAGTAGGTCAAATATGGACTTCTTGTACAGCCATAATATGTAAAAAAATAAAATAAAAAAATCAATCCTTTTGTAGACCTTTTAGCTACTTATTGGAACCAGAAGTAAAGTCAATGAGTGACTTTTTGACCTTTGAAAAAAATTCTTCAGTAGGTCAAACATGGACTTCTTGTACAGCCATAATATGTAAAAAAAAAAAAAAAAAAAAAAACAATTCAAACCTTTTTTAGACCTGTAAGCTACTTATTGGAATCAGAAGGGAAGTCAATGAGTGACTTTTTGACCTTTTGAAAAAAAAATTGTTCAATAGGTCAAATATGGACTTCTTGTACAGATATAATATGTAAAAAAAAAAAAAAATTTTAAATTCAAACCTTTTGTAGACCTTTTAGCTACTTATTGGAACCAGAAGGAAAGTCAATGAGTGACTTTTTGACCTTTGGAAAAAAAAATTGTTCAGTAGGTCAAATATGGACTTCTTGTACAGCCATAATATGTAAAAAAAATTAAAAAAAAAATTCAAACCTTTTGTAGACCTTTTAGCTACTTATTGGAACCAGAAGGAAAGTCAATGAGTGACTTTTTGACCTTTGGAAAAAAAAATTGTTCAGTAGGTCAAATATTGACTTTGTACAGCCATAATGTGTAAAAAAAAAAAAAAAAAAAAATTTTAACTTTTAGATTTTGTAAAAAAAAAAAAAAAAAAAGAAAAAAATTAAATCCTTTTTTAGACCTGTAAGCTACTTATTGGAATCAGAAGGGACGTCAATGAGTGACTTTTTGACTTTTGGGAAAAAAATTGGTTCAGTAGGTCAAATATGGACTTCTTGTACAGCCATAACATGTAATAAAAAAAATAAAAAAATGTTTTAACCTTTTGTAGACCTTTTAGCTACTTATTGGAACCAGAAGGAAAGTCAATGAGTGACTTTTCGACCTTTGGAAAAAAAAATTGTTCAGTAGGTCAAATATGGACTTCTTATACAGCCATAATATGTAAAAAAAAAAAAAAAAAAATTTTAAAAATTCAAACCTTTTGTAGACCTTTTAGCTACTTATTGGAACCAGAAGGAAAGTCAATGAGTGACTTTTTGACCTTTGGAAAAAAAATGTGTTCAGTAGGTCAAATATGGACTTTGTACAGCCATAATATGTAAAAAAATAAAAATAAAATAAAATTCAAACCTTTTGTAGACCTTTTAGCTACTTATTGGAACCAGAAGGAAAGTCAATGAGTGACTTTTTGACCTTTGGAAAAAAAATTTGTTCAGTAGGTCAAATATGGACTTTGTACAGCCATAATATGTAAAAAAAAATAAAAAAATAAAATTCAAAACCTTTTGTAGACCTTTTAGCTACTTATTGGAACCAGAAGGAAAGTCAATGAGTGACTTTTTGACCTTTGGAAAAAAAAATTGTTCAGTAGGTCAAATATGGACTTCTTTACATTTCACTGCCAGTTGTATATTGTGTATATAACTGTGTATGTGACAAATAAAACTCTTGAAATCTTGAATCTTGTACAGCCATAATATATATAAAAAAATAAACAAAAAAATTCAAACCTTTTTTAGACCTTTAAGTTACTTATTGGAACCAGAAGTAAAGTCAATGAGTGACTTTTTGAATTTTTAGAATTTTTTTTAAATATATATTATGGCTGTACAAGAAGTCGATATTTGACCTACTGAACAATTTTTTTTTTCCAAAGGTCAAAAAAAAATTGTTCAGTGGGTCAAATATTGACTTTGTACAGCCATAATGTGTAAAAAAAAAAAAAAAAAAAAAAAAAAATGTTTTACCTTTTAGCTTTTTGTAAAAAAAAAAAAAAAAAAAAAAAAATTCAAACCTTTTTGTAGACCTTTTAGCTACTTATTGGAACCAGAAGTAAAGTCAATGAGTGACATTTTGACCTTTGGAAAAAAAAATTGTTCAATAGGTCAAATATGGACTTCTTGTACAGCCATAATATGTAAAAAAAAATTTAAAAAAAAAATTCAAACCTTTTGTAGACCTTTTAGCTACTTATTGGAACCAGAAGGAAAGTCAATGAGTGACTTTTTGACCTTTGGAAAAGAAAATTGTTCAGTGGGTCAAATATTGACTTTGTAAAGCCCTGATGTGTAAAAAAAAAAAAAAAAAAAAACACAAATTTTTTTTTACCTTTTAGCTTTTTGTAAAAAAAAAAAAAAAAAAATCAAACCTTTTGTAGACCTTTTAGCTACGTATTGGAACCAGAAGGAAAGTCAATGAGTGACGTTTTGACCTTTGGAAAAAAAATTGTTCAATAGGTCAAATGTGGACTTCTTGTACAGCCATAATATGTAAAAAAAAAATTTGTAAAAAAATTCAAACCTTTTGTAGACCTTTTAGCTACTTATTGGAACCAGAAGGAAAGTCAATGAGTGACTTTTTGACCTTTGGAAAAAAAATTTGTTCAGTAGGTCAAATATGGACTTTGTACAGCCATAATATGTAAAAAAAAATAAAAAAATAAAATTCAAAACCTTTTGTAGACCTTTTAGCTACTTATTGGAACCAGAAGGAAAGTCAATGAGTGACTTTTTGACCTTTGGAAAAAAAAATTGTTCAGTAGGTCAAATATGGACTTCTTGACTTCTTTACATTTCACTGCCAGTTGTATATTGTGTATATAACTGTGTATGTGACAAATAAAACTCTTGAAATCTTGAATCTTGTACAGCCATAATATATATAAAAAAATAAACAAAAAAAATTCAAACCTTTTTTAGACCTTTAAGCTACTTATTGGAACCAGAAGTAAAGTCAATGAGTGACTTTTTGAATTTTTAGAATTTTTTTTTAAATATATATTATGGCTGTACAAGAAGTCGATATTTGACCTACTGAACAATTTTTTTTTTCCAAAGGTCAAAAAAAAATTGTTCAGTGGGTCAAATATTGACTTTGTACAGCCATAATGTGTAAAAAAAAAAAAAAAAAAAAAAAAAAATGTTTTACCTTTTAGCTTTTTGTAAAAAAAAAAAAAAAAAAAAATTCAAACCTTTTTGTAGACCTTTTAGCTACTTATTGGAACCAGAAGTAAAGTCAATGAGTGACTTTTTGACCTTTGGAAAAAAAAAATTGTTCAATAGGTCAAATATGGACTTCTTGTACAGCCATAATATGTAAAAAAAATTTAAAAAAAAAAATTCAAACCTTTTGTAGACCTTTTAGCTACTTATTGGAACCAGAAGGAAAGTCAATGAGTGACTTTTTGACCTTTGGAAAAAAAAATTGTTCAGTGGGTCAAATATTGACTTTGTAAAGCCCTGATGTGTAAAAAAAAAAAAAAAAAAAAAACACAAATTTTTTTTTACCTTTTAGCTTTTTGTAAAAAAAAAAAAAAAAAAAATCAAACCTTTTGTAGACCTTTTAGCTACGTATTGGAACCAGAAGGAAAGTCAATGAGTGACGTTTTGACCTTTGGAAAAAAAATTGTTCAATAGGTCAAATGTGGACTTCTTGTACAGCCATAATATGTAAAAAAAAAATTTGTAAAAAAATTCAAACCTTTTTTGGACCTTTTAGCTACTTATTGGAACCAGAAGGAAAGTCAATGAGTGACTTTTTGACCTTTGGAAAAAAAATGTGTTCAGTAGGTCAAATATGGACTTTGTACAGCCATAATATGTAAAAAAAAAAAAAAAAAAAAAAGTTTTAACCTTTTGTAGACCTTTTAGCTACTTATTTAAACCAGAAGGAAAGTTAATGAGTGACTTTTTGACCTTTGGAAAAAAAATGTGTTCAGTAGGTCAAATATGGACTTTGTACAGCCATAATATGTAAAAAAAAAAAAAAAAAAAAAAAAAGTTTTAACCTTTTGTAGACCTTTTGGCTACTTATTTAAACCAGAAGGAAAGTCAATGAGTGACTTTTTGAACTTTGGAAAAAAAAAATTGTTCAGTAGGTCAAATATGGACTTCTTGTACAGCCATAATATGTAAAAAAAAAAAATCAAACCTTTTGTAGACCTTTTAGCTACTTTTTGGAACCTGAAGGAAAGTCAATGAGTGACTTTTTGACCTTTGGAAAAAAAAAAATTTCAGTAGGTCAAATATAGACTTCTTGTACAGCCATAATATATATATATATATATATATATATATATATATATATATATATATATATATATATATATATATATATATATATATATATATATATATATATATATAAAAAAAAAATTCAAACCTTTTTTAGACCTGTAAGCTACTTATTGGAATCAGAAGTGAAGTCAATGAGTCACTTTTTGACCCTTGGAAAAAATTTTTTTTCAATAGGTCAAATATGGACTTCTTGTACAGCCATAATATGTAAAAAAAAAAAAAAAATTTAAAATCAAACCTTTTAGCTACTTATTGGAACCAGAAGGAAAGTCAATGAGTGACTTTTTGACCTTTGGAAAAAAAATGTGTCCAGTAGGTCAAATATGGACTTTGTACAGCCATAATATGTAAAAAAAAAAAAAAAAAAAAAATTCAAACCTTTTGTAGACCTTTTAGCTACTTATTGGAACCAGAAGGAAAGTCAATGAGTGACTTTTTGACCTTTGGAAAAAAAAATTGTTCAGTAGGTCAAATATGGACTTCTTGTACAGCCATAATATGTAAAAAAAAAAAAAAAAAAATTCAAACCTTTTTTAGACCTGTAAGCTACTTATTGCATACAGAAGGGAAGTCAATGAGTGACTTTTTGACCTTTGGAAAAAAAATGTGTTCAGTAGGTCAAATATGGACTTTGTACAGCCATAATATGTAAAAAAAAAAAAAAAAAAAAAAAAGTTTTAACCTTTTGTAGACCTTTTAGCTACTTATTGGAACCAGAAGGAAAGTCAATGAGTGACTTTTTGACCTTTGGGACAAAAATTTGTTCAGTAGGTCAAATATGGACTTCTTGTACAGCCATAACATGTAATAAAAAAAAAAAAACTTTTTTTTAACCTTTTGTAGACCTTTTAGCTACTGATTGGAACCTAAAGGAAAGTCAATGAGTGACTTTTTGACCTTTGGAAAAAAAAATTGTTCAGTAGGTCAAATATTGACTTTGTACAGCCATAATGTGTAAAAAAAAAAATTCAAACCCTTTGTAGACCTTTTAGCTACTTTTTGGAACCTGAAGGAAAGTCAATGAGTGACTTTTTGACCTTTGGAAAAAAAAATTTTTTCAGTAGGTCAAATATAGACTTCTTGTACAGCCATAATATATATATATATATATATATATATATATATATATATATATATATATATATATATATATATATATATATATATATATATATATATATATATATATATATATATATAAAAATTCAAACCTTTTGTAGACCTTTTAGCTACTTATTGGAACCAGAAGGAAAGTCAATGAGTGACTTTTTGACCTTTGGAAAAAAAATTTGTTCAGTAGGTCAAATATGGACTTTGTACAGCCATAATATGTAAAAAAAAATTTAAAAAAATAAAATTCAAACCTTTTGTAGACCTTTTAGCTACTTATTGGAATCAGAAGGAAAGTCAATGAGTGACTTTTTGACCTTTGGAAAAAAAATGTGTTCAGTAGGTCAAATATTGACTTTGTACAGCCATAATGTGTAAAAAAAAAAAAAAAAAAAAAAAAAATTTACCTTTTAGCTTTTTGTAAAAAAAAAAAAAAAAAAAAAAAAAAAAAATTCAAACCTTTTTTAGACCTGTAAGCTACTTATTGGAATCAGAAGGAAAGTCAATGAGTGACTTTTTGACCTTTGGAAAAAAAATTGTTCAGTAGGTCAAATATGGACTTTGTAGAGCCATAATATGTAAAAAAAAAAAAAATTGTTTAACCTTTTGTAGACCTTTTAGCTCTTGGAACCAGAAGGAAAGTCAATGAGTGACTTTTTGACCTTTGGGACAAAAATTTGTTCAGTAGGTCAAATATGGACTTCTTGTACAGCCATAATATGTAAAAAAAAAAAAAATTCAAACCTTTTTTAGACCTGTAAGCTACTTATTGGAATCAGAAGGGACGTCAATGAGTGACTTTTTGACTTTTGGGAAAAAAATTGGTTCAGTAGGTCAAATATGGACTTCTTGTACAGCCATAACATGTAATAAAAAAAATAAAAAAATGTTTTAACCTTTTGTAGACCTTTTAGCTACTTATTGGAACCAGAAGGAAAGTCAATGAGTGACTTTTCGACCTTTGGAAAAAAAAATTGTTCAGTAGGTCAAATATGGACTTCTTATACAGCCATAATATGTAAAAAAAAAAAAAAAAAATTTAAAAATTCAAACCTTTTGTAGACCTTTTAGCTACTTATTGGAACCAGAAGGAAAGTCAATGAGTGACTTTTTGACCTTTGGAAAAAAAATGTGTTCAGTAGGTCAAATATGGACTTTGTACAGCCATAATATGTAAAAAAATAAAAATAAAATAAAATTCAAACCTTTTGTAGACCTTTTAGCTACTTATTGGAACCAGAAGGAAAGTCAATGAGTGACTTTTTGACCTTTGGAAAAAAAATTTGTTCAGTAGGTCAAATATGGACTTTGTACAGCCATAATATGTAAAAAAAAATAAAATAAAAAAATTCAAAACCTTTTGTAGACCTTTTAGCTACTTATTGGAACCAGAAGGAAAGTCAATGAGTGACTTTTTGACCTTTGGAAAAAAAAATTGTTCAGTAGGTCAAATATGGACTTCTTTACATTTCACTGCCAGTTGTATATTGTGTATATAACTGTGTATGTGACAAATAAAACTCTTGAAATCTTGAATCTTGTACAGCCATAATATATATAAAAAAATAAACAAAAAAAATTCAAACCTTTTTTAGACCTTTAAGTTACTTATTGGAACCAGAAGTAAAGTCAATGAGTGACTTTTTGAATTTTTTGAATTTTTTTTAAATATATATTATGGCTGTACAAGAAGTCGATATTTGACCTACTGAACAATTTTTTTTTTCAAAAGGTCAAAAAAAATTTGTTCAGTGGGTCAAATATTGACTTTGTACAGCCATAATGTGTAAAAAAAAAAAAAAAAAAAATGTTTTACCTTTTAGCTTTTTGTAAAAAAAAAAAAAAAAAAAAAAAAAATTCAAACCTTTTTGTAGACCTATTAGCTACTTATTGGAACCAGAAATAAAGTCAATGAGTGACTTTTTGACCTTTGGAAAAAAAAATTGTTCAATAGGTCAAATATGGACTTCTTGTACAGCCATAATATGTAAAAAAAAATTTAAAAAAAAAATTCAAACCTTTTGTAGACCTTTTAGCTACTTATTGGAACCAGAAGGAAAGTCAATGAGTGACTTTTTGACCTTTGGAAAAAAAAATTGTTCAGTGGGTCAAATATTGACTTTGTAAAGCCCTGATGTGTAAAAAAAACAAAAAAAAAAAACACAATTTTTTTTTTACCTTTTAGCTTTTTGTAAAAAAAAAAAAAAAAAAAATCAAACCTTTTGTAGACCTTTTAGCTACGTATTGGAACCAGAAGGAAAGTCAATGAGTGACGTTTTGACCTTTGGAAAAAAAATTGTTCAATAGGTCAAATGTGGACTTCTTGTACAGCCATAATATGTAAAAAGAAAATTTGTAAAAAAATTCAAACCTTTTGTAGACCTTTTAGCTACTTATTGGAACCAGAAGGAAAGTCAATGAGTGACTTTTTGACCTTTGGAAAAAAAATGTGTTCAGTAGGTCAAATATGGACTTTGTACAGCCATAATATGTAAAAAAAAAAAAAAAAAAAAAAAGTTTTAACCTTTTGTAGACCTTTGGCTACTTATTTAAACCAGAAGGAAAGTCAATGAGTGACTTTTTGAACTTTGGAAAAAAAAAATTGTTCAGTAGGTCAAATATGGACTTCTTGTACAGCCATAATATGTAAAAAAAAAATCAAACCCTTTGTAGACCTTTTAGCTACTTTTTGGAACCTGAAGGAAAGTCAATGAGTGACTTTTTGACCTTTGGAAAAAAAAAAATTTCAGTAGGTCAAATATAGACTTCTTGTACAGCCATAATATATATATATATATATATATATATATATATATATATATATATATATATATATATATATATATATATATATATATATATATATATATATATATATATATATATATATATATAAAAAAAATTCAAACCTTTTTTAGACCTGTAAGCTACTTATTGGAATCAGAAGTGAAGTCAATGAGTCACTTTTTGACCCTTGGAAAAAAAAATTGTTCAATAGGTCAAATATGGACTTCTTGTACAGCCATAATATGTAAAAAAAAAAAAAAAAATTAAAATCAAACCTTTTAGCTACTTATTGGAACCAGAAGGAAAGTCAATGAGTGACTTTTTGACCTTTGGAAAAAAAATGTGTCCAGTAGGTCAAATATGGACTTTGTACAGCCATAATATGTAAAAAAAAAAAAAAAAAAAAATTCAAACCTTTTTTAGACCTGTAAGCTACTTATTGCATACAGAAGGGAAGTCAATGAGTGACTTTTTGACCTTTGGAAAAAAAAATTGTTCAGTAGGTCAAATATGGACTTCTTGTACAGCCATAATATGTAAAAAAAAAAAAAAAAAAAATTCAAACCTTTTTTAGACCTGTAAGCTACTTATTGCATACAGAAGGGAAGTCAATGAGTGACTTTTTGACCTTTGGAAAAAAAATGTGTTCAGTAGGTCAAATATGGACTTTGTACAGCCATAATATGTAAAAAAAAAAAAAAAAAAAAAAAAGTTTTAACCTTTTGTAGACCTTTTAGCTACTTATTGGAACCAGAAGGAAAGTCAATGAGTGACTTTTTGACCTTTGGGACAAAAATTTGTTCAGTAGGTCAAATATGGACTTCTTGTACAGCCATAACATGTAATAAAATAAAAAAAACTTTTTTTTTAACCTTTTGTAGACCTTTTAGCTACTGATTGGAACCTAAAGGAAAGTCAATGAGTGACTTTTTGACCTTTGGAAAAAAAAATTGTTCAGTAGGTCAAATATTGACTTTGAGCCATAATGTGTAAAAAAAAAATTCAAACCCTTTGTAGACCTTTTAGCTACTTTTTGGAACCTGAAGGAAAGTCAATGAGTGACTTTTTGACCTTTGGAAAAAAAAATTTTTTCAGTAGGTCAAATATAGACTTCTTGTACAGCCATAATATATACTTTTTGACCTTTGGGACAAAAATTTGTTCAGTAGGTCAAATATGGACTTCTTGTACAGCCATAACATGTAATAAAATAAAAAAAACTTTTTTTTTAACCTTTTGTAGACCTTTTAGCTACTGATTGGAACCTAAAGGAAAGTCAATGAGTGACTTTTTGACCTTTGGAAAAAAAAATTGTTCAGTAGGTCAAATATTGACTTTGAGCCATAATGTGTAAAAAAAAAATTCAAACCCTTTGTAGACCTTTTAGCTACTTTTTGGAACCTGAAGGAAAGTCAATGAGTGACTTTTTGACCTTTGGAAAAAAAAATTTTTTCAGTAGGTCAAATATAGACTTCTTGTACAGCCATAATATATATATATATATATATATATATATATATATATATATATATATATATATATATATATATATATATATATATATATATATATATATATATATATATATATATATATATATATATATATATATATATATATATATATATATATATATATATATATATATATATATATATATATATATATATAAAAATTCAAACCTTTTGTAGACCTTTTAGCTACTTATTGGAACCAGAAGGAAAGTCAATGAGTGACTTTTTGACCTTTGGAAAAAAAAATTGTTCAATAGGTCAAATATGGACTTCTTGTACAGCCATAATATGTAAAAAAAATTAAAAAAAAAAAATTCAAACCTTTTGTAGACCTTTTAGCTACTTATTGGAACCAGAAGGAAAGTCAATGAGTGACTTTTTGACCTTTGGAAAAAAAATGTGTTCAGTAGGTCAAATATGGACTTTGTACAGCCATAATATGTAAAAAAAAAAAAAAAAAAAAAGTTTTAACCTTTTGTAGACCTTTTAGCTACTTATTTAAACCAGAAGGAAAGTTAATGAGTGACTTTTTGACCTTTGGAAAAAAAATGTGTTCAGTAGGTCAAATATGGACTTTGTACAGCCATAATATGTAAAAAAAAAAAAAAAAAAAAAAAGTTTTAACCTTTTGTAGACCTTTTGGCTACTTATTTAAACCAGAAGGAAAGTCAATGAGTGACTTTTTGAACTTTGGAAAAAAAAAATTGTTCAGTAGGTCAAATATGGACTTCTTGTACAGCCATAATATGTAAAAAAAAAAATCAAACCCTTTGTAGACCTTTTAGCTACTTTTTGGAACCTGAAGGAAAGTCAATGAGTGACTTTTTGACCTTTGGAAAAAAAAAATTTCAGTAGGTCAAATATAGACTTCTTGTACAGCCATATATATATAAAAAAAAATTCAAACCTTTTTTAGACCTGTAAGCTACTTATTGGAATCAGAAGTGAAGTCAATGAGTCACTTTTTGACCCTTGGAAAAAAAATTGTTCAATAGGTCAAATATGGACTTCTTGTACAGCCATAATATGTAAAAAAAAAAAAAAATTTTAAAAATCAAACCTTTTGTAGACCTTTTAGCTACTTATTGGAACCAGAAGGAAAGTCAATGAGTGACTTTTTGACCTTTGGAAAAAAAATGTGTCCAGTAGGTCAAATATGGACTTTGTACAGCCATAATATGTAAAAAAAATAAATAAATAAATAAAATTCAAACCTTTTGTAGACCTTTTAGCTACTTATTGGAACCAGAAGGAAAGTCAATGAGTGACTTTTTGACCTTTGGAAAAAAAAATTGTTCAGTAGGTCAAATATGGACTTCTTGTACAGCCATAATATGTAAAAAAAAAAAAAAAAAAAATTCAAACCTTTTTTAGACCTGTAAGCTACTTATTGCAATCAGAAGGGAAGTCAATGAGTGACTTTTTGACCTTTGGAAAAAAAATGTGTTCAGTAGGTCAAATATGGACTTTGTACAGCCATAATATGTAAAAAAAAATTAAAAAAAATAAAATTCAAACCTTTTGTAGACCTTTTAGCTACTTATTGGAATCAGAAGGAAAGTCAATGAGTGACTTTTTGACCTTTGGAAAAAAAATTTGTTCAGTAGGTCAAATATTGACTTTGTACAGCCATAATGTGTAAAAAAAAAAAAAAAAAAAAAAAAAATTTACCTTTTAGCTTTTTGTAAAAAAAATAAAAAATAAAAAAAAATAAATTCAAACCTTTTTTAGACCTGTAAGCTACTTATTGGAATCAGAAGGAAAGTCAATGAGTGACTTTTTGACCTTTGGAAAAAAAATTGTTCAGTAGGTCAAATATGGACTTTGTACAGCCATAATATGTAAAAAAAAAAATTGTTTAACCTTTTGTAGACCTTTTAGCTCTTGGAACCAGAAGGAAAGTCAATGAGTGACTTTTTGACCTTTGGGACAAAAATTTGTTCAGTAGGTCAAATATGGACTTCTTGTACAGCCATAATATGTAAAAAAAAAAAAAAAATCAAACCTTTTTTAGACCTGTAAGCTACTTATTGGCATCAGAAGGGAAGTCAATGAGTGATTTTTTGACCTTTGGGACAAAAATTTGTTCAGTAGGTCAAATATGGACTTTGTACAGCCATAATATGTATTAAAAAAAAAAAAAAAAAAAAAAAGTTTTAACCTTTTGTAGACCTTTTAGCTACTTATTTAAACCAGAAGGATAGTCAATGAGTGACTTTTTGACCTTTGGAAAAAAAAATTGTTCAGTAGGTCAAATATGGACTTCTTGTATAGCCAAAATATGTAAAAAAAAAATAAAAATAAAATAAAAAATAATGTAAACCTTTTTTAGACCTGTAAGCTACTTATTGGAATCAGAAGGGACGTCAATGAGTGACTTTTTGACCTCTGGGACAAAAAATTGTTCAGTAGGTCAAATATGGACTTCTTGTACAGCCATAATATGTAAAAAAAATAAAAAAAAATAAAAAAAATAATGTAAACCTTTTTTAGACCTGTAAGCTACTTATTGGAATCAGAAGGGACGTCAATGAGTGACTTTTTGACCTCTGGGACAAAAAATTGTTCAGTAGGTCAAATATGGACTTCTTGTACAGCCATAATATGTAAAAAAATAAAATAAAAAAATCAATCCTTTTGTAGACCTTTTAGCTACTTATTGGAACCAGAAGTAAAGTCAATGAGTGACTTTTTGACCTTTGAAAAAAATTCTTCAGTAGGCCAAACATGGACTTCTTGTACAGCCATAATATGTAAAAAAAAAAAAAAAAAAAAAAAAAAAAAATTCAAACCTTTTGTAGACCTTTTAGCTACTTATTGGAACCAGAAGGAAAGTCAATGAGTGACATTTTGACCTTTGGAAAAAAAAATTGTTCAGTAGGTCAAATATGGACTTCTTGTACAGCCATAATATGTAAAAAAAAAAAAAAAAAAATTCAAACCTTTTGTAGACCTTTTAGCTACTTATTGGAACCAGAAGGAAAGTCAATGAGTGACTTTTTGACCTTTGGAAAAAAAAATTGTTCAGTAGGTCAAATATTGACTTTGTACAGCCATAATGTGTAAAAAAAAAAAAAAAAAATTTAACTTTTAGATTTTTGTAAAAAAAAAAAAAAAAAAAAAAAAAAAAAAAATTAAATCCTTTTTTAGACCTGTAAGCTACTTATTGGAATCAGAAGGGACGTCAATGAGTGACTTTTTGACTTTTGGGAAAAAAATTTGTTCAGTAGGTCAAATATGGACTTCTTGTACAGCCATAACATGTAATAAAAAAAATAAAAAAAATGTTTAACCTTTTGTAGACCTTTTAGCTACTTATTGGAACCAGAAGGAAAGTCAATGAGTGACTTTTTGACCTTTGGAAAAAAAATTTGTTCAGTAGGTCAAATATGGACTTCTTGTACAGCCATAATATGTAAAAAAAAAAATTCAAACCCTTTGTAGACCATTTAGCTACTTTTTGGAACCTGAAGGAAAGTCAATGAGTGACTTTTTGACCTTTGGAAAAAAAATGTGTTCAGTAGGTCAAATATGGACTTTGTACAGCCATAATATGTAAAAAAAAAAAAAAAAAAAAAAAAAAAAATTCAAACCTTTTTTAGACCTGTAAGCTACTTATTGGAATCAGAAGGAAAGTCAATGAGTGACTTTTTGACCTTTGGAAAAAAAAATTGTTCAGTAGGTCAAATATGGACTTTGTACAGCCATAATTTATAAAAAAAAAAAAAAATTGTTTAACCTTTTGTAGACCTTTTAGCTATTGGAACCAGAAGGAAAGTCAATGAGTGACTTTTTGACCTTTGGGACAAAAATTTGTTCAGTAGGTCAAATATGGACTTTGTACAGCCATAATATGTATATAAAAAAAAAAAAAAAAAAATTCAAACATTTTTTAGACCTGTAAGCTACTTATTGGAATCAGAAGGGACGTCAATGAGTGAATTTTTGACTTTTGGGAAAAAAATTTGTTCAGTAGGTCAAATATGGACTTCTTGTACAGCCATAATATATATATATATATATATATATATATATATATATATATATATATATATATATATATAAAAAATTCAAACCTTTTGTAGACCTTTTAGCTACTTATTGGAACCAGAAGGAAAGTCAATGAGTGACTTTTTGACCTTTGGAAAAAAAATGTGTTCAGTGGGTCAAATATGGACTTTGTACAGCCATAATATGTAAAAAAAAAAAAAAAAAAAAAAAAAAAAAGGTTTTAACCTTTTGTAGACCTTTTAGCTACTTATTTAAACCAGAAGGAAAGTCAATGAGTGACTTTTTGAACTTTGGAAAAAAAAATTGTTCAGTAGGTCAAATATGGACTTCTTATACAGCCATAAAATGTAAAAGAAAAAATAAAAAAAATAAAAAAAAATTAAAACCTTTTTTAGACCTGTAAGCTACTTATTGGAATCAGAAGGAAAGTCAATGAGTGACTTTTTGACCTTTGGAAAAAAAAATTGTTCAGTAGGTCAAATATGGACTTCTTGTACAGCCATAATATGTTAAAAAAAAAATTTTTTTTTTAAAATTCTAACCTTTTGTAGACCTTTTAGCTACTTATTTAAACCAGAAGGAAAGTCAATGAGTGACTTTTTGAACTTTGGAAAAAAAAATTGTTCAGTAGGTCAAATATGGACTTCTTATACAGCCATAATATGTAAAAAAAAAAAAAAAAAAATCAAACCTTTTTTAGACCTGTAAGCTACTTATTGGAATCAGAAGGAAAGTCAATGAGTGACTTTTTGACCTTTGGAAAAAAAAATTGTTCAGTAGGTCAAATATGGACTTTGTACAGCCATAATATGTAAAAAAAAAAAAAAAAAAAATAAATAAATAATGTAAACCTTTTTTAGAACTGTAAGCTACTTATTGGAATCAGAAGGGACGTCAATGAGTGACTTTTTGACCTCTGGGACAAAAAATTGTTCAGTAGGTCAAATATGGACTTCTTGTACAGCCATAATATGTAAAAAAATAAAATAAAAAAATCAATCCTTTTGTAGACCTTTTAGCTACTTATTGGAACCAGAAGTAAAGTCAATGAGTGACTTTTTGACCTTTGAAAAAAATTCTTCAGTAGGTCAAACATGGACTTCTTGTACAGCCATAATTTGTAAAAAAAAAAAAAAAAAAAAAAAAATTCAAACCTTTTTTAGACCTGTAAGCTACTTATTGGAATCAGAAGGGAAGTCAATGAGTGACTTTTTGACCTTTGGGACAAAAATTTGTTCAGTAGGTCAAATATGGACTTCTTGTACAGCCATAACATGTAATAAAAAAAAAACTTTTTTTTAACCTTTTGTAGACCTTTTAGCTACTTATTGGAACCAGAAGGAAAGTCAATGAGTGACTTTTTGACCTTTGGAAAAAAAATTTGTTCAGTAGGTCAAATATGGACTTCTTGTACAGCCATAATATGTAAAAAAAAATTAAAAAAAAAAAAATTTCAAACCTTTTGTAGACCTTTTAGCTACTTATTGGAACCAGAAGGAAAGTCAATGAGTGACTTTTTGACCTTTGGAAAAAAAATTTGTTCAGTGGGTCAAATATTGACTTTGTACAGCCATAATGTGTAAAAAAAAAAAAAAAAAAAAATGTTTTACCTTTTAGCTTTTTGTAAAAAAAAAAAAAAAAATCAAACCTTTTTTAGACCTGTAAGCTACTTATTGGAATCAGAAGGGACGTCAATGAGTGACTTTTTGACTTTTGGGAAAAAAAATTGTTCAGTAGGTCAAATATGGACTTCTTGTACAGCCATAACATGTAATAAAAAAAAAAAACTTTTTTTTAGCCTTTTGTAGACCTTTTAGCTACTTATTGGAACCAGAAGGAAAGTCAATGAGTGACTTTTTGACCTTTGGGACAAAAATTTGTTCAGTAGGTCAAATATGGACTTTGTACAGCCATAATATGTATAAAAAAAAATAAATAAAAAAAAAGTTTTAACTTTTTGTAGACCTTTTAGCTACTTATTTAAACCAGAAGGAAAGTCAATGAGTGACTTTTTGACCTTTGGAAAAAAAAATTGTTCAGTAGGTCAAATATGGACTTCTTGTACAATCTTAATATGTAAAAAAAAAATTCAAACCCTTTGTAGACCTTTTAGCTACTTTTTGGAACCTGAAGGAAAGTCAATGAGTGACTTTTTGACCTTTGGAAAAAAAAAAAATTTCAGTAGGTCAAATATAGACTTCTTGTACAGCCATAATATATATATATATATATATATATATATATATATATATATATATATATATATAAAAAAAAAAATTCAAACCTTTTGTAGACCTTTTAGCTACTTTTTGGAACCTGAAGGGAAGTCAATGAGTGATTTTTTGACCATTGGAAAAAAAAAAATTTCAGTAGGTCAAATATAGACTTCTTGTACAGCCATAATATATATATATATATATATAAAACAATTCAAACCTTTTTTAGACCTGTAAGCTACTTATTGGAATCAGAAGTGAAGTCAATGAGTGACTTTTTGACCCGTGGAAAAAAAAATTGTTCAATAGGTCAAATATGGACTTCTTGTACAGCCATAATATGTAAAAAAAAAAATTTTTTTTAAATCAAACCTTTTGTAGACCTTTTAGCTACTTATTGGAACCAGAAGGAAAGTCAATGAGTGACTTTTTGACCTTTGGAAAAAAATGTGTTCAGTAGGTCAAATATTGACTTTGTACAGCCATAATGTGTAAAAAAAAAAAAATAAATAAATAAAAAATATATTTTACCTTTTAGCTTTTTGTAAAAAAAAAAAAAAAAACTAAAAAAAAAAAATATCCTAACCTTTTTTAGACCTGTAAGCTACTTATTGGAATCAGAAGGGACGTCAATGAGTGACTTTTTGACTTTTGGGAAAAAAAATTGTTCAGTAGGTCAAATATGGACTTCTTGTACAGCCATAACATGTAATAAAAAAAAATAAAAAATTTTTTTAACCTTTTGTAGACCTTTTAGCTACTTATTGGAACCAGAAGGAAAGTCAATGAGTGACTTTTTGACCTTTGGAAAAATAATTTGTTCAGTAGGTCAAATATTGACTTTGTACAGCCATAATGTGTAAAAAATAAAAAATAAAAATATTTTACCTTTTAGCTTTTTGTAAAAAAAAAAAAAAAAAAAAAAAAAAAATTCTAACCTTTTTTAGACCTGTAAGCTACTTATTGGAATCAGAAGGGACGTCAATGAGTGACTTTTTGACTTTTGGGAAAAAAAATTGTTCAGTAGGTCAAATATGGACTTCTTGTACAGCCATAACATGTAATAAAAAAAAATAAAAATTTTTTTTAACCTTTTGTAGACCTTTTAGCTACTTATTGGAACCAGAAGGAAAGTCAATGAGTGACTTTTTGACCTTTGGAAAAAAAAATTGTTCAGTAGGTCAAATATGGACTTCTTGTACAGCCATAATATGTAAAAAAAAAAATTCAAACCCTTTGTAGACCTTTTAGCTACTTATTGGAACCAGAAGGAAAGTCAATGAGTGACTTTTTGACCTTTGGAAAAAAAAAAATTTTCAGTAGGTCAAATATAGACTTCTTGTACAGCCATAATATATATATATATATATATATATATATATATATATATATATATATATATATATATATATATATATATATATATATATATATATATATATATATATATAGTGCTGTCAAACGATTAAAATATTTAATCGCGATTAATCACATTAATGTCATAGTTAACTCACAATTAATCACAATTAATCGCACATTTTTATTTATTATAAATGTCCCTTGATTTCTTTTTGTCCCATTATTTTTTCTTATTTTAATGCTCTTATCAACATAGAAAAGTGGATCGGCTTGCTTTGTTCAAATGTTTGTTTTATTGAAAACAACATTGGCATACTTTAGTGTTCGATTTCACACCAACATTCTCACTTGGAGCAAATAATCTCACACAATGTAACACTGCCCATCAATAAAAGGGTGAAACAAATACTTTGTTGCACAAACAGCCCCTTCAACAGCCCTTTCTAAGGGATCAAAACAGGGTGATACAAAATAAAATTACAAAGTGCACATGCAAGGTAAACTAGGACTCCGCCTATAGTGCAGTTAAACCAGGGGTCGCCAACTAGTGAACTCCGGTCCGAATCCGGACCGCGAGATGCGTCCATCCGGACCGCGAAGCCTTTTGACATAATGAAACAGTTAACGTTGCAATGCTCACTGTTACTACGTTCAGACCCAGACGCGCGGTCAAGCATGCAGTGAAGAAGAGACTGATGGTGCGCTCACACCGGACGCGAATGACGCGACATGCACACCGCTTAATCCGCGCCGCAGAATGTCTATTTGCGTCTTTGCATTGACTTAAATCACTCGCGCAAAACGCTTCATTCGCGTCTGGTGTGTAGGCTACGCACCATCAGAGCAGAAAGCAGCGCTCAAGACAAGCACTTTTAGTTGAAGACCCCTGAGTTAAACCATGGCTTAATACGTTTCTCATTTCGGCGTCTCACGCTTGCCATCCACGTCTACTGTTTTAATGGCCCAAACGAGTGCGGGCAGCCGCAGCGTGCCTGATGTTTTGTTTCCGGTCTAGCTACATCCGGAGTGGTGTTGTAGTTTTTCTAACGTTACTAGTTGTTGCAACAGCATGTGAAAAAACTACAAAGTTTGTTAGACCAAAAAGAACGTTAATCTCGCGATAAAAAAATTGACGCCGTTAAAATAGGTTTGCGTTAACGCCGTTAATAACGCGTTTAACTGACAGCACTAATATATATATATATATATATATATATATATATATATATACAAATTCAAACCTTTTGTAGACCTTTTAGCTACTTATTGGAACCAGAAGGAAAGTCAATGAGTGACTTTTGACCTTTGGAAAAAAAAATTGTTCAGTAGGTCAAATATGGACTTCTTGTACAGCCATAATATGTAAAAAAATAAAATAAAATAAAAATTAAACCTTTTGTAGACCTTTTAGCTACTTATTGGAACCAGAAGGAAAGTCAATGAGTGACTTTTTGACCTTTGGAAAAAAAAATTGTTCAGTATGTCAAATATGAACTTCTTGTACAGCCATAATATGTAAAAAAAAATTCAAACCTTTTTTAGACCTGTAAGCTACTTATTGGAATCAGAAGGGAAGTCAATGAGTGACTTTTTGACCTTTGGGACAAAAATTTGTTCAGTAGGTCAAATATGGACTTTGTACAGCCATAATATGTAAAAAAAATAAAAAAAATAAAAATGTAACCTTTTGTAGACCTTTTAGCTACTTATTTAAACCAGAAGGAAAGTCAATGAGTGACTTTTTGAACTTTGGAAAAAAAAAATTGTTCAGTAGGTCAAATATGGACTTTTTGTACAGCCATAATATGTAAAAAAAAAAAAATCAAACCCTTTTTAGACCTTTTAGCTACTTTTTGGAACCTGAAGGAAAGTCAATGAGTGACTTTTTGACCTTTGGAAAAAAAAATTTCAGTAGGTCAAATATAGACTTCTTGAACAGCCATAATATGTAAAAAAAAAAAAAATTTTTAAATCAAACCTTTTGTAGACCTTTTAGCTACTTATTGGAACCAGAAGGAAAGTCAATGAGTGACTTTTTGACCTTTGGAAAAAAAAATTGTTCAGTAGGTCCAATATGGACTTCTTGTACAGCCATAATATGTAAAAAAAAATAAAAAATAAAAAATGTTAACATTTGTAGACGTTTTAGCTACTAATTTTAATAAGAAGGGAAGTTAAGTGAGTTACTTTTTTGACCGTTGGGCCAAAAATATGTTTACTAGGTATAGTAATATGTATAGTATATATGTTTATAGGTATTTTTGTGGAACTTTTGGCTAGCAATTGGATTCTGAAGGGAAATCAACAAGTATAAATAGTTAGTTAGTGTTTAAGGACTGTTGGTAAAAAAATGTTTAGTGGGTCAAATATGGACTTCTGTACAGCCAAGACATGTAAAAAAAAAAAAAAAAAAAAAAATTGGTTGACCTTTTAGCTACTGACTGGAATTAGGAGTTATGGCTTCTTTATGGCTTAATTTAAAATAAGGACTCTATGAGTATGTATAGCAACTTAATATTTAAGGACTCTTTGGTCAAAAATATTTTCAAAATAATTCAGTTGTGCATTAAAGTATAACATATGTTTTGTTTCAGTGCGTTTCAATGAATTGTTGTGTTATATACGGGGATGACATTTTGCACCATCTAACAATGCTTTGCGTCTTAAGGAGATAACATCTCATGTTAACTTTTGCAGTAAATACAAGAATAGGCTTGTTCTGTATTGTATTGAAAAGAGAGTTGCCGTGCATTGCATGCAATAACTAACTTATGTATTAAAGAGATAAAAAAACATATTTGCTTTTGCATTGCATTGCACGAACTAATGCTTCGAAGAGATTAGTGCCTTGCATGAATACAAGGTGTGCATTTAAGAGAAAAGTGATTTTGCATCGCAATGCATACAAAACGCATTGTGCATTGAAGAGATTAGTACTTTTCCGTTGCACTGCATACAAGAACTCGTGTGCATTGAAGAGACAAGGGATTTTGCATTGCAATGCATTCAAGAACTCGTTGTGCATTGAGGAGAATAGTGGTTTTGCATTGCAATGCATACAAGACTTGGTGTGCATTGAACAGATTAGTGCTTTTGCATTGCATTAAAAAAACTTGTGCATTGACGAGATTAGTGCTTTTGCATTGCATTGCATATAATAACTTTTTGTGCATTGAAGAGACAAGTGATTTTGCATTGCAATGCACACAAAACACATTGTGCATTGAATAGATCAGTGCGTTTGCATTGCATAGCATTAAAAAAACGTGTGCATTGAACAGATTAGTGCTTTTGCATTGCATTAAAAAAAACTTGTGCATTGACGAAATTAGTGATTTTGCAATGCATTGCATTCAAGAACTCGTGCATTGAAGAGACAAGTGATTTTGTATTGCATTGCATTCTAACACTCGGTGTGCATTGAAGAGAATAGTGGTTTTGCATTGCAATGCATACAAAAACACATTGTGCATTGAAGAGACAAGTGATTTTGCATTGCATTGCATTCAATAACTTTTTGTGCATTGAAGAGACAAGTGATTTTGCATTGCATTGCATTCAAACACTCGGTGTGCATTTAAGAGATTAGTACTTTTGCATTGCATTAAAAAAAACTTGTGCATTGACGAGATTAGTGCTTTTGCATTGCATTGCATATAATAATTTTTTTTTGCATTGAAGAGACAAGTGATTTTGCATTGCAATGCACACAAAACACATTGTGCATTGAGTAGATCAGTGCGTTTGCATTGCATAGCATTAAAAAAACTTGTGCATTGAACAGATTAGTGCTTTTGCATCGCAATAAAAAAAACGTGTGCATTGACGAGATTAGTGCTTTTGCATTGCAATGCATACAATACTTTTTTGGCATTGACGAGACAAGTAATTTTGCATTGCATTCAAGAACTCGTTGTTCATTGAAGAGACAATTGATTTTGTATTGCATCGCATTCTAACACTCGGTGTGCATTGACGAGATTAGTACTTTTGTATTGCAGTGCATACAAGACTCGGTGTGCATTGACGAGATTAGTACTTTTGTATTGCAATGCATACAAGACTCGGTGTGCATTGAAGAGACAAGTGATTTTGCATTGCATTGCATTCAAGAACTCGTTGTGCATTGAAGAGAATTGTGGTTTTGCATTGCAATGCATATACAAAACACATTGTGCAATGAAGAGACAAATGATTTTGCATTGCATTCAAGAACTCGGTGTGCATTTAAGAGAATAGTGCTTTTGCATTGCAATGCATACTTAACTCATTGTGCATTGAAGAGGCAAGTAATTTTACATTGATTTGCATTTAAGAACTTTTTTTCTGCATTGAAGAGACGAATGATTTTGGATTGCATTGCATTCAAGAACTCAATGTGCATTGAAGAGACAAGTAATTTTATATTGCATTGCATTCAAACACTCGGTGTGCATTTAAGAGATTAGTACTTTTGCATTGCAATGCATACAAGACTCGAAGTGCATTGAACAGATTAGTGCTTTTGCATTGCATTAAAAAAAACGTGTGCATTGACGAGATTAGTGCTTTTGCATTGCATTGCATATAATAACTTTTTGTGCATTGAAGAGACAAGTGATTTTGCATTGCTTGCACACAAAACACATTGTGCATTGAATAGATCAGTGCGTTTGCATTGCATAGCATTAAAAAAACTTGTGAATGGACGAGAAAAGTGCTTTTGCATTGCAATGCATACGAAACTCATTGTGCATTGAAGAGACAAGTGATTTTGCATTGCATTGCATATCAGATCTTTGTGTGCATTGAAGAGACAAGTGATTTTGCATTGCATCGCAATAAAAAAAACTTGTACATTGACCAGATTAGTGCTTTTGCATTACAATGCATACGAAACTCATTGTGCATTGAAGAGACAAGTGATTTTGCATTGCATTGCATATCAGATCTTTGTGTGCATTGAAGAGACAAGTGATTTTGCAATGCATTGCATTCAAGAACTCGTGCATTGAAGAGACAAGTGATTTTGTATTGCATTGCATTCAAAACGCTCGGTGTGCAATGAAAAGAATATTGGTTTTGCATTGCAATGCATACAAAACACATTGTGCATTGAAGAGACAAGTGATTTTGCATTGCATCGCAATAAAAAAAAACTTGTGCATTGACCAGATTAGTGCTTTTGCATTGCAATGCATACAATACTTTTTTGCATTGAAGAGACAAGTAATTTTGCATTGCATTAAAAAAACTTGTGCATTGACGAGATTAGTGCTTTTGCATTGCATTGCATATAATAACTTTTTGTGCATTGAAGAGACAAGTGATTTTGCATTGCAATGCACACAAAACACATTGTGCATTGAATAGATCAGTGCGTTTGCATTGCATAGCATTAAAAAAACGTGTGCATTGAACAGATTAGTGCTTTTGCATTGCATTAAAAAAAACTTGTGCATTGACGAGATTAGTGATTTTGCAATGCATTGCATTCAAGAACTCGTGCATTGAAGAGACAAGTGATTTTGTATTGCATTGCATTCTAACACTCGGTGTGCATTGAAGAGAATAGTGGTTTTGCATTGCAATGCATACAAAAACACATTGTGCATTGAAGAGACAAGTGATTTTGCATTGCATTGCATTCAATAACTTTTTGTGCATTGAAGAGACAAGTGATTTTGCATTGCATTGCATTCAAACACTCGGTGTGCATTTAAGAGATTAGTACTTTTGCATTGCATTAAAAAAAACTTGTGCATTGACGAGATTAGTGCTTTTGCATTGCATTGCATATAATAATTTTTTTTTGCATTGAAGAGACAAGTGATTTTGCATTGCAATGCACACAAAACACATTGTGCATTGAGTAGATCAGTGCGTTTGCATTGCATAGCATTAAAAAAACTTGTGCATTGAACAGATTAGTGCTTTTGCATCGCAATAAAAAAAACGTGTGCATTGACGAGATTAGTGCTTTTGCATTGCATTGCATCTTTTTGTGCATTGAAGAGACAAGTGATTTTGCATTGCATTGCATTCAAACACTCGGTGTAAATTTAAGAGAATAGTACTTTTGCATTGCAATGCATACAAGTCTTGGTGTGCATTGAACAGATTAGTGCTTTTGCATTGCATTAAAAAAACTTGTGCATTGAGGAGATTAGTGCTTTTGCATTGCATTGCATATAATAACTTTTTGTGCATTGACGAGATTAGTGATTTTGCAATGCATTGCATTCAAGAACTCGTGCATTGAAGAGACAAGTGATTTTGTATTGCATTGCATTCTAACACTCGGTGTGCATTGAAGAGAATAGTGGTTTTGCATTGCAATGCATACAAAAACACATTGTGCATTGAAGAGACAAGTGATTTTGCATTGCATTGCATTCAATAACTTTTTGTGCATTGAAGAGACAAGTGATTTTGCATTGCATTGCATTCAAACACTCGGTGTGCATTTAAGAGATTAGTACTTTTGCATTGCATTAAAAAAAACTTGTGCATTGACGAGATTAGTGCTTTTGCATTGCATTGCATATAATAATTTTTTTTTGCATTGAAGAGACAAGTGATTTTGCATTGCAATGCACACAAAACACATTGTGCATTGAGTAGATCAGTGCGTTTGCATTGCATAGCATTAAAAAAACTTGTGCATTGAACAGATTAGTGCTTTTGCATCGCAATAAAAAAAACGTGTGCATTGACGAGATTAGTGCTTTTGCATTGCAATGCATACAATACTTTTTTGGCATTGACGAGACAAGTAATTTTGCATTGCATTCAAGAACTCGTTGTTCATTGAAGAGACAATTGATTTTGTATTGCATCGCATTCTAACACTCGGTGTGCATTGACGAGATTAGTACTTTTGTATTGCAGTGCATACAAGACTCGGTGTGCATTGAAGAGACAAGTGATTTTGCATTGCATTGCATTCAAGAACTCGTTGTGCATTGAAGAGAATTGTGGTTTTGCATTGCAATGCATATACAAAACACATTGTGCAATGAAGAGACAAATGATTTTGCATTGCATTCAAGAACTCGGTGTGCATTTAAGAGAATAGTGCTTTTGCATTGCAATGCATACTTAACTCATTGTGCATTGAAGAGCCAAGTAATTTTACATTGATTTGCATTTAAGAACTTTTTTTCTGCATTGAAGAGACGAATGATTTTGGATTGCATTGCATTCAAGAACTCGATGTGCATTGAAGAGACAAGTAATTTTATATTGCATTGCATTCAAACACTCGGTGTGCATTTAAGAGATTAGTACTTTTGCATTGCAATGCATACAAGACTCGAAGTGCATTGAACAGATTAGTGCTTTTGCATTGCATTAAAAAAAACGTGTGCATTGACGAGATTAGTGCTTTTGCATTGCATTGCATATAATAACTTTTTGTGCATTGAAGAGACAAGTGATTTTGCATTGCTTGCACACAAAACACATTGTGCATTGAATAGATCAGTGCGTTTGCATTGCATAGCATTAAAAAAACTTGTGAATGGACGAGAAAAGTGCTTTTGCATTGCAATGCATACGAAACTCATTGTGCATTGAAGAGACAAGTGATTTTGCATTGCATTGCATTTCAGATCTTTGTGTGCATTGAAGAGACAAGTGATTTTGCATTGCATCGCAATAAAAAAAACTTGTACATTGACCAGATTAGTGCTTTTGCATTACAATGCATACGAAACTCATTGTGCATTGAAGAGACAAGTGATTTTGCATTGCATTGCATATCAGATCTTTGTGTGCATTGAAGAGACAAGTGATTTTGCAATGCATTGCATTCAAGAACTCGTGCATTGAAGAGACAAGTGATTTTGTATTGCATTGCATTCAAAACGCTCGGTGTGCAATGAAGAGAATATTGGTTTTGCATTGCAATGCATACAAAACACATTGTGCATTGAAGAGACAAGTGATTTTGCATTGCATCGCAATAAAAAAAAACTTGTGCATTGACCAGATTAGTGCTTTTGCATTGCATTGCATTCAAGAACTCGTTGTGCATTGAAGAGCCAATTGATTTTGTATTGCATTGCATTCTAACACTCGGTGTGCATTGAAGAGAATAGTGGTTTTGCATTGCAATGCGTACAAAAACACATTGTGCATTGAAGAGACAAGTGATTTTGCATTGCATTGCATTCAATAACTTTTTGTGCATTGAAGAGACAAGTGATTTTGCATTGCATTGCATTCAAACACTCGGTGTGCATTTAAGAGATTAGTACTTTTGCATTGCAATGCATACAAGACTCGGTGTGCATTGAACAGATTAGTGCTTTTGCATTGCATTAAAAAAAACTTGTGCATTGACGAGATTAGTGCTTTTGCATTGCATTGCATATAATAACTTTTTGTGCATTGAAGAGACAAGTGATTTTGCATTGCAATGCACACAAAACACATTGTGCATTGAATAGATCAGTGCGTTTGCATTGCATAGCATTAAAAAAACTTGTGAATTGACGAAAATTGTGCTTTTGCATACGAAACTCATTGTGCATTGAAGAGACAAGTGATTTTGCAATGCGTTGCATTCAAAACACTCGGTGTGCAATGAAGAGAATATTGGTTTTGCATTGCAATGCATACAAAACACATTGTGCATTGAAGAGACAAGTGATTTTGCATTGCATCGCAATAAAAAAAACTTGTGCATTGACCAGATTAGTGCTTTTGCATTGCAATGCATACAATACTTTTTTGCATTGAAGAGACAAGTAATTTTGCATTGCATTGCATTCAAGAACTCGTTGTGCATTGAAGAGCCAATTGATTTTGTATTGCATTGCATTCTAACACTCGGTGTGCATTGAAGAGAATAGTGGTTTTGCATTGCAATGCATACAAAAACACATTGTGCATTGAAGAGACAAGTGATTTTGGATTGCATTGCATTCAATAACT
This sequence comes from Gobio gobio, assembly GCF_949357685.1. Classification (NCBI taxonomy): domain Eukaryota; kingdom Metazoa; phylum Chordata; class Actinopteri; order Cypriniformes; family Gobionidae; genus Gobio; species Gobio gobio. The sequence goes on along the minus strand of NC_137104.1, from coordinate 32,024,045 downwards.
TTTTGTGCATTGAAGAGACAAGTGATTTTGCATTGCATTGCATTCAAACACTCGGTGTGCATTTAAGAGATTAGTACTTTTGCATTGCAATGCATACAAGACTCGGTGTGCATTGAACAGATTAGTGCTTTTGCATTGCATTAAAAAAAACTTGTGCATTGACGAGATTAGTGCTTTTGCATTGCATTGCATATAATAACTTTTGTGCATTGAAGAGACAAGTGATTTTGCATTGCAATGCACACAAAACACATTGTGCATTGAATAGATCAGTGCGTTTGCATTGCATAGCATTAAAAAAACTTGTGAATTGACGAAAATAGTGCTTTTGCATACGAAACTCATTGTGCATTGAAGAGACAAGTGATTTTGCATTGCATTGCATATCAGAACTTTGTTTGCATTGAAGAGACAAGTGATTTTGCATTGCATTGCATTCAAGAACTCGTGCATTGAAGAGACAAGTGATTTTGTATTGCATTGCATTCAAACACTCGGTGTGCAATGGAGAGAATATTGGTTTTGCATTGCAATGCATACAAAGCACATTGTGCATTGAAGATACAAGTGATTTTGCATCGCATCGCAATAAAAAAAACTTGTGCTTTGACCAGATTAGTGCTTTTGCATTGCAATGCATACAATACTTTTTTTTGCATTGAAGAGACAAGTAATTTTGCATTGCATTGCATTCAAGAACTCGTTGTGCATTGAAGAGACAATTGATTTTGTATTGCATCGCATTCTAACACTCGGTGTGCATTGACGAGATTAGTACTTTTGTATTGCAGTGCATACAAGACTCGGTGTGCATTGAAGAGACAAGTGATTTTGCATTGCATTGCATTCAAGAACTCGTTGTGTATTGAAGAGACAATTGATTTTGTATTGCATTGCATTCTAACACTCGGTGTGCATTGAAGAGAATAGTGGTTTTGCATTGCAATGCATACAAAAACACATTGTGCATTGAAGAGACAAGTGATTTTGCATTGCATTGCATTCAATAACTTTTTGTGCATTGAAGAGACAAGTGATTTTGCATTGCAATGCACACAAAACACATTGTGCATTGAATAGATCAGTGCGTTTGCATTGCATAGCATTAAAAAAACTTGTGAATTGACGAGAATAGTGCTTTTGCATACGAAACTCATTGTGCATTGAAGAGACAAGTGATTTTGCATTGTATTGCATATCAGAACTTTGTGTACATTGAAGAGACAAGTGATTTTGCATTGCATTGCATTCAAGAACTCGTGCATTGAAGAGACAAGTGATTTTGTATTGCATTGCATTCAAACACTCAGTGTACAATGAAGAGAATATTGGTTTTGCATTGCAATGCATACAAAGCACATTGTGCATTGAAGATACAAGTGATTTTGCATTGCATCGCAATAAAAAAAACTTGTGCTTTGACCAGATTAGTGCTTTTGCATTGCAATGCATACAATACTTTTTTTTGCATTGAAGAGACAAGTAATTTTGCATTGTATTGCATTCAAGAACTCGTTGTGCATTGAAGAGACAATTGATTTTGTATTGCATCGCATTCTAACACTCGGTGTGCATTGACGAGATTAGTACTTTTGTATTGCAATGCATACAAGACTCGGTGTGCATTGAAGAGACAATTGATTTTGCATTGCATTGCTTTCTAACACTCGGTGTGCATTGAAGAGAATAGTGGTTTTGCATTGCAATGCATACTAAACTCATTGTGCATTGAAGAGACAAGTGATTTAGCATTTCGTTGCATTCAAGAACTCGGTATGCATTGAAATGATTAGTGCTTTTGCGTTGCACTACATACAAGACTCGTTGTGCATTGAAGAGACAAGTGATTTTGCATTGCATTCCATTCATGAAGTCGGTGTGTATGGAAGAGATTAGTGCTTTTGCATTGCACTGCATACAAGACTCGTCCATTGAAGAGACAAGTGCTGTTGCATTGCATAAAATAACTGATAAGTGATTTTGCATTAGCAAGTGCATGGCAACATCTGTCTATTCAAAAGGTCTATCTCCTCAATGCACCTCGGAATGAGTTGTCTTGCCAGGAGTAATCCTTAATGCGGGGAAGCAGATAATTATTTCCTGTTTAACATCTTTCTCACCGACGAATCTTCAAACATAAAATGTCTTATAATTCCCTTTGACTCCTCATGTTAAATCAGCCGGAACGTAGTACATTATGACCTATTGAACATGTTTCTGGCCGATGAGTCCTCAAATATTAAATTACTATAAATACTCATTGACGTTACATCAAGCCATACATTAGGTACATATTAATTCTACTGAACATGTTTAAAGTCTCCTTGAACATTGACTTACTATCCATACTTTTTGACTCTAAGCATTAAATTAGTCTATATTTGACCTACTGAACTTATTTCTGGTCGAAGGGTCCACAAAAGGTTATTTTCTATATATTCTCATAGACTCCTTTCGATGGTGAATCAAGGACATCAAGGACACTTTGGTAAAAAAAAAAAAAATGGACTATGGCTGATTTATCATCATAAAGAGTCTATAATTGTGATATTTTTGACCTACTGAACATGTTTCTGGCCAAGGTGTCTACAAAGGTTTTCAACTATATACTCTCAATGATTCCTTCTCATGTTAAATCAGACAATAGTCCATATTTGACCTACTGAACATATTTTTTGCCAAAGGGTTCACAAAGGTTTTCATTTGCTATATATTTTCATAGACCCCTTTTGATATTAAATCAGACATACTGTATATATATAACCAACTGAACAAATTTCTGGCCTCGATCATGAACTTACATACTCATTGAGTTCCCTTCTGATTCCCTTTTGTGGACAAAGGGTCAAAAATGGACATATGGACTATGGACTACTTATGGACTGATGAATATTCAGACAGAAATATGTTCAGTAGGTCAGTAGGTGGACTGCGGTGTGGCTGATTTAACATAAGGAGTCTTTGAAAATATATAGTTGAAAATACCGTGTGGACCCCTTGGCCAGAAACATATTCAGAAGGTCAAACATGGACAACTGTACAGCCATTACATGTAAAAATAAAAACAACACTTTAAAAACCCTTTTGTAGAACTTTAGGCTAGTAATTGGATTTGGAAGAGAATTGAATGAGTATTTAATTTAGTATTTATGGAATCTTGGCCCAAAAATATGTTCAGTAGGTCCAATATGGACTTAAAAGCTTTAAAATATTTTTGTGGAGCTTTTGGCTAGTATTGGAAACAGAAGGAAAGTCAATGAGTGTTTAAGGACTGTTGGGACGAAAATATGTTCAGTATGTAAAATGTGGACTTCTGTACAGCCATAATATGTAAAAAAAAAAAAAAAAAACTTTTGTAGACAAGTAAGCTACTTTTTGGAATCAGAAAGGAAGACAATTAGTGACCTTTTTTTAACTTTGGGCCAAAAATATGTTCAGCAGGTTAAATATGGACTTTGTACAGCCATAATATGTAAAAAAAAAAAAAAAAAAAAAAAAAAAAAAAAGTTGTAACCTTTTGTAGACCTTTTAGCTACTTATTTAAACCAGAAGGAAAGTCAATAAGTGACTTTTTGAACTTTGGAAAAAAAAATTGTTCAGTAGGTCAAATATGGACTTCTTGTACAGCCATAATATGAAAAAAAATTAAATAAAATAAAAATCAAACCTTTTGTAGACCTTTTAGCTACTTATTGGAACCAGAAGGAAAGTCAATGAGTGACTTTTTGACCTTTGGAAAAAAATTTTTGTTCAGTAGGTCAAATATGAACTTGTTGTACAGCCATAATATGTAAAAAAAAAATTCAAACCTTTTTTAGACCTGTAAGCTACTTATTGGAATCAGAAGGGAAGTCAATGAGTGACTTTTTGACCTTTGGGACAAAAATTTGTTCAGTAGGTCAAATATGGACTTTGTACAGCCATAATATGTAAAAAAAATAAAAAATAAAAATTTAACCTTTTGTAGACCTTTTAGCTACTAATCTTGGCCCAAAAATATGTTCAGTAGGTCCAATATGGACTTAAAAGCTTTAAAATATTTTTGTGGAGCTTTTGGCTAGTATTGGAAACAGAAGGAAAGTCAATGAGTGTGT